>NC_132987.1:123434617-123745981 GCF_048564905.1 Vicugna pacos
GCCCTTGTTACCTGCCAGTCGGGTCATCGACACGTAGAAAACTGCTCTTCTTTCAACTCACAGCTCCATCCACGTGTCGCCCTGTTTTCACGTTAACTGACCCCTTGCTGTTCCTCGAGTTAATCGCCTTTGCACCGCCACCAGTTTTTTCTGTCCGTTTAAGTTGATAATAGCAGGCCCCTAAACCCACTGTGTGCCGTTACTTGCTGCAAACACGTCTCCCGGTTTGCCGTAAGCCTTTGAACCTTGTTGCCTGGGTTTCTGCTGCTGCTTTGTTTCGGCCACCAGCCTGTCTCCCATCACGATCTGTGCCTTTGCCCTCACTGGTGCCGTAGGCGCCTGAGTTACTCTGTGCGTGTGGATCCGTGTTTGCCTTCTACGCCCAGCTCTTCACATCTTGGGCACTTTTCTGGTGTGAGGGGAACTCCCTGCTCACAGGTAACGGGTGGGCGACCCCCGGAAGCTGGTGGACTTCAGGGAGGCCCCACCCCTCCAGCCCCCACTTTGGGGGCGTGCGGCTGGTGCTGCAGGGATGGGACCGGAGCCTGCTCACCCGGCTGCAAGACCCCAGGAAAGTCCCCCTCCACCTGTAGGTGGGGATTGTGGTAGAAACGCTGCTGTGGAATTTAACCTCAGCCTTATGTAGATATATGCCTATTTCATCACATCCAGTCACAAATTAATTCCATTCCTCCGGGTGGGACCCAGCCCAGGCTGTGGGTCGCGTAGGAGGGGCAGCTCTGGGCTGCAGGTGCCTGCGGGCCCCAGGGACCTCAGTGTAGGGCAGTGATTGGCAGGGGCAGCGCTCCAGGGAGGGGAACCTAGAAGGAACACTGGAGCCCTCCAGAGACTGTCTATTAAATACAGAAACGTCCTTCAGACGCCAACTTGGCTCGGCAGCCTGGATAGTAACAGACGACAGCCTCGCGCATCCAACACGCAACCAAACAGGCGGGCGTTCAGGGACTTTCATGCAGCCACAGCTCATTGACCGAGGTGGACCCAGCGGTGCTAGGAGTTATTGGGTCGTAAGGCTTCGCTCCATTTATCATCTTAAAATAATGAGCTCTACTCTCACGCAGAGCTGGCAGGAGCAAGTTCACGTACCGCCAGATTAAGAATAGACATGTCCTTCCATCCTGCAAACTCGCTTTGGGCAGAGACAGAAGAAGTGGAGTGAGGTCAGCTGTCTGCAGAAGAAGGAGCGGAAACCATGCAGGAACAGTGACCAGGATCGGGGTGGGGGGACAGTACCACCGTGTGCCCACTACAGGGGCCACCAGGTCCCAGTACAGCTCGCCTGCTGGCTGCCCTCCTGCCCCTCGGTCTGCCCGACCTCGACAGAGCTCCCCTTCCTCACTTCTGCAGCCTCTTCCCTGGGGATCCACCTGGGCTGTGGTGATTAACCGACTCTAGATTCACTGCCCACTCGTCTCCCTGGAGCTCCCGGCCAGCGCACTTGTATTTGCCAGGGCTTTCCAGGGAAACAGAAGCAGCAGGATGTGTGTAGAGAGGAAGGAAGCTATTACAGGACTGGCTCACGTGAACACAGAGGCTGACGAGCCCCAAGACCTGTAGGGTGAGTGGAGGGTGAGGATTCAGAAGAGCTGATGGCTTAGTTCAGTTAAGGGCAGAAAAGGGCCGATATCCTGGTTCAAAGGCCATCAGGCAGAGAACTCTTTCTAACTTGGGGGAGGTCAGTCTTGTGGTTTTATTCAGGCCTTCACCTGATTGGACGAGGCCCACCCACATTGAGGAGGCCAGTCTTTTACTCAGTCCCCAGAATTAAATGTTAATCTCATCCAGAAAGACCAGAATGTTGGACTGAATACCTGGGCCCCTGGGCAGTCCAGTCAAGTTGACACACAGAATTCACCACTGCAGCCCTTGACTGCCTGTAAGCCTCCTCCATCTGGATGTAACAGGCACCTCAGAGTGAACAAATCCAAAATAAACTCCTGCACCTCCTCCCCAGGCCCACTGCAGGAAGCAGCAAGCCCACTGCCTCTCACTCAGCAGGAGCCTGGGGCCCACTCTCCACGCCTCTTTCTTTTTTATTCCCCTACTATTTTTTTGTGTGTGTGTGATGGAGGTACTGGAGGTTGAACCCAGGACCTCGTGCATGCTAAGCCTGTGCTGTACCACTGAGCTATACCTTAGCCCTCCATGCCTCTTTCTTGCTCGCCCAGCATCCAAGCCGTCCACACATATGTTGCTTCTTCCCTGGAAATATACCCAGAATCTGGTTCCTTCTTGGCATCTTCCCCGTCCCACCCCCTCGCCTCATCTCAGCTGCCTCGGGGCACAGATGGTGGGCCCAGTGTTGGAAGCCCGGCTCCCACCACGGCGCCCAGCGGGCTGCAGCCACCCCAGCCAGAGGCCCCGCCTCCCAGGCCCCTGCCCAGGATGGCCCCACGGGAAGTGGGCAGCAGCAGGATGCCCCTCCAGGCCTGGCTGAGGAGCCCCCCCCATCTGCCAGTGGAGGCGCCCGGGAGGCCTGGAACTGCAGACCCCCAGCCTGGGACCCGGACTGACTGCGTGGAGTGGTGGCCGTCCCTCCCCGAGTGGGCCTGCGCAGCACACAGAGCCAGCCGAATGGGCACACGTACCGCAGAGTAAGTCGGTCCTCTCCCAAACCCCCACCACCCCCAGCATCACAGTTTTGACCTTGACGCTGACCGCCCTCAGGGTCCACCGCCGTCACCTGACTCAGCCTGGCCCACTGGGGTTCCTGGCTCCCCTTCTCTGCTCGGGGTACCCAGGCCCCCACCTGCCTGCCCCTCCGTGGCTCAGATGCTGCCTCCTCCCTGAAGCCTCCATCTGGCCGCTCGTCAACCCAGAAACCCTCCTCAGCTGCGGCCCTTGCTTCCTGCCTCAGGCGTCTGCCCAGCGCCCCTCACCAGCGACACCCTGCGCGTCGCACGCTAGACAGCTTCTCTGTGTCTGGCTCTCCTTCAGGAAAGGACAGAACCTGCTGCTCCCCGCCACCTGCTCTGCGAGCTCAAGGATGTTCCACTGGGCGACAAACGCAGGGAGGAGCCGTGTGCGTAAACTGTGACTACCTCGCACAGGAGGAGGACAGAAGTCCGAACTGCAGTTTTGCGCATAACGTGAACTCTCGGGGAGGATGAAAAAGCAAAGCAATGCTGGAGGGTCCTGGGGGAGGAGGGGCGGGGGGTGCGAGGGACTTTTGTCCCTTGGTATTTTCCGATATTTGAACCACTTATTCAGAAAATCAAATTCATCTTTTTAATTAAAAAAAATTAGGTGACCCCCCATTCCAGATGTTTGGAGGAGGCATTTCTCAGAAACGTCTCCACACCCCTGATTCCCTGAGGAGTTTCAGCACAGAAAACTGACCAGGACCACCCCAGAGGCTGACGGGGGTGGGGGGCAGGGAGCTAGGGGTGGGTGGGTGGAGGGCACAGCTCCTGGGAGGGGTGGTAATGCATCCTCGCAGGTCACTGGGGAGTGTGGGGCGGTGGGGGGTACGGCCTGGATGGAAGCCGTTAGTGACTAAACCGAACGGCAGCCTCTGAACCTGCAGAGCACGGAGCTTCCTCACAGAGGCCAGAGGCAGGGAGTGGAGCCAGGTGCGCGCTGGTCCCGGAGATGCTGGGCTCCGTGCTGAGCACCCGAGGCCACGCCCTGCTTAAGTCAGAGGACACCCCACCGGTACTCACGTGGACACAGGGGAGCCAGGACACCCCTAGACTCAGCTCTTGGAAACTTCCGGCTTGAGAAGATTGAGTCATAATAAGGAATGAGGAGATAGGACAATTCAAACGAGAGAACTCACTTTCAGCCAAGAAGGAGTGACAGGGACCGAAGTTACCCTCTTGCTTGGAACAACAAAAACTCCAAGAGAGACAAAATATGTGAAGCAACGGTTGTCAAGGCTGGGCTCAGACCAGGGAGGACAGCGGTCCCCAAGAGCCAGAGATGATGTGGCAGCCCCGTGATGCCCTGGCTGCAGGTGGGGAGGGGTGCTGTGGAGACCTGGGCACGGGCTGACCCGAGCTGTCTCTGTAAAGCTCCGTGATGAAAACATAGGGTCTCCTCGGAACCAGAGCTGCTCCGGGCTCTGCTGTTTGCCTCCTGGAAACACTTGCTGCTGCGGATCCTGCAGGGAGGGAGGGGTGGGCTCTGGGCAGCACCGTAGAATTGGGTCCTGGAGTGTCCAGGCTCAGGGCGGTCCTCAGGGAAGTTCCCGGCCAAGGGGAGTGGCTGGAAGCCACCTCCTAACTCCTGCCCACTGCCCCTGCCTGTCCGCTGGACAGGGTCCTCCCGGGAGCAAAGACTGCCACGAGCGGGTGAGCCCGGCTTGTGCGGCGGAACACCTCCGTAGGTGCCTGAACCGTCAGACACGTGATACAGGGGAAGCCAGAAAAAGGCCCAAGGGCGTCAGGAAGTCAGCACTCGACAAAGGAGGCCCCTCAAAGCCCTGGGGCAAAAGTGGCTTTTATTTACTTATTTACTGAAGTAGAGTCAGCTACAGCCAGTCAGTTTCTGGTGTGCAGTGGACTGTTTCAGTCCCGCATACGTGCACCTACATTCGTTTTCAGTCTTTTTCTTTATAGGTTACTACAGGATATTGAATATAGTTCCCTGTGCGCTACAGTATGAACTTGTTTATCTTTTATATACATTAGTATCTGCAAATCTCAAACTCCCAATTTATCCCTTCCCACCCCCTTTCCCCTCAGTAACCATGTTTGTTTTCTTTGTCTGTGAGTCCGTTTCTGTTTTGTCAGTAAATTCATTTGTGTCTTTTCCTTTTTAGATTCCACGTATCAGCGATCTCATATGGTATTTTCCTTTCTCTTTCTGTCTTACTTCACTTAGAATGACATTCTCCAGGTCCATCCATGTTGCTGCAGTTGGCATTATTTCATTCATTTTTATGGCTGAGTAGTATTCCATTATATAAATATACTATGCCTTCTTTATCCAGTCATCTGTTGATGGACATTTAGGTTGCTTCCATGTCTTGGCTGCTGTAAACAGTGCTGCTATGAACACTGGGGTGCAGGTGTCTTTTTGAATTAGATATATGCCCAGGAGTGGGATTGCTGGCTCATAGGGTGAATCTATTTTTAGTTTTTTGAGGACTCTCCATACTATTTGCCATAATGACTGCGCCAGACGACATTCCCACTGACAGTGCAGGAGGGCAGAAGTGCACTTTCGATAACCAGTGGGGCCCATGGGACAATGACTCGCAGAGTGCTGTGTACAGTCTGCCCGGCTTGGCGGGTGTGGGAACCACAAGGACGCACAGCACCGGCTCGGGGGCCTTTTTTTCGGGTCCATGTTCGGAGGTCTGTGCTAGGGGCTCCTACCAGCCAGGAAGACCTTGCTTGTGGTTCTAATGCTTTGTGGTGGCCACCCTGAACTTTCATAATTTTATTGCTGGACTTGCGTTGTGAAATGAAGCTGTGCGGGGCTTGGAGCCTGGACCCGCAGGTGGCCACACCTCCTGCCACCCCAGCCCCCTCCCAGTGACCCCGCACCCCTGCTCTGTCGGAGGCCCAGGCACAGGTGTGGGAAGGGGTGGAGACAGGCACATGTGCCCCAAATACGAAGCTGCCTGTGAGCGCCGTGTTTGTCCTGCAGTTTTCCCGTGCCTTGCACGGCATGGCATTCAACAGCAGATGAAAAGCACAGTGACTAGGAGAGAGACAGGGAGGAGGGGAGGAGGAGGGGAGGGGGTACAGACAGAGAGACACAGACTCCGAAAGAAAAGAAAGCCTCTTCCCTGTGTTTTGAACAAGGGCCCCACATTTTCGTTGTTCCCTGGGCCCTGCAAATCACACAGCCCGCCGGGCTCTCAAGCATCACACAGATGTGAGGCGTCCTGCCAGCGTTTACTCCTGGTGGCTTTCTGGGACCCGAGCCACCTGTGTGTCCCTTTAGATCAGTCACAGGCACGGCGAGCACTGCCTGCAACACGGCATCTCAGCTCCGACCTGCACAATAAGGCAAGAAAAGGAATGAGAATCAATCTGTCGGGAGCTGTACTCGGTGCCTTGCAGTGGCCTGTAATGAAAAAGAGTATGAAAGCGAATATGTGTAAGGATACGTACGATGGAAACCCTGTGCTGCACACCAGGAACTGACACACTGTGGCTGACTGTACTTCAACCAAAAAAATAAAGACTTCATCTGTGTCTCCTTCTAGGAATATGACTTAGATGGAGGTGCAGGAAATCCTAAAGAACCTTGAAACTACCTGAATCAGCTAGTGAGCCCAGCAAGGCCAGAGGACATCAAGGAACACAGTAAATCAGGTGCATTTCTGTACGACAAGAACGAACAGGAAAATCAGAATTAAATGGCATTTACAGCAGCAACAAACCACAAAATACTCAGGAATGAACTTAAGAGAAAGATGTGTGGGGCCTCTATGCTGAAAACCCTCAGACGCTGCCAGAGAAAGGGAAGCAGCTGGATGAGCAGAGCCCGAGTCGTGAGCGTGGCTCAAAGACGCAGCACCCACGTGCACGCTACCCGGAAGGACCTAAAGAGCCGCATCAGCCGCACCGAATCCCTGCCGGCTTCTTGGTAGAAATGGATGAGCTAGTTAGTCCTCTAGGTGCAACGGACTTTGAGCAGCCCCAGCAGTCCCGACGGGGCCTGAGGGGTGGACCACGGCGGCATCTACGGCAAAGCTGCAGGAATCCAGGCAACTGGTGGCGGTGACAACACACAGATCAGTGGACTAGAATCTAGTCTAGAAACAGACCTGCTAGGGCCACCAATGGAGAAATGGCTTGACTTGAAAGGGACTTTCTCGGAGGAGAGTTGCTCTAACGCGATCGCTGAGGTCCTTAACCGCCTGCGAACTCTCAGGGCAGCGGGTTAACCCCTGGGGCTCGGCGGGACCCCCGCCAGCCATGCCTGAGAGGCAGAGGGGCTAGCTGTTCCGGTGCACTTGCTGCAGGCTCTTCTGTTGGGGAGTGGGAGGAACCTAGAATCACTGCTGCTTAAGCAAATGTGTTAACAAGTTTCTGTTACTTTCTGGAGATGGCGAACAGTTAAGCTGAAATCCTCCTGCCAGTTAACCGGCTGTGATGGATGCTGGCAGGCTGGTGGGAGTGAGGCAAGCTGGGAACCGTCTCTTCACACTTACCCATGATGGGGGCTGGGGGCTTCCGGAAATAGACAGTGAAATGCTCCGGTTCCTTTCACAACAGGAGCTCCTCGGCCCACCACACACAGCATCAGGGCAGGGCAGTGAGAGGCCAGACTGCCCCTCTCCCTCCCCTCCTTCCCTGCCCCCTCTCCCTGTCCCCTACCGCTCCCCTCTCCCGCTCCTAGGGAGCAGGCCTGGAACCCGAGGCCTGGAATCCCCATGGAGAGGCTTCCCTGAGTCCACAGTTGCAGAATGGTGGGCATGGCTGATGCCCCCTCCAAATCCACCTACTGGAGTGTGTGTTGAAAACCAAAGCATTAATGAGGGGAGGCAGCTCAGAGATAGAGCACACGCTTAGCATGCACGAGGTCCTGGGTTCAATCCCCAGTATGTCCATTAAAAAAATAAAATAAGTAAACAAACCTAATTACCGCCCCCACCTACAAAAAAAGGAAAAACCCAAATAAACCCCAAAGCATCAGAAACTGAACTACAGCAGAGTCAGGGCTCAGGAGATCCTCTCCCCTCACGGTGCACACAGCCAGCTCCAGCCCCGGGAGCCGGGCGGGGCCGCGGAGCACCCATCCAGACTGAAAGCGTTTATTTAGGAGCAACGGCCATCGTCAAGACAGTTAAGGAAAAAAAAATGTGTTTTTCCACTTTAGGAAATAGTCAAAGCTTTTTTCTATTCCACCAAAAATAGAAGTGGAATTCTAGAAAGTAAAAATAGGTGGGCTTCTCCATGTATGCGATTCAGACGGATCTGCACGGACTCCGATGTGCTCATCTTTCTGGAATGTGTGCCTGCGTCTCCCCGAGGCTGGGGACTGGCAGGAGCAGCCTGGGACCTGCCCTGGGGCTGCAGCAGCTGGGCCACCCTGGGCCCTCTCCAGGCCCTCGATTCTCCCCTACCCGGACCCCTGCTCTGACGGCCTGGTCGGGGCCACGTGGGGCCTCAGGGGCCCTCACCACTGTCGGGCCTGCATTACTGACCTGGAACAGAGTCACAGGTCCCCTTGGTGGCTGGCAGTAGACAGGTAGCAACATCTTCCCCCCTTGGGACCCTAGTGGATTTAAGATGCTTAGCACCGCATCCCTGTGGGGGGGTCCCTGTGCAGGGAATCCCTGTGGGGGGAGGCGGGTGTTTGCACACACACCCCAACCCCGCAGGCAGAAGCAACGACTTATGTCCGAGCGTGTGCTTTATGGAATGTTTTGTATGTTTGGATTACATTTTGTTTCTACATACTTGGTTATAACGTACCGTCTCCTACCTGCTTTGACGACTGTGATTTAGGAGATCCTCTCTGAGGAGGACGGTGAGGCCCAGAGAGGCCAGCAGCTTGCTCACGGAGTGACCATCCTCCACTGGGCTTGGCTGTCTCAGGCTCTTGATAGAAAGAGAGGCCAGAGAGCATCCTCCACCTCCAGGCCCAGTCCAGGCAGGCAGGGCAGGCAGGGCGGGCAGGGCCGGCTGGAGGCTGGGAGGCCCGAGCTTCCCCACACGCTCCACTTCTGCTTCAGCGCCTGCAGTGAGACTGGGGGTGAGGGGCAGAGCACAGGGGCTCCTGGAAGGATGCTGGGCATTGCGGGAAGCCCGGGAAGTTCTGGGCACACCTGCTGCAGATGCATAGGGAGCAGGAGGTGCCAGGCCCGCAGGAGGTGCCAGGCCCTCAGGCAGTTGTCAGGCGACATCTCTCTGGGGGCTCTGCCCTCGGAAGTCACGCTTCCATCTGGGCAGGGTCCTTGACAGGTCCAGCCCGAGCCAGCAAACAACACATCCTCAGTGACACTCGGCCCTCCAATGGTTTCCACTGAAATGGGGCTCTGGGCCCGGCTGTGGGGTCTGGCCTGGGGGCCCAGGGTGTGCACCTGTGAGATGCAGCCCAGGTGACTGTGAGATGGCCAGTCGGGAGGCCATACCTGAAGGAAAGCTTACCTAACTCACCCAATCATAACCTTCACGTTGAAATGTGCAGAGCTGCCCCCTTCCACCCATCCGGCCTGCAGGCTGAATGCCACCAAGTCGTAGGAACAATCAGGGGACAAGATGCACCCAGCTCATCACAACAAAAGGGCAAGACAGAGACTCCCCAAAGAGAAAACACAGATGCCCAGGGCAGCTGGGAGGAGCGGGTTCTGGAGCTTAGGAGAGAGCGGGGCTTCTCCGGGGAGGCAGAGGGGAGGAAGCGCGCTGTGTGTAGGAACATCCCCCCACCCCCCAGCTCTGGCATTCTCAGATCCACCGGCTTACAGATTTAAGTTGCTTTTTGATTACGTTTGTGTGTGAGACCAGAATTTTTTCCAAAGGCAACATCATGCCAAGGCAAGCAACCCGCTCAAGTGCCGCCTCCATCTCAGCCGTCCCCTGCAGGGCTGTGGAGATCAGGTTTGGCAAGACCGGAGCCTGACTCTTGCCCAAAGGAGAAGAAATAGAAAAATCTGAACAGTCCTATGTCCAGTAAAGAAAAGGAATCCGTAACTATAAACTATCTCGCAAAACTGCCTCCGGGCTCGGAGGGCTTCTGAAGTCAACGACGGCTAAGGAAGAGTGAGCACCGGCCTTATGTCAGACTCTTCCAGCGAGGAGCCAAACAGGACACACGTCTTAGCTCATGGCATGGAGTCCAGCGTCCACTTTAATGTCCCGATAAGGGCATTTCAAGAAAGAAAAATTGTAGCCTATCTCACTCATAAACATAGACACAAATGTCCTAATTGGCATATTATTACTGAACAAAATCTAGAAATACATGAAAAGGACAAACACACTGTGACCAATGGGGCTGATTCCAGAAACGCAAGATCAGCTGAACATTTGAACTTCAATCAACTTAGTTCATGTCAACCAAACGAATCAGGAAAGTCACGCTGTCACCTCAGCAGGCGCAGAGAAAGCATCAGATAAAACTCAACATGCACACACAAAATTCAGCTCTTAGCAGAGCAGGGACAGAGGGAATTTCCTTAATCAGACAGACAGCATCTGTATAAACAACGTCCCTACAACAAATGTCGCACTCACTGGTGCAAAGCAGAGTGTTTTTCCTCTGAGGTCAGGAATAAGATAAGGATGTTCATTACTGGCACTTGTAAGCAGCACCAGAAGTGAAGCAAGCCAAGAAACAGAAGCAATGAAGGAAAAATGTTTGGAAAGGAAGAAATTAAAAAGTCAGTGGGGGAGGATATAGCTCAGCGGCAGAGCGCATGCCCAGCATGCACAGAGTCCTGGGTTCAGTCCCCACGCCTCCGTTACATACATAAATAGACAAACCTAATTACTACCCCCTCCAAAGAGAAAAACAAGAAAAATTTGCCTTAAAAAATAAAATAAAAATTAGAATAAAAAGTCAGCATTCATTCACGGACAAAATTATTGTACGTGTAGGAAACCCAACAGAACCTACAGATAACTTCTTTTTTGAGATATAGTCAGTTTAAAATGTTGTGTCAGATAACTCTTAAAACTAAGTGAATCTGGAAAGATGGCTGAATACAAGGTCTATATACAAGGATCACCTGTATTCTATGCAAACCAGAAACCAGTGGTTACACAATAAAAATAAAGAGCACTTAGAAATAAATGTCACCCAAAGTAGTAACCCTAACAAAGTGTGTGGAGACAGCTGCACAGAAGACCCTCGGATGATACGGGCCACTGAGGATCCTTAAACAAAAGGGAGGACAGGACAGTATGGAGGTTCCTCAAAAACTAAAACTAGACTCACCGTATGACCCAGCCATCCCACCCACTGCTGGCATATGTCCAGAGAAACTATAGTTTGAAAAGACACCTGCACCCCGGTGCTCACAGTAGCACTGCATACAACAGCCAGACACGGAAGCATCCATATGTCCATCGACAGATGATGGGGTAAAGAAGGTGTGATACATATATACAGGAATGCATATATAATTATAATATATGTAGGAATACTACTCAGCCATAAAAAAGAATAAAATAACGCCGTTTGCAGCAACATGGAGATCGTCATTTCAAGCGAAGTAAGCCAGAAAGAGAAAGAAAAATACCGTATGATATCACTTATATGTGGAATCTTAAAAAAAAAGAGGCACAAATGAGCTTATTTACAAAACAGAAACAGACTCACAGACGTAGAGACAAACTTATGATTACCAACGGTAAAGGGGGTGGGAAGGGATAAATCAGGAGCCTGAAATTTGCACCTCTTGGGGAGGGATGAAAATGTTAGCTATCTTGATTGTGGTAGTGGTTTCATGGGTGTGGACATCTATCAAAATTCATCAATTTGTTACATCTGAAATATGTGTAGTTAATGTGCAGGAACTACATATAGCACAATAAAGTTGTTTTAAAAATGTAGGAATAAACATTAGTGGAGCTCTCAATGCTTAAGAGTATTCAGTCTCATCAAACTGATCTATAGCTTCAGTGCAATTCCTATAATTCTGGCAGGATTTTGGGGGAAATTGAAAAGTCAAACGGAAGTATAAAATAACAAGTATAGCCAGGAAATTCTGAAGAAGGACACAGCTGGAAGATGACTCTACCAGGTCACGAGACTGATAAAGCTTCAGTGTGAAGACAGCGAGTGTTGGTGTGAGGACAGGAGCAGCACCTGACGAGAGTGAGTCCCATTAAAAACAGCAGCTCAGGGCCACCTGGGCACTGGCCGTGTGGCAGAGTTGTGCTGAAGAGCAGGAGGGAGAACGCAATCTTTTCCCTGAATAGCGCTGGGGCAACTGGATACAAAGAACAATGGAATGAGGGTGGACCCCTGCCTCCACCATACAGAAGAGACAGTCCCAGCCAGAACGTTGCTCTAAGGATGAGCATCAGAGCGATGAGCCTTGCAGAGGATCACAGAAGCAATCTGCATGACCGGGGAAGTCAGGGTTTCCTAAACAGGGCACAGAAAGCGCCATCCACAGGAAAAAGCTCGATTAACTAAGTCACATTGAAATGAAGAACTCCTGTTTGTTAAAGGACCCTGTGAAGTTTCTGGAAAGGCCAGTCGCTGAGTGTGAGAAATGATGGAGGACACACAAGCAACAGAAGAGTCTGTGTCCAGAAGACACGAAGATAAGAAAACACCTGAGCGGCTTCTTCAGCAAAAGGACAAGCACCGGGAATTATCACAGAGCTGCTCAGCCTCATCAGCCACTGGTCAGACCCGCACACCCTCCAGAACGGCCCAGACCGAAAGGACCGCCACCCTGAGTGCCCGGGAGGACGAGGAGCAGTCAGAGCCGTCACAGGTTCTGGCGGGAGTGGAAGAGGGTTCGGCACTTTGGAAAATTGGCATTCCCTACTGAAGTGGGACATGCACATCGCCTGTGATGTGGCCCATGCCCAGCAGAGACACGTACACGCGTGTGCAGAAAGGCATGTTTGAGAATGTTCACTGAAGCATTATTCATACAGCAAAAAGTGGGCACAACCCAGATCTCCATCGACAGCAGAATGAATAAATCTGTTGTGGAATGCTAACACTCTGGACTACGATACAGTGATGCAAATGCATTCATGAGAGCGGCTCAGACCCAGCAGGGAGGCTGTCAAGCAAAAGCAGCAGGACCCCAGAGGGCATGTGCTGCAGGGTTCCACCTGCGCAGAGTGAAAGGCAGGTGCAAGCATTCCATGCTGCTCCAAGTCGGAGCAGAGGTCCCCTGTGGGAGCTGGGAGGGCGCACAGGCAAGAGGCAGGAAGGGGACTCTGGTGGGGGGAGCCAGGTTCTGTTTCTTACCCCGGGGGGAGGGGGTTCACGGTGCGCTCACTTTGAGTTAATTCATCAAGCTGCACACTTACACTGTGGGTACTTTTCTGTTCGTATGTCCTCCCTCAACAGAAACGCTTAGAAATACACCTGAGGTGATCCTTCCATGGCCCGGTTCACAGGGACCAGACTCCCAAGTTACCCATATACAGTCAGCTGGAGCCCCTAGAATTCAAGTTTCAAACTGTAAACTGCAAGCTCTGACCACGTGGTCGTTAAGTCCCCCAGAGAGAAGGCGTTCAAGAACCACAAGAGCCACCTCATTTGTCATTATCCAAACTTCCATCAGGCACACGTTCAGCCTCCAGCGCTTTCTAGAAAAGCCCCTGGAGGGGAGGGAGGGAGCAGGGGTCCCTCCCCCGGCCCCCTTCCGCCTCCCCACCGCTGCCCAGCTTCAGTTCCTAATTGCCTTTCAGCTTCTCAAGAAAGACTACTAACATAGTAATTAAGAGATAATGCAGCAAGAAAGCCAAGAAAAGAAAAGCTCCTTTTCCTGGTTCCAGTCCATGATCTTAGAATAGTATGTACCAGGAGCCATACTGTTTTTGCATCTGATTTATACAAAAATCATTCAAAAGAAGTGGGTGCAGGTGCTAATTTTGTTTGATTTATGTATTTATTTGCACCATCTTATCCCACAAAGAATTCGAGGCGTTTGGCAATACTAATCCCCAACATTTACAGTCCTTTAGCGTTTACTAAGTAGTTTGTGTAGCTAATCCTCACAACCATGTGTTATTACCTCCGTCTCACACTGAGAACCTGCGCTCTCACTAACCGCTCCCACACGCCGTCCCGTGGATCCTCGCGTGACCCCCAGCTTTCGTGGAGAGCGTCTCACGTTTGCCACCATTTTGATGCCACAAATCCTGCTGCAGCACGGCTCCTGGGAAACAGGTGCACACTTCCTCAGGGTGTGTGCTTAGGAGAGGGGCTGCAGGTTCTCAGGGGATGCACGTCTCTTTGTATGAAAATTCCAAATTGTTTTCCAGACAACAGAGTGGCTCATCACACTGTTCCTGTGCACTGCTGAGTTCTTGCGCCAACTACAGCTTTATCCATCTTGACACCTGGTGGGGGACTTCTCCCTGCCTGATTCTTCTGTCTTCCCCACCCCTCTTCTTCTCTTAAAATGTACACTTTAAAATATTCTTCATATGCTATTTGATTTACCAAAAGATTGTGTGTAGCACAGACGAAGTTACAAAATATGATATATGACCTTCCACTCACCACGCTGCCCAAGACTGCGCCATTTCCAGTGTTGCTGAAAAACGTATTACAGCTCAGTTGTGACAGCAACCTGGATCCGGGCGAGAGACCAGGCAGCACTCAGAGAGTTGGAGAAAACTCAGGTTTATTATGCCAGCAGGCCCAGCAGAGTTAACACTCCAAGCTCTGGACCCTGTCTGTAGGTTTACACAGGCCTTTATAGGCTGCCAGTTTTACGCTTTGTAATATCATATGCAAATAAAGTATAACAGAAGTTGACCAACTAGGAACAAGCTTTATAGAAATGGACCAATCAGGAGTGAGAAAAATAACCAATCAAGAGTGAGGGGACTGGGCCATTCAGGAGTGAGCTCCATGCAAATGAAGTACTACAAATGGACCAATCAGAAGTGAGAGTAATAACCAATCAGGAGTGAAGGAAATAACCAATCAGAAGTGAGCTCAGGGAACCAATAGAATTTTAGGGGTAAGTAAACCGTTTCAGAAGCAAAAAGTGAGATAGAGCGTCTGGGCCAGGGAACGGATAGTGCTGTCAGGAGAGTAGTGGCCCCGCCTGCGGGTCCTGCTGGTCTTTTTATGGGGCTTCCCGCCTCACCAGTAGCCTCCATCCACACGCCCTTCCCCTAACCTGCTCCCTGTCGTCTCCCTGCTGGAGGTGACCTCCGCCCAAACTCTGTGTACCTCTCCCCAGCTGGTCAGTGTATCACGTGTACCTGTGTGCGTGTGCACACGTTACTTACACACAGAGCTATATGCACACGTACACACATACAGTGCATGTGTGCACCTGCCCAGGCCCGTTTTCAGGCTTTATAGAATGGCGTGCTTTTCAGTCAACATTTAATCTCCAAGATGCCCCAGGTTGGGTGTTGTGTAGTTGGCTCCCTGGAAAGCTGTCTGGCCACTTCACCACGTGTGTACAGTGTGTGGATGAACCCAGTGCAGCTCGTCTCGCCCTGCGAAATGGGTGGTTGGATACTGTGAGCACGTCCTGGTGCCAGTGCCCTGACCATATGTGGAAGGATTCTTCCCCGGGAGCACTGAGGAGTGAGAACGCTGGCCGGTGGCTTTACTTGGACTCTTATCATTCCAACGATGTATCTTTTCTTCTTGAAACGCGGTCCTCTGCTGGGTCCTCCTGCCCCTCTGGGTTCTCAGCCCCCTCTGCCCTCCCCCACACCCCACGATAATGGTCGGAGCCCCTCAGGTCCGGCCCAGGCTCTCTCCTCTCTCCTCTCTCTTTGGGCGATTGCTTCCACTTCCAAGGCTCTCAGAGGCATGTCCCCAGCTCCGTTCTCTTCCCTGGATGCCAATCTTTCGCTTTCCCTGCCTTCCACATACAGCCGCCAGAGCATCTGACAGGTGCTGCAAACTCAGCACAGCCCAGAGGACCTCCTGGCTCTCCTCGCGGCACTTCCCTTGGTCTTTCCCACCTCGTTATAAAGCACCATCACCCTCCAAACACACAAGCCGGAATCCCAGCTGTGAGCTGTAATCCTCCCCTACTCGCACCCCTCACCGAACCTCCCACCGAGTCTGCCCTCACCAAGAACACCAAGTGTACTTCCCAACACACCCCAGCTCTCTCCACTGCCACCGCTACCAGCTGACCTAAGCCATCAGCACGTCCCCCGGGTCCGCACATTAGCTGCAGTGCAGACGCCCCGGGTGCCCCACATCACAAGTGGCACCCCGATGGGCAGTGGCATCTCTTCCCTCCCCCAGGCAGTCTGTGTAATTTGACGGAGCGGGTCTCGCTCCCAGCTTGAAGAGGAGGCCCTACTTGGCCTAAACCTGGGGGTAGCAAGCTTTTTCTTTAAAGGGCCAGATGGTCACTATTTTAGGCTCTCAGGCGGCGTGTATCTCTAACATGCACTCTTCTCCCTCGGGCGTTGTGAGTGTGCAACTCATTCTGGGCCCGCGGACGGTACAGAGCAGGCCGCAGGCCTCGTCTGCCCAGCTCTGGTCTGAGCACCCGGCACGTTCCGTGTTGCCGGTGGTTGAGGCAGGTAGAGACCCCACGGGGCCGGATCAGCACCCCCCCCCCGGCCCCCGCCAATGGCGTGCTCACCCAGCATCCTCCCTTCTCCAAGTTCATGAGGAGCAGAAATGCTCCGTTGGCCTGGGCACCCTCACCACCAAGGCCTTGTCATCCTCAACGGTCCACTCAAAGCCACGGCTCCAGGGGAAGCTGGTCAGCCCTGAGCATGAGAGCCGCGGCTCCTGTCACCCCCACCCCTGCACTGCAGCTCAGCGCTCTCCACCCTGGGCATCGCCTGCCTGGGAGGAGGGCCCAGAAGGATGGAGACCAGGCTCAGGGTGGGGGACCACGGACAGTCACATGCTCAGGATGGGGATCGCAGGCCTGCCCCTGCCCAACCCTGGCGCCTGGCTCCTCACACCAGGCTGCCTCCAGTTAGCGGGAGCGCCACTGCCCCCCGCCCTATCTAACCTGCAGACTAGGAACAACTCGAGAGCGAGTTCATTGTGGTAAGCGTGTGCCGCCCTTGCACGTGACGCACTGCCCAAGGCACTGAAAGGCCAGCAGAACGTCCTCAGTTCCCAGCTCTGCTTGATGCCCTAGATTTCCACTTCAGCCTGGCTTCCCCGGCTGGTGTGCGTGGCCAGCGATGCAGACCTCCCTGGCTGCCTCTGGGTTTGAGCTGTTCGAGTCCAGGACCAGGGGAGGCTTAGGACTGAGTCAGTGCCAACCCCGGATCCCCAGTGAAACACACTGAGTCAGAACTCCTCCCCTGGTCCTGGGGTGGGGGTGGGAAGTATGTACGTGTCTCGAGCACAGACACGGCCACTCCTGGCCCCTCTCGTGACTGAGGGGATTCACTCTGGGGCTGGGGACCCAGAGGAGGAAGTCTGTCATGAGCTGAGCAGACTCCAAGCAAGGTGTCCTCGCCAGGAAGACCTGAGTCAAGGTTTAGTAGCATTTGATCTTTGTCACTCCAGTCTCATGATTTTGGTTTTTGTTTTTTTAATTTAAGGCAAAAAAAAATCTGTCTCAGATAAATGTATCACAGTATATTGTTTACCACTCATTAGCAGTTCTAGCTACCTGACTTTTTTAAAAGCCAAGAAATCAATAACCTACTTTCAGACTATGATCTAAAGTCCCAGTGAGTGTCCCTTCTCCAAGACTGGGCAGAATTCAGTAAAACAAGGCAAAGCACATTTTTTTCAGATACGTTCCTGGTTGTTCACAGGGACTAAAGTGAAAGGGGCTTCAAAAGAACATGAAAAAGGTTATCCCTGACATTGAACAACTGAAATCCACAGTCAAGGTGCATCCCTCTCAGGCCAGTTAAACCATGACTGTGGCCTGGGCGTGGTCTCTGCAGGACTGGCCACCAAGGTGCTTGCCCTGCAGAGGTGGGGACAGGATCACTCAGGTCACCCTGTGTGGGCCCAGGGTACCGGCTCGGGTCTGGAGTGGAGGTCGGACAGCCAGGCCACGACGGCTGCCCCAGCTCAGGGCTGCACGCCCACCTGGGGGGTCGCTGCACCAGAGTGGCTTCTATACTTGTGAGCCTTGAACCCCCCCTTCCGTGGAAAGCCTGACAGCCAGGGTGTGAATGCACGCCCAGCAGCTCTGTGGCCAGCGGGCTGGCCCGGTCCCCCCCTTCCAGTAGTCCCCCAGCCGCAGACTGAAATCCTGTTCATGCTGCCTCTCACGAGCCTGCATCTTTGTCCTCAGACCATTACCCATCTTTCTGTACCACTCTGACCCGCAGGCATCTGTGCCTAGAATAATGTCTAATTCTGCCTCCGGGCTACCCGGTTACGCTGACTGATTCAGCTGGAGGAGAAAAGGGGTGAGGTGGACCTGCTGTTGTGTAACCAGTGTTCCCAGCAGGCGAAGTTCCACACCCTTCTGTACCTCCAAGACCACGTCCTGGGAGAGATGACCGGCTAGACCCCCAGAGGCGAGCATTTGAGCATCAGCTTTATTTCCCAGGACACCAAAGTGTGATTTCATTTTCACACTTTGCACAAGTGAGGCAAGCAGTGGGCCGGAGGCCTGGGGGCGGGGCGGGGCTCAAGCTGGGGCAATGCTGTTTGCACTGAGGGCCTTGCAGGCACAGCTGCCAGCACCCCTGAGGAGACCTAGGGCCCATCCCAGGCACCCACGTGTCTGATGTTGACCGTGATCAGGGGGAAGGACGGGCTTTCCTGAGGTCGTAAGACCCTCATCCTGGACCTTGACCTCTCAGGTGCCCGGCGAGCCCTGGTACTGTCCCACGTGTTGGCCCCGGGTGACTGGAAACTGCTTTCACCCCACATCAGCATAAAGAGACACGTCCTGTGGGTGTCACTGCAGGTCGGGGAGAACACCACATACACCCATCTCTGGAGAGGATGGCGGCTGAGGAGAGCAGCACGGCAGGCAGGGGCGACCCCAGGCTCCCAGCCGCCTCCAAAGTGGCCAAGAGGCAGGCCAGCCAGCTGGAGCCCCGTGCAGGCCTGGGGCTCTCCGCCTCAGCTGAGAGGCTGAATTCACTCCACCAGCTCCGCCTGGAGGGCAGGCACCGCTTCCCCTGTGCACACAATACTGAGCGCAGGCCTCTCAGACCGGCTCCAGGCTGGGCTTCTGTCTTGCTTTGGCCAACAGGACATTAGGAAACGTGCCGAGGCTGGAAAAGCCCTGGGCACCGAACTCTGCCTCCCCTCTTGCTGCTGATGGGGCCACACCAGCACGAGCAGCAGCGGCGGCCAGCTTTCGGATGGCAGTCCCTGCCCGAGACCCGAGGAGTGGCCCGTGTGAGTCCCAGCTCATACAAGCCACACCCCACGAAGCAGAGATGAACAGTGCCAGTCGCTCGCCCTCAGGATCGCGAACAAATAAATGATTGCTTCAGGCCACTTAGTTGGGGTGGTTGGTTACACAGAAATAAAGTCCTCATGTACATTTTGCTTCTTAAGGATGAATCCCTAGACGTCATCCCAGGAGTCCTGGTGTTTCCGTGTTGTCCAGCGCCCCTCTGGACGCTGCACCTGGCAGCAGCCCTCAGGGCAGGCGCTGGGCCTCCTGCTAGCTGGTGGGCCTTCCCGTGAGAGAGCAACCTGAAATAGACCGCTGGCCGCCGCAGCACTCAGGTCACTGCACTCAGGGATACCCCGTTCTGTCCCATGACTTGGGGGTGACCGTAGCTAACCTCTAGAGTGCGAGGCTGGGCTCTTCCCCGACACGTGTCTTCTTCCCCCTCTTACACCGGAGCAAACCGGCAGAGGTCCAGAGAGATGCCGTAGGCCCCGCAGCTGAGAAGGGGGTTAGCAGAACTGGGCCCTGGAGCGCAGCCTCCGCTGGCACCGGCGCTGCCCAGGCTGAGGGCCCCAGGCCGGCCCGCCGCCGCCCGCTGCGCCCTGGAGTCCTCCTAGTAGGTGACCAGCCCCTGGAGAGCTCTGGGCACCCGCGTCTACGGACTGGACTTTTCTTGTCAAACTGTTTTCTGAGTAGAAGTGCAGCCTTGAGTTGGTTATTCTGGTCTTCCAAACGTGGCACTTCCACAAATGCTTACCACTCTGCGTGTAAACACTTCTCGGTATCGCCGCAGAAAATGCAATTACGGTGCCCGGAGGCGTACGCTTACCGCGTGCTCGTGAATCAGCTTTGACAAGCCTTCACCCGCTAACCGACCAAGCCAGCCCCCGCAGCCGGTCATCTGGCCTTGCTTCTGATCTCAACGAGGGTCCCACGCAGAAACCGGGGGGCGCCGTCGGCGTCTGGTGGCCGTGACCCCACCTCCTCCAGCACGCCCCCGACTTCGCACCGCGCAGGCCGGGTGCACCTTAACGTCCCGTTCCCGGCGCGCCCTCCAGCGCGCGGACGCTGCGGACCCCGCCCGCCTCGCCGGGGACTCCGCGCAGCCGGCCGCGGGCGGGGCCTCGCGGGGCCGCGCCCCTCCCGCCGCCCTGGGCCCTCTCTCCCGGCTCCCTCCGTCCCCCAGCCCCCGCTCGCGCTCCCGGGCCCCGCCGACCGCGGGTAAGACTCGGCGCGGCCTGCGTGCGCGCGCACGTGCGGCGTCGAGGCGTCACCGCCCCCCCGCGTGCGCGCGGCCGGCCGCGGGGGTCGCGGGGAGGGCGGAGCCAACGCCGAGGGCGGAGGGCGGAGGCTGAGGCGGCGGCTGAGGCGGCGGCCGGTCGGGCCGCGCTCGGGGGCGCGCTCGGGGGCGCGCTCGGGGCCGCGCCAGGCCACGGCCAGCGCGCCGCAGCCCCCGGCGGCCGATCGGAGCCCTTGAGCCGCGCGGAGCGGAGCGGCCCGCGGCTGAGGTGAGGCCGGCGGGGCGGCGGCGCTGCGGGGGCGGCGGGGCTCGGACACCGCGGCCGGACAGCACGGCCGGACCACGCCGCCGGGCCACGCCGCCGGGCAGCCCGGGGCAGCGCCGCGGCTGCGTTTATGTAAGCGCCGCGGGGCAGGTGGTGAGGCCGCGCCGGGCGTGCGGCTGGAGCGGGACCCGAGCGGCCCGGGGCGCTGTCCGGAGACGCTGTCCGGAGCGGCCGCGGGCCGCCCGGGGAGGGGAGCTGCGCCCAGAGCGGCCCCACGTCTCCTGCCCCGGGCGCCGCATCTGCGCGGGATGCTCTGCGCCGCGGAAGAGGGAGGCTGCGCCCCGGGATGCAGGAGAGCCTGCGACCCCGGGACGGAGGGGAGGCTGCGTCCCCGGGATGAAGCTGCGCCCCGGGGCGGGTACACCGAGCCCGAGGGTGAAGGGGAGGCTGCGCCCCCGGGGAGGGACACTGCCCCCAGGGATGAGGCTGCGCCCTGGGGAGTGGAGCCCGCGCCCCCGGGACGGAGGAGAGGCTGCGTCCCCGGGATGAAGCTGCGCCCCGGGGCGAGTACACCGAGCCCGAGGATGGAGGGGAGGCTGCGTCCCCGGGGTGAAGCTGCGCCCCGGGGCGGGTACACCGAGCCCGAGGGTGAAGGGGAGGCTGCACTCCCGGGATGAACCTGGACGGAGCGGAGGCTGCGTCCCTGGGATGTGGATGCGCCCCGGGGCGGGTACACTGAGCCCGAGGATGAAGGGGAGGCTGCGCACCGGGGAGAGACACTCTCCCCAGGGATAAGGCTGCGCCCTGGAGAGTAGAGCCTGTGCCCTCAGGAGGGGAGCCTGCACCGGGGACAGCCCCGTCCCCTCCCCGGGAGTGCCGCTTCTGCTCCGGCTGCGGTGCGCCCTAGGAGGGAGGGCTGCGCCCGGGACAGGGCTGCACCTGGGACGGCCCGCGTCCCCTTCGGGAGGGCACCGTGTCCGCGCAAGATGCTCTGCGCTGTGTGGAGGGCACAGTGCACCCTCCGGGTGAGGCTGCGCCCCCGGGGAATGGAGGCTGCACCCGCACAGTGAGGCTGCGCCGGGGACGGCCCCGCGTGTCCTCCCGAGGGCGCCGTGTCCGCGTGGGATGCTCTGCGCCGCGGGCGTCCCGGGGCGGGGAGGTTCCCGCGGATACGGGGCGTCTTGAGCAATCGAAACGATCTGGGGCGACTAGGGGCTCGAGGTGAATTCTGACATGTTCAGATCTGCAGTAGGAAAATTACCGGGACGTGAATGGGTCTGAAGGAAGGGGTCAACGTGGGCTGTGGACGCTAAGACGTGTCGGAGTCTCGTTAACGTACTGGAGAACCTAAAACGTGTCCTAGTCCCGATTTGTGCGTGGAGACCCGCAGCGCTGTGTGTGGCTCCCGTTAGTATTTTCAGCCGGCGGGTCTGGGTCGTTACTTCTGACAAGGGCGTTTTGTTTCCTTGCTCGAGCTGTAATGGTTAGCGTTCAGTTAGGGAAGTACAAGGAAAAGTGGCTTGATGTCAGACTTGCTTCTTTACTCTTAGTGTCGTAATTAAGATGATCGACCAGTTAAGTTTTGAGAACAGAAGTAGTTATTTACTTCTCCTTGTTCCCTCTTAAATTTACCATGTGTTGTATTCCTTTAAAAGGTGCCGCCTACAGCTGCATTTCCCCAAACGCCGGGTTGTGCTCTGGGCAGTTCCCGCGCAGTGTCTTTTGATTATGTCTTTTTTTTTGAGGCTGAGATTCCTTTACCTTCTGCCTGCTGAGGTTTCCCTGAAGGGAAAGGAAGAAGAAGAAGGCAAAGATTGGCTGGTACCCCTCCTCCTTGATGTGAGAATCAGCTGCAAGCTCCCTCCAGGGACAGGGTCCCCTCCGCAGGGACACCCACAGCAGCGCTCATGAATACTGGATGAGACTCAGTGAGTTGGGTGTCGCTCCTGCCCTGCCCAGGTGGAGGTGGGGACTCACACTGGCTTTGCAAGGCAGCCACTGTCTGTGAGTCGTGCCTGTTTGATGTCTGCAGGTTCCTGAGACTGAATTTATTCAGCTACATCTCCAACAAAATTTGAGGCTATAGTTGGAAGGGAAAAAAAGGCCTTTCTGCAGGGGGCAGTGGTGAAGAGAAAATTGGTCCAGCTCTGAGAAATTGATGACACATGCATCCGAGATGCACTGTGCTCACAGTCAGCGCCGGGAGGTGAAGAGAGGACCATGAGCTAATAACGTCTCCCACAAAAAACTTCTCGGCTCAGAGGCTAATTCAGGACTTTGTGAATTTACATGTTGTAAAGGCGTTTCAACTGCTTTTATAGGGGGCTAAGAAAATTCCTTAAACTTAAATGTGTCTGATGAATGAATAAAGTAAATGAATTCATTTGGCAAGGACTTACCACGTTGGGCTACGCGGGGCCCTCCCTGTCTTAGGCTCCCCACACAGTGCCGAGCAAAATACGCAGAGTTTAAAGCAGTGCAAAAGCTGGCAGTTGACTTTATTAAACACTTATAGCATTACCTTTCTAAAAATAAAATTCATAATTTTAGTTACGAAAGTTTAAAATGTATACCATTGAAGTTTTTATTTACAGCTTTGAAAGTATAAGCTCTCACACTGCACATTCAAGGGGTGCAGACAGACACAAAGCCTCATTCCAGTCCATCCCTAGCCACTCGGGTCCCTAACTGCTGTGGCCGGGTGACTGTGTGCTGTCTCAGCAGTGGTTGAAATATATATGTGGTTACAGATGTGTTTTAATATAGTTTTTAATATCGAATGTGAGAAACAGTGCTGCAGTGAATTTTTTTGTGCATGGGTTCAAGCAAAACCTGCTAATCATTTTTTTAAATCATCACAATTCCTTGGCTGTAAGGTTTATTTAAGAGCTGGGTTTTATTCCCTTGAATGCTGTGATGCGCGATGTATTTATGACCAAGGAAATTATTTAAATAGGTAGGAGATAGAAAGTATACTTTGGAGATTAATAGGTGAAGTTATACAGTTACCAACCTATAAAAAAGTTGTTTAAGAAAAATTGTCAATCTTAGTATGAAACTGAAAAACTTAGGTCCAGTTTTATTGGAAAACTTGATTTTTTTTGTCAGTGTTCTAAAACATGGATTTCCAAATCTACAATTGGTGTGATAGAAATACTGCTATTAAAAAAAACTTAGACATATTTTTATAACATGTGACGTAGGAAAGACAGTGAGAACCTCATTCAAAAATTGTACGTTGAGGTCGTTTTGAGGTTTCCTCATTCCTTCTCTTCCTGACGTCACGTGTTGTTCGGAACGTGCACAGGAAGCTAGCAGCCGGCAGCGGTGCTCACCTGGCCTTGCGGCGCAGCCTGACGGCCGTGGGGCCCAGGCCCTCAGTACCAGCTCGTCACATTCTGTTGTGGTCTGGGTAACACTGCTGTGTGCCAGGTGTCTAGGGTGTGCCAGAGAACGGCTTTCTCTTCGTGGTGGATTTAAACTGAAGACGAGGCTGGGAGAGGGTGGAAGCAGCTTGGAGGGGCCTGGTATTTCCATGGGAAGCACAGTGAAACTCTGCGAGCATCTAGGGTGGGTTTCTTTCACTCACGTGGTCACCCCCACCCCCGGACTTAGACCAGGTGTCAGTTCCGTTCTAGGCCCTGGAGACAGAGGAGTGAACAGCAGGGGTGGTTCCTGCCCCAGGGGGGAGATGAGGATGGTGAACCCCAACTGAAGTCCTAAGTGCAGGGAGGAGCACGTAAAACTAGCAGGGGGGTTGCGGGGGCTCTCAGAGGCTGGAGGCTGGAGGCTGGTGGCTTTGGCAGGCAGAGGGAGCTCTGAAGTCCTGGCCTTGGGCCACAGGGGTCTGAGCTTCCTGTGTGGTGCTGATGCGGTGCTGGTACAGGAGCCCAGGGGGCTGAGAGGAAGGGAGGGCTGCAGCTCATGGGGGTGTGGAATTGAGGTGGTGATCTCAGCCTCACAGGGTGCCGCCTGCCCACCTGCCTTCCTGGTAGAGAGTTTTGAACAACAGAAGGACAGGATCTGATTTACCTTTGAAAGGAATCACACTGGCTGTTCTGCAGCTAATCTTTTTTGGAAGCTTGTGATGTGCCAGGCCATTTAAGTGCTTTACATTTATTCATTAAATTCTTAGGCGGTCTATAGGCAGGCGTTATTATAGGTCTTCCATGTGACAGGTGGGTAAAGCTGGGTTCAGAGAGGCCACGGGTAAGTGGCAAAGGGAGGACCTCCCTGAGAGCCCGGGCCGCGGGCAGGAGGGGGCAGCGGGCCTGCCCAGGCAGAGGTGGTGGGAGCAGATCCGGCATGCTGTCCTCCAGCACGTGTGAAGTGTCCTCTGTAAGTAAGTTGCAGTGTTATTTTCTGGTGCTGTTACCAGGGAAATGTTGCCACTTTGACTGTGACACAGACCGCCCCATCAGGTGGGGGTCCCTCACACTCAGTGGAAGCGCCCTCAGACTTCCCGCATGGGCTTTTCAGACCATGCCGCTGTTGCGCCTTCATGACAAAAGAAAAGGTAAGTGGAATAAAGTAATGGTAACATTTCTTCCCCTTTAGAGTTTGGTCCCTCCAAGTCGGCCCCACGGCAGAGTCCACTGTGCTGTCACCGACGTCACTGCGTGGCCTTCCTGACTGCCGTCTCTGGGGTGCGTCCACGCCGCGGCTGCAGTCTGCGAGCTTGGACGCTTTCTTGGTCTCACTGGCAGGTGTTGCGGAGGGGCTTCCGGCCCTAAGATGATTTGCTAACTGGCCTGACGATGGGTTAGTTGCTCTGTCAGTCATGCCGCCAAGAGGATCAGCTGAGTTTGAACAACCCCTCTCACCTCCTGCCCGATTTCACAGTCGTGAAGATGCAGGGAAGCGTGGGCCTCAGAACTGAGGAACTTGGCGTGTTCCGCAGGCAGAGCCGTCGGGATTGCCAGAAGGCTCTGCGGTGGAGCAGCCCTGACGACCCCAGGGCTGCCGGCCGGAGCGGTCGGCGGGCGCTGCTGTGACTGGTGTCTGGCCGGAGGTCCGGCGTCCGGGGCTGGAGGCGGCCCTGTGCTGCAGGCTGACCCGCGGGTCGAACCTTCATTCCGCGGCTACCAGACGTGTGGTCTTGAGCTCGCCGCTTACTCTTCGCACCTTGGGGTTCTCCTCCGTGACGAGGGAGAGGAGCCGGGCCCTGTCTGCTGGGCTGGTGGGTGGGGGAACTGAGCTGACGTGAAGTGCCTGCAGTTGGACGCCACCAGCAGGACTGCAGAGGGTTTCTTCCGTGTTGTTTTGTGATTAGTCATCCCAGTGGGGGTGTTACGATCTGCGTGGAAGTTCAAGGTTGGGTTCAAGAAGAGGTTGGGGCCAGTCATGTCCATTTGGCACCATTTGCACATTGCTGATGTCTGAAACCATAGGGGTGGCAGTGAGCGAAGACACGGAAAGGCTGAAGGGTGAGGATGGGGCCTGGGGGCTTTTGGCGAGGGGCCCACAGGAGGAGGGGTCTGGTGGTGGGGAGGCCTGGGTGAGAGTGCGGAGGTGCCGAGCGTCAGGTACAGGGGGCCCTCTGGAGGGGACCGGGCAGCCAGACGGCCGCTGGACAGCTGCAGGCTCGCAGGGTTTTTATTTGTAAGTGAGAGCGATTATAGTGTGTTTGGGGCCGTCAGGGAGGATCCCTAGAGGAGGACGGATGTCTGACGCATCGGGAGGCGGGTAGTTGCCGGAGCACTGTCTCTGAGGTGTGGGAGGGGACGGCCAGAGGCGCAGGGCCAGCTCAGCCCGGGAGCGAGGCGGGACTCCTGCCTGCGGGAGCCGCGGTGCACTTCAGACATCCCTAAGCAGCTTGCTGCCCCTTTGAAAGGAGGGCGTAAGATAAAACATTCTGTGCTCAACGTGGGAACCTTGGGAACTGCGCAGCAGACTTCGGATCTGCTTTCTTATTAGCTTGTGGTGCTAAACGCGCCTTGGGGCGTCCTCACAGAAAGATACATGTGGAAATGGTGGGTTTTTTAACTTAAAAAAATTCATGTCTCTAAAGGCATCATTAACTTAACTAGAGGTTGGCACCTTTATTCACCAAATTTAGTGCCATTCAGAGGGCTAACCAGACTGGGCCCCTGACCTGGGCTCCAGCGCGGCGTCCGGGCGGCTGCCCCACCTCCGGCCGGTGGGGCAGGCGGCCATGCTTTGGGCCTCCAGAAGCTGGGGCGCCGCTGGGGCAGCAGCATTTGCTGAAAGTGGCTGTTCAAGTGGTGAAATAGCTTCCATGCGTGTCAGCTGGTAGTGCTTGTGGTTGTTTGATTTTTCTTTGGTTTGGGAGTTTCGAAATATCCATCTTCTCAGTGGTTCAATCAGTGGGATGAAACGTAGGGAGGCCAGCCGACCGCTTGTGCTCCATCTGTCGTGTGTGCAGCGGGAGGGCTGGTTTCCGTGGCTCTGGGCCCTGTTCCTGTCCCTCCTGCCCTCAGTGGGCGGGTTTTACCCAGGCCTTCTCTGCGTGCGCCCTCGCAGAAGGACGCACGGAGGACGAGGAGGCCTCCTCTCTGAGCCTACCCCCAGGGGGCAGACGGAGGCACAGGCGAGGCCGGGGCATCGAGGCGGCTCCTGGGTGAGGTGTGGTGTTCAGGAAGGCTCTCCGGACCAGGTGCTACGCTGAGGCCCAAAGCAGAGAGTGCACGCTTTGTGTCAGGAGAGGGACAGTCACGTTCCAGGGGGAGGGACAGCCTGCCGGAGCCCTGCTCGCTGAAGTAGCCGGGGCAGCAGCCCTGGTCGGGGTGGTGTGTGGGGCAGGGCGCCAGCTGTGCGGCTCTCTGGGCCAGGCCATGGGCCAGGGCTGCAGCAGGGCTGGGGGGCCGGGACCAGGCGGGGGCTGAGAGAGTGGAGGGAGCCCAGGGGTGTCGGCGGAGTCAGCAGGCTTTGGGGACGGCTGGGGTTGAGAAGGGCCCTTATAGCTGTGGATCGTCACGGCGCTGAGCCCGAGGGTCTGAGGGGAACTTGTTCCATTGTGGACGGCACTGGCTGTTGGATTCGGCTAAAATCGGCAGGTCACTTGTGCCTGGGCGTGTGACGTGCAGGGCATTTACTCTTATGTGCTTACGTGGGATCCGCAAGCCACAGAACGTGTTGTTTCAGGAACCTAGGCACTCTTGTGTCGAAACTCCCTTTAGGTGGAGCTGGCGCTCCCATCAGTTACTGCTCACTGGTCTCACGCAGGGGTGACGGCACCCCTGGTTTTCAGATCGGGAACTGACAGGGTCAGTCGCTTCTTGGGGAAGCTGGGTACCATTTAGCTAGTACTTACTAAGCTTTTGCTGTGTGTCAGGCATGGAGGAACCAGTTTAATCTAGTTTACTCCTGATGACAAGTTTTGGCGGTCCCCATTATGCAGAACCGTCATCGTCCCCTCTTCCCTGGCTCACCTGAGTAGCCCCCTCCCCTCCCCTCCATCCCCTACTGTCTGTTCTTGACCGGCTGCCAAAGCCAAGCCTTAAATGGAGGACGGACCAGGCACCTTCCTGCTCTCAGCCCTGTAACTGCCGCATCCCAGAGGCCTCCCGCCTGCCGGCCCCTCGCTCACCCCTCCGGCTGTCTGGTGGGCTTCACTCCTCCACACACACCCTCCCCTCTGCACCCCTGCGGCCCTGCCGTGCGCGCCGTGGTCTCCCCTCTGCACGGCCCCCCCCCCCCCCGTCAGCCCGCCAGGCAAACTGGCGCCTCGGGAAGGCAGGGCTCCCGTGCTGTCTCTGTCCTAAGGGCGCAGAGCCATGCCTGGCGGATAGTAGGCACTCAGCCACGTTTGCCGTTTGGATGGATAACCTTCCTCACTTCCAGTGTAGGTACTAGAACCCGATTCCACGCTGTTTGCCTGTGAAAGTGTGTCTCTTCTGCCTGAGCAGGCTGCACCCCCTGCTCCCATTGTGCTTGGTGAATCAGTCATGTATTTATGCCCCATATGTCTGCGTCATCTCCAGATTTCTGTGCTTTTCTTTGTAGAACGGAAACATTTACAAAACATTCAGAATTACTCGAAAACCATGGAGTGCAGAGCAGTCAGTTAATCTGTTGAAAGCGGGAAGTCCTCAGCTCGCCTGTTAGGCGACACGTGATGAAGTGCGTTGTCGTGAGTGGTGGAGCACCCATGACAGGGAAGGCATAGCTGTAAGTGCATCGTGACGACAGTGCGACTGTTTTGAGTAACTCTGGGAGGTTTCAGAAAAGCAGCCAAAAAGAAAAAAAATACTTAATTCATTGTGGAGTCTCAGAGGATTTAAAAATTGGAAAGAACGTGGCTTAAAAGCTGTTTGGTGGGGAGCAAGTGGCAGAATTTACCGGAATTTGGGAAACTGGGCGCTTAATCCCAGCCCTGCCTCTGACCTGGTGGGCTGCTCACTGCGTCACCCGGGCAGGTTCCCTCTGTGTGTGTGTGTGTGGGGGGTGGCACTGTCCCAGGGTCTCGCTGTTGCTGGAAGACTGCAGGAGGAAGGTAACAGGCCCGAGGGCCTCGAGGGCCTGCAGGCGGCGCTCCGCGTGTGCTGGTCGGGGAAGCCCCGCGTGGGCCCGGTGCCCCTGCGGCTGCTGGGAATCCATACGCAGCCGGCACTCGGCGCAGTGTCCCGTCGTCCCCTCCCTCTGGTCCTGAGAGAGGTGGGTCGGGACAGGACCTGGGTTGGGGCCGTGGGCTCTGGCTCAGCAAGGAAACGCTAGGGCCCTTTCCCCGCTTGCCTAGTCCTCAGGGACAGGCTTGCTGGCTGCCCTGAACTTCGCGGGCCAGGGCGGCCTTCGCAGGCCTGCAGGTCTAGGGCGTGTCGAAGCCAACCAGACAATTCAGCGGGGGCAGGGGTGGGGCTCAGTGGCAGAGCGCGTGCTCAGCATGCACGAGGTCCTCGGTTCTGTCCCTGGTACCTCCGTTAAAGAAAAAAAAACCTGTAAGAAAAGGGTAATTCAATAGTAGGTAGTGATTAGTTGGCCCCTCTTCTAACATTGTGCCCTTAGAAACCGAGTTGTTAACACGTGTACCCGCCGGGGTGGAGAATGAGTTTGAAAGTTGCGTTGCATTCGCGCCTTTACTCATGGGCAGTGAGCCTAAGTCCAGCTTCTTTCCTTGTCCTGGTTGCTAACAGCCCAGGTCCTCTGGCTCCCCGGGTGGCACCTCTCCTTGGCTGAGTGATGTCCTTGAGGAAAGGAACTTACTCCCGGAGGCGAGGCAGCGTCTCACCACTTGCGTGAGGCCGAGGGATGGCCACCATCCCTCGTTTCTGGGCGGACACTGTCGCCTCCTAACACCCAGCCCTCCTTCCCAGCCTCTTCCCTTTCCAGGGGTTGATTCTGCCAGACACCTGCTCTCAGGCAAGAGGTCTGTCTGTGTCAGGTCAGGGCGCCCGCGTCTTCCGTGTGCTGTGCTGGGAGAGGGCAGGGAATTGGACTCATCCAGGGGCTGTCCCCAGGGAGAGCGGGGAGGGGGTGCTGGGCGGCCGCAGGGCAGCCCCTGAGCCCTGCATGGAGGAGGAGGGAAAGTGCAGGTCGTGCAGACGCTTCACATGGCTTAGGCCTGAGCACAGTTTGAGGTCAGCCTGATAGAGGGACAGTTCTGGGGACTTCTGTGCCCGGGCCACGGCTTGAATAGCCCTGATTTGACGGTTTGTGTCTGTTCTACTCTAGGTACGAATGAAATTAATTCTATCAAATGCGTATTTATTAGCCTCGATCACTCTGAGTTCGAGTCCTTTTCTGAGCAGGAACCTCCCCAAAATAACCGTCAGAAGGAACCACCGTTCCTGGGCTGGGCGTCTGTGTCTGGTCTCACAACGTGCCTCCTAGGACACAGCGCTCTTGGCGGGTGCTTCAGAGGAGCAGCTTTTCTTTCTTAGTGTGTTAAAACTTTGCTTTCATTAAAAAGCTGTCAAAACATTTAACGATCCTCATGTGACGAGTTTTTTGAATTAACAGCCCGGGCAAGCGACACAGTAAACGGTGACAAGTCAGGCTGTGGGTAGAAGCGAGGTTAGGAGGTGGGCTGCGAGCGCTTAATTCGGGGAGAGTGGGGCTCATGGGAGCGAGTCATCGGCTTTCAGAGCTGTGATGGTTTGGGGTCACAGTGCAACTTAGATTTGACCATCAGTGAGACCCTGTGGAAAAACCCCACTTGTGCCAAGTTCCGGCAGCTTTGGAAGTGGTGCGGTGCAGACCTGCGTGTCAGGACTGCTGGCTCGTCCTTGGAATAGGGGGCGTGTGCCGTGTCAGCCAAGTGCAGACCAGGGTCAGTCGCGTCTTCTGACTCCCACCCTGGGGGTTTCCTCTCCGGGTTCCTGGTGTCGTGTGTGGTAGGTCGTTTTCACCCACGTGCAGATGAGTGAGTGAGACGCGTTCGATCATTCCACAGTGAAGCTTTCTGTTCTCCAGCTTTGTTCTCTAATAAAACCGAGGATCTTGACGACATCCCCATTGGAGGAGCAGCCCCGCCCGCTCCCGCCCCGCTCCCCTGGTTCTGCGGGGTGGGTCGGCGCAGGGGCACGGAGGCGCGCTTGCTGAAGGCCAGCCTCTCTCACCGAAAGCCCTTGATATGGGGAAGGGAGGGCTTTCCTTTTGGTTAACCAAGACTTTCTGCCTCGATGGAGCGTGGGAAGGGGCGTCGGATCCTCGGGACAGAACTGTGCTGTGAGTGGTGCTGGGGGAGGGCAGTGCCGTGGATGGTGCGGTCAGCATGGCGCCTGTCGCGGGGAGGAGTCACCTGCGTGTCCCCGGGCTTGCTGTGGCTGAAGAAGCTGCAGGTGGCACGTGTGGTCAGCTCGTGGTCTGGGTGTTCATCCTCGAGCGCTCGGGAAGGTGCGGGCGGGTGTGGAAGGCGGGGAGGTACCATGAGGAGGCTCTGTCTTCTCTTGTTTTAAAAGCTGCCGTGAGAGTCACCCTCAGTACGTGGACAGGTCACCGATTTTCATGAATTTCTAAGCTGTGCAGCTATCACCACAGTCCAGTTGTAAAACGTCTCCATTACCCCAAAGTGCTCCTTGTGTTTGCTTGTGGTTAGTCCCCATTCCCACCTGCCGCCATTGGCGACTGCCGGCTGCTTGCTGTCCTGTAGGTGTGCCTTTGACAGCACTCTGCTGAGCGGGGTAACGCATCCTTTTTATCCTTCCAGTGGGGTGGGCGTCTGGACTGTGTCCCCTTTTTGACTCTGTCAGTAATGCAGCTCTGAACATGAGCATGCGCATCCTTGTGGCCCAGGCTTGGCCTGGCGTCAGGGTGGCAGCACGTCTGATGGTGGTGGCGCTGGACAGCCGCCGTGGGACCCCGGGCTCCTCCTCGGGCCTGTCTCCACGTGTGCGCAGGGCTTCTGGGATCACCCGGCCCTGTTACTTCCGGGACGAAGTACCGTGGGCGGAGCGTCCGGCACAGGCTGCTCGAGTGTCTTACCTCGCCGCCCTGCGTGCGCTGGATGCTGAGCCCCCAGCGGGTGCACTCTTCCCCGTGTTCCGCCTGCAGCCTCCCTCCGCAGAGGAGGTCCGCGAAGGACTGGCAGGCATGTTAAACGCCACAGCCAGCCTGCAGAACCTCGTCCTCTCCATGCCTAGATGGAGCAGTCGCACTTCTAGGAATTGAGCCCCAGGACACGCCTCCAACAAGACGAAAGCACACGTGGAAATACCCTAGCCGTCCATTCCGGCCTGGGCGAGGCAGCGCTGGCTGGCCACACCACGAAGAGCCATGGGGGGCGGGCGGGGCTCGCTCTGTGAACTGATCGGAGGTGATTCTGAGAACGTGCAGGAAGTGAGCAGGGCAGAGAGCCCGACGGCGTCTGGTGTGCCTCGCTCCACGCGAGAAACCTGCATACCTGCGCCTCCGGCCGAAATGGATGCGGGCAGGGTGCGCAGAACCAGAGAGCCGGGCCCCGCAGGTCAGGGCGGCTGGGGCTTCTCTGGGTGGACCGCTCAGTACAGCCCGGCTCTTGGAACCACAGACCCAAAGACAAAATAAATGAACATTAGCCAGGATGTGGGGGAGCCGGGGTGGAATGCAGACTGACCGAAGCTCAGTGTAGGACAGAGCAGCAGCAGAGCCGCAGCGGGGGTGGGGGCACGGGAGGAAGGAGTAGCCCGGTTTGGGGAAACCGTATTTTGACTAGATTCTGTGAGGCTGCAGACGAAAGGGCTGTACACAGTCCTGTCTGTCTGTTTCTCTCAGGGCAAGGTTGGCCGTGTGAGCATGTTACACGAGGACTGAACAGCAAACGTGTGGTGGGGAGGAGAGCCCGGAGGGAGCTGCAGACCAGGGGAGGGGACCATTGACCCGCGTGGACAGATGGGTCCAGGGCTGAGGAGGGTGTCAGCATGCGTGCACAGCTCACTCTGTCCCGAGCGCACCCAAATACCCTCTCCGAGCCGACAAGCAGGGCTTGGAACGCCTCGTGGTGCAGAAAGACGTGCTCAGAGAGCATCGGGCGTGGGGGGGGGCACGGGGACTGCCGGAATGGGAGAGGCGCCTGGGCTGGCCACCCTGAGCAAAGACGTGGATAAATGATATTGGTTTATAATCTGCAGAATACAGTAAGTACCCATCAGTCCATGCTGATGTAAATAAGCCACTGAATAAGTAAGTGGGGAGGGGGCACTGGAGCGTTCCAGTTCGTCAACAGACAAGGAGCGAGGAAACAGGAAACTGCCGTGCGGCGGACACTGTGGTAGTAGGCACTTCAGGCAAGACCCAGGACTGAGGCGAAAGTCTGAGGAGAAACAGGATATGTGCCTGGTGTCAAAGTAGCTCTTCCTCAAGTTATTTACTTATTGAAAAGGGAAAAGTAGTAACTTTAGAGTGGAGAAGGCCAGCAGATACCACCTCAGCCGAGCGATCAAGGCCACGTCGCCTGTGGTAAGACAGCGGCCCGTCGCATCCTCCCTGACACCACGCGGGCACCCTCTCGCCGGGGTCCTTGCCACAGGTGCGCAGTCACACCTGTGGTGTGACCACCAGGAGACAGCAGGAGGACTCCAGCAGAGGATGTCCCGAGACGCAGGAGGGAGTGAGGGGCCTCAGGGGACACGGCGGGGAGAGGCTGCCTGGGTCTGGAGAGGGCCGAGTAGAGAGGACACAGGGCAAAACCGGCAGAACCTGAGTCCGGTCGGTGGTGGAGCTGATGCCGGTGTCCTGTGTTGAGTTCCTAATTTTGGTGGCTGTCCAGCGATGCTGTCAGATGTGGCCGTCGGGGGAAGCTGGGCGGAGGGCTCGGGCGGGCTGTCCGCCTTCCGACTGCCCCGCGCCCCGCTGACGCTCCTGCGGCCTGCCGCTCGGCAGGAGGCGGAGTCCTCGCGCTGAACGGTCCGGGCGCCTCGAGCCCCGGTGTGCAGTGGTCTGGGGTGTGCTTCCCACGCCGGGGTGGGGGGCATGGGCACAGTTCTGTGAAAGGGGGCCGTCAGCGCTGCCTGGTTCCAGTGGGAAGAGGCGCTGTGACCCGGGCAGTGACTGCCGGAGGCGCCTCTCACGTGGCTGTGGATGCTCTGCTAGGCTGCCCTTGGCCTTTTCATTGTATTATTTTTGTCCAAAGAGAAACTTTAAGTTTTTATATATTCAGAGGTATCAGTCTTTCCCTTTATGACTTTTGGACTGAGGCGCATCTGAGAACGTTTTCCTACATCAGGAGGCATTCTTCTTTAATCTCTTCCAGCAGGTCTGTGTTCTGTTTTCCACATTTAGCCTATTGATTTATGTGAAATCTGTTTTTACACAATTTGAGGTCAGCACCTGATATTTTTTTCCGGTTGGCTAGCCAGTGGCCTCAGTCATTGCGTGGTCTGCCCTTTGCCCAGCGATCAGAAGTGCCACTCGCATCCTATATTGAGTTCCTTCTTCGGAAGGGTGCGTTCCCAGTTGCCTGTCACTGCTGTATAGGAGGCTGTTGAGTTTTGAATGTGGACTTTGTCCCCACCCATCATTTGTGTCCCACGTTTTCTAGGGAGGGTCAGGTTGTGCAGGCGGTGCCTCTTCCTCTCTGAGTTTTGCGCTGTCCCCGGCTCCCTGGCCAGGACATGAGGCACCAGGCCGAGCCGGCTGGAGCAGTGGGGGCGGCCGGCAGGCAGACACTGCTCTGGCTCTGGCATTAGCGGGGACGCCTCTGATGCTCCCTCTGCAGGAGGGATGCTCACTGCCGTCGTCTTGTTCGTGCCCTTCATCTAACTAAGCAAGTTGCTGCCCTCCTTTGCTGAGAGCTTTTAAAAAATAAACTTTATCATGTACAGCAGTAGAATTTTATTGTTTGGTTTTTCTGCATCTGTTGAAATGATCGTGTGGTTTCCCTCCAATCTGTTAATATAGTAAATTTCATTCATAGATTTCCTGATGATAAACTTTTCGTTCTCAGGGAAAACCTTACTTTACTTTTAACACACTGAGAATTAAATTTGCTATTTATTTAAATATTTTCTTTTTTTTTCCAGAATTTTTCTTCTTTTTTTCTTTTTCTGAGATAGAGTTTACATATCTTAAGGTACCTGCAGTGGTATGCTGATAAATGTTTAACGAATGGCTTTCTTGGGAGGGGGTTGTAAAAAGCCCTGATTTGTAGCATTTTCCAACTTCTGTGGCATAAATATTCTTGCCATTACCTATTTCAGGCTCCCAGTGAGCTGTGGCAGGCTGGCCCACAACATTCCTGAAACCCAGCACCCTCTCTTGAGCTGGTAGGAGCCGGCAGGGCAGCTGTGAGCTTGGTGACTTTGGGCTGTGTGTGACCACATGACCGTCTCCACCATCCTCCCATCCCTCTTCTGCCTGTCTGCATCAGCACCCACCTCCCGGGGAGCCACCGGTCTGACCTCGGTCACCCTCGTGTCCTCGCCTCCGTCTGGGAGACCTAGCGTTCTGTTCTGTGCAGTCACAGCTCCTCATTTTCCCCCGAGGACTGCCTCGGCCACCTCACTTACAGACAGTCAAGTGCTGGGCTCACAGTGAGTTTATTGAAAGGTTGAGCCTCTGACTCATGGTTACTACTGTGGCACGAACTTTATTTAGAAAACTGTAGCTTCTGTGATAGTCACTTTCCTTAAATCTAAAGGGTTGCTAGCATCTTCTATTTGTGTAGCTTTTCATCTTCATTAGTATAAATTTAACCTTTTTTATTCATCTGTTTTTGCAATCATTTGACAGGTGTTTTTTGAGTACCTACTCTGTGTCATTTTAGATGGCAGAGGTGTAGCAGTGAAAAAATAACTCAGCCTCTTTCCTTGTGGCACGTAGGCTCTGATATATCTTCAAGTTGTGAGTTTTTCTCATCTGTCTGTCCTCCCCACTTTTCTCCTTACTCAGACATCTCCTTGTCTTTGCCCCTGGTACTAACTTAAATCAACCCTGGATTAATTCGATTTCTTCCGCTGCTTTAGCTTTGAAATTCCCTGCTTTGATGCCACTTGGCGTTTAGCTTAACTACTATATAGTTATTTCTGCTTTTCCCACATCCTCACAATGAAAAAGCAAAGGAATTGCATCTGGTGGTTTTTTTTATTAGGAAAGGCCGATGTTTTAAAAGTGTCGTGACAGTAGACTAACAGGGCAAGTTTAGTGCGGTGACACCGTTTACAGTGTGGGGGCAAGCGTGTGGCCTTCCACTGCAGTTCTGGGGCTGGCAGACTCGCTCCCCACCAGTGTGGCTTCTGTCTAGCTCCTGAGGGCGCTGGGGTGCGTCGGGCTACGCCTTCTGGCAGCCGGGTGGCTCTGAAGGCTGGGCGTCTGGTCACCGGTGTCTGCGCGTTTGCTGCACGCTTTGGCATCAGGCAGAATGGAGGTGGCTGGGACTCAGGTCCCCATCCCCCTGAGGGCTGCAATCCAGGGAGAGCAGTGGGGGGTCTCCCTGGGGGAGGAGGAGCTGGAGGACCTCCATCCAGGGTAGCCAGCATGGTGGGTGGGCCGGGAAATCTGGATGCAGGCCAGTGGACCTCAGAAACTCACCTGCTCGTCCTGCTAAGCTGGTTTGAATTTCTGCCTCTTTAATCCTTTGCAAAGTTAATTTGTCTTTAATTTGAAAGTATCTTATTTTAACAGGAGGAAATGATTCTAATTCATTTATTCAGACAACTTACAAGGCCTTAGAGATGAACTTCCCTCACTCCCGCAGGAGGGCGCTGAGGAACGGCTGTGTGTGAGAGCGCGGTGTGTGGCTCTTGGCTCCTAGCCCGTGAGCGTCTGTCTGCGGACAAGAACCTTTGGAGGAGGGACCGGTCACTCTGCTGCTGGGGCCGTCGGTCCAGAAGGTGTGGCCTGGCCTCAGCCGAGATCCAAAGCCAACACACATTTTCTTTCCGCACCCCGCCCTGCGTGGCACCTTCAGCACCCCGGGCCTCTGCTGAGGATGGAGGGGAAGCGCGAGGCTTCTGTCTGTCAGGTGACTGTGACCTCCCACGCGTGCTGACTGAGCTGGCCTCCTTACTCTTTTGACCATGTTGCAACTGCCTGGTGAGGCGGTTTAAAAACGGATATCAAAGAAACAATTTTTCATGGTAAAAATGCCTTTTTCTTGTATAGTTAAGCTTTGGAACTTAGTCTTTGAAGGTAGCAAATGGGGATGGAGCATTAATCTGAAGGGCGAGCCCTCTTAGATCACCTTCACATCTTACAGTGTCAAAATCACTTTTGACAACAGTGTGGCGCTCCTACTGGGTTTTAAAAAGTGGATCATCTCATTTGTATCTGTGCTTAAATTTGTAAGTCAGCCTGATACTAACAGTGTCCCAGAATAGGAAAGACAAACATCCTTCTGTAAACGTTACCGTGATGAGCAGATTAGGGCTCGCGCCACAACACAGCAGACGAGGCAGAGGAAGTCGTGGTGCTCTTGATCGCTCAAACCTGACTCTTCACTTGAGTAATTATTTAAAAGACGTTTAGTAGATTAAGCCTCTCCATCCTATGGAATAGGAGTAATTCATCATCACACAGTTTTGTACTTTTTAGCTTTTTCTTCAAGGTTGGTTCTAGGTCCTAAAGATGTCAAAACTAGCATCACATCTAGTTTTCTAAGGACAGGGAACTCTGTATCCTGCTTTCCAGGGCCAACAGGGTAATCTGTTAGGAGGCCAGTGAAACCCCTTTGGTGAGTCTCAGCCGCCCCCCCCCCTTACACAATAGGCGCAGGGAAAACCAGGAAACCGAGGCTCTGAGATAAGCTGGTCTCGGGAGGAAGGAAGCAGCGCGGCTCCTGACAGAGTGCGGGGGCCGCACCCGCCCTCCGTGATCCCGGCCATGGGGGACCCCTCCCCCCGCACGGGGGGCAGACTGCGTGTGCACCCAGCAGGGTGGATGCCGGCCCTGCGCGCTTCCTAGGGCCGCGGGGGTCCCTGCAGCTCGCCACGCCGCGCCGCGCCGGCCTGGCTGTCGCTCCCATCGGCCTGGCTGTCGCTCCCATCGGCCGGTTTCCCGAAGCGCCCACTGGCACCCCCGGCAGCGGAAGAGGGCGGTGGCATCCTGCGGGGCCGAGCCCTCCGAGCGCCACCCTCTTCCTCCGCCGCCCTCACCCTTCGTCTGTGCTTCTAGAAGGAGGTCGCATCCTGGGTGGTAAGGCTGGGGGCGCGCGACCCGGGACCCAGGCAGGAGCCTGTCCCTGGTGTCTCTGGGAGGACGCCGTCTGCCCCTGGCTCCTGGCCTCCCCGTCCTGAAGAGAAGAGCTCTGTGCTCTTCTCCCGGGAAGGGGCCTTGGACACAGGGCCTGGAGGAGCACGGGTGGCGGCCGGGGGCTGGGGGGTGGGGGCTGGGACTGGTCCACCCCGGGGGACCCCAGGCTGGGTGACGGCCGGCGGCGGGGCTGCCAGCAGGGCCTCCTGGATTTTGCAGTCATGGTCCAGACCCAAACTTCTCGGTGCCCTCCTGGCTCTCCCTTTGGGCGCTGGCTCTTTGCTGCCCCGTTAAGAACCCTAGGGCTAGGCCACCGCACAGCGAGTGCTCAGAGGCCTCGGCGAAATCAAGTTAAATAACTTGCCTTTATGGCGTTTAGTTTTTGTGGTGATTTTCTTAGTTGTCTTCTCAGCCTGTGACTCATCTGGTGATTTGTGTGGCTCTAGGTGACTGTAACCCTTTTATTCACAGGGTTTTAAGAGGTGGCTTCTTGCTTTTAATGTCCTCTATTATGAGTTTCCGGTGATTTTGTGTATAAAGTTGAAGCTCTTTTCAGAAAGAATAAATCAAGTTATCTGTTGAGAAACAGCAGAAGTAGTCTTCGTAGCCCTGTGAGCAGCTGGGCCCGCAGCACAGCGCTTCATGTGCACTTGGAGCCTCGTCGCAGCCCCGGACGCCAGCTGGTGCCAGGCCGCTCCCTGAACTTGTGTTAAGGGCTGGGCTTCCCCCGGGCCCCAGGCACCCTCTGAGCCCAATGCTAGTTTGTTGTCTAAAATTACCTTTACATCGGGAAATCTTGAAGTAAAATTTGGGAAGTTCTTTATTAATTCCCTGGGGTGCTTTTGAATGACGGATTTGGTGGAGTACGTGTTTTGGACGTTTGGGCACCACCACGAGGCCACTGGCTGCAGTCTGGTGCTGGTGCGGCCTCCTGTGGGAAAAGTGGCCCCTGCGCCGTGTCCGGGGCCGTCCACCCCGAGCACGTGTCAGCTCACAGGTCCCTGGGCACCGTCCTCGTGGGCCCTCTGTTCACCCAGCACCTCCACCTCCTGTCCCCACTGTCACGATCGCCTTGTCTGTTCTCGTCAGGTGGCCTCACATCCTTCGGAAATGTCTCTTCCAGTCCCCAGTGACCTGTCTTTGTCAAGGGCAGTGGCCAGTGTCCTGTCCCCGTCTCACTCAGGCCCTCAGCAGTGTCTGACCAAACTAACTGCGCTGGCTGGTCCCCGCCGCCCGCCCTCAGCCCCAGGGCCCCGCTCCCTCCTGCTCTGGGAGCCGGTGCCTCTCCCTCCGCCTGTCACTCCCGCCCTGTCCCTGGTCCCCAGGGGCATGCAGCCGCCCTCAGCTCCCTTTCTCTCACCCTCACTCTGGGTCTTGGCCAGGCTTGCTGGCGTCCTCCCCACTCGAACCCGCTCTGAGCCGCGGGAGCCCCTCATTGGCTTTCCCGGCCTGTACTTGCTCTGGTGCATGCACCTTCGTGTGGTCACTGAGGCAGGGAGCCCCTGTGCAACCCCTTTGGTGACTTCCCATCACGGTGGGTGAAGTATGGCCCCTTAAGAAGCAGCTCCCAGTTCCCCTCTGTTTTCCCCATTTGCTGCTCTGTGCAGACCCCGCCCCACCGCAGGGCCCGAGTGTCTGCTCTTCCTCCTGTGGGCGACAGTCATCCCCCAGGTGTTCGCGAGGCTGCCGCTGCTCACTGGTCAGCCACCAGCTTGGCTGTTGTCCCGCTGGCCCCCTCCATGCCGCTCTTGTCTGTGCCCCTGTTGTGAGGGCCCCGGAGATGCCCTGTTTGTTTGCTGGCACGTGTGCTGTCTGTGCCCTTGCCCTGGTCCGGTAGCTTTTGGAAGCCGGAGGCAGCCCTGGTCACTGGTGGCTTCAGGTCTGCAGCAGGCGTGTCCACAGGCCTGCACCAGGCACTCTCTTTGGCCTGGGTTTGTGTCGGGGAGGCGTTGGCAGCATGTGGCAGACAGCCTGGTGGCTGTGGCTTTCAACTCCTGGGCCTCCCATCTGGGCCTGGGACGTGGCTTCTGGACCTGCCGTCTCTCCTCTCTGCTGTTTGTCCTCGTGCTGGGCTCCTTGGTCTCTTGGTGGCTGTTCTGAGGGGAGCAGGTGGGCGAGGTCTCTTTCAGGAAAGCATTTCGGGAGCCCCCGGCTTCCATCTGGTTGGCGGGTAGCGTGTTAACGGGGCAGAGTCTGTGCTGCAGGAAGTCAGGCTCCTGAGGAAGGGGGGCCCAGTACCTGCCCAGCACAGCCTTCGTGTGGGCCTCTGTGTTCAGCACCTACTTCTGACCTTCTTGAGTTCCAGAGCAGTGGAGAGAGGCCCACACCCCAAAGGCCAGCGGAGGTCAGAGTGGCCCTGTTCACAGAGAAATAACTCGAGACAGCTCTCTGTGGCCCAGTGGGCTGGCCAGTCTCGTATCTCAAACTAGACAGACTTATCCACCTGGTGCCAAGCGCATCTGGGGACAAGCGCAGCCGCCCTCGGAGGGACCAGCCTCACCTGTAAGGCGACCTGAGCGCACGGCCACTGTGGGTGGCCCTGCGAGGACACGACCGGCCAGGCGGGCCCGGGCCTCCCTCTAGGCGCATCGTTAGCCCACACTGCCTTCCCTCCTGGGGAGAGTGAGTGTGAGCGGGCAGGGGACCCACCGGGGCACGAGAGGAGCGAGGAATATGGCTCCCTCATCCCCCAGAGGGCTTTGCTCCTCTTAAGGGAGAAGTCTGCCCCCGCTGTCTGCCTGAGGGACGGCGGCCCGGCTGGTATTAACCCTGACCTGGTGCTGACCCCAGCCCCCAGAGCCGCTCCTCCCCAGGCCCCGGCTCTGGGGTCCTTGTGGGCCGTCCCCACAGTAACTGCTGGCCGCTCCCCCTCTCCCCAGCTTCTGAGGCTGTTCGTACTCTGCGGAGAAACCCCACCCAGGGTGGCATCCAGAACAGCTTATGAGAGCAGAGGGGGCCTCTGGGAAGCCGTCCGGGACTGGAGTGGACCTTCCCTCCTCTTCGAGCTCAGTTTCTCACCCCAGGTTGGAAATCCGGATGCAGGCCAGTGGACCTGTCTGCACAGCGCCCAGGGCCCAGCTAGCGCAGGCCCAAGAGAGCCTTTCTCACCACAAGTGAGAGGGAGGTGGTCACAGTGCCTTCTCTTTGTTGACTGATAAAGAGGAGCAGAATGTTGCTGGGAAAGCTGAGGCGAGTTTTGGAGTTTTGTTCGAGGTCCGCTGTGCAGAAAAGGAGACCAGAGCAGGGTCTGGGGACCGCCGCAAGCACTTGTGTCTGTATTCTGAGCCCTGGCCGAGGCACTGTGGGGGTTTCTGAACTCAGATCTGTGGTGTGGGGGGCTCTGCGGTGCAGGCAGGAGGCGGGGAGCGGAGACACTCGGGTTGTGTGGATGTCTGGGATGAGAGGCGGTGCCTTTGCCGGGACAGAGCCCGTGGGGGGCCGGCCTTGGTCTGCCGTGGACACGCGGCAGCTCGGCTCTTGCTTTCCCATCTCCAGCTCCCGCGGGTGCCTGGGCCCCGGGCCCGCAGGCAGCACCGCCCTCTAGGCTGACATCTCACAGGCTCCCAGCTGAACATTTGGAACCAATCACTTCATTTTCCTAAGTTTTCTCCCCTTTTTCCTAGCGGTGAATGCCATAACACCCCACAGTCGCTAGAAGCCTGGCAGCCATCCTAGACTCCTCGCTTTTCCCTGCTGTCACCTCCAGTCCCCAGCACACTGTGTTCCCACTGTCCCTGCACTAATCGTCCTCCCGAGGTGCCTGTTCTCCACATCTCCCCCGCCGCCCAGTGGCCTGCAGGCCACCGCCATCTCTTGTTTGGCCTTGACAGAAGCCTCCTGCCAGGGCCTGAGTCTTCCCTGTGCTCAGGGCCCTCCACCGGCAGCCCCAGGGCGTCATCTTAGCCCTGCGCTTACAGGCCCCTGTGCCCTGCCTTTGTATCTGCAATAAAGCTGTAACTTACTTCTCAGTTACAAACGCCCGGCTTGACCCGGCTCCCACCTGTCTTCTGCCTCCTTCCGTCTGACCCCTTTCCCCTCGTTGCGCCGGGCCCACGGCCTCCTGTCTCTGACCTGCGTGGCTCCAGCTCCCAGCCTCCTCAGCTTCCTGCACATGCTTCACTTGTTCCCACCTGGTGGCCTTCCCCGTGTTCTCCCTGCGTCACTGCTGCCGTCTCTGAGGTGGTCCTGACTATCTCCTGGCTTATGGAGGCATCTTCTAGTTTTTACTGAGGGGCAGGTTGGGGAAGTGGTTACCTGCCTGGTCTCTGGAACCAGACTGTTGGGTTGGAGTCACGCTGACCCTGCCTGTCACTCGCTGTGTGACCTTGACATGTTATTTAACCCTCTGGGCCTTAGCTCCCCTGTCTGCAAACTGGGGAGGCTGATACCTGCCTCTTTACCACGAGGATTAAATGATTGCGTGAAGCTTCTGTCAGTGTGTGTGGATAGCAAGTGCTGGGTGAGAACGGGACTGGGCACTGGGCAGAGTGCCCCATCGAGGGTGCAGGCTCAGGGAGTCAGGAAGGACTTGGGCCGCCCTGCCTCTGCCTGAGGAACGGAGGTGCTGCCAAGTTATTCTCAGTATTTCAGTCTGATGGGCTAGACCGAGCGCCTTCCCTGTGGGGCAGAAATGCAGAGCCGTGGTAAAGGAACCCAGTCCCCCAACAAAATAAATCCCCGAGTTGTGTACTGGCAGCAGGTGGGGCTGGAAACGGCTCTTCCAGGCCTTGGAGGGGAAATCTAGTAGGTGCTTGGGACTGAAATTAAGCCTTGGATCATCTGAAAGGAACTTCCATGTCTTCTCTTAAGGATTGTTAGCTCAGAATTAACTCCTTGAGAAATGGGTGGTAGGACTGGTGACCAAGAACATGTGATTTCCTACGGGAGAGCTGTGTGTTCATTGTCATTCTGTATCAGATAAAGCCGTAACTGGTCATTCTTCGATGCAGAGTAAAGCCCAGCTGCTAAACTAGGGTCTTTCCCTCCAGATCGCTCTGTGAGCTTTAAAAATTGCCATTTGTGTTCAGTGCAGATCAGTACTGTGTCATTTTATGGACCCCAAAGCATAATCACGACACGCAGCGCGCAACCCACAACACACATGGTGCTGGTTCTTACGCTGCCCTTGTTCTCAGGATTGCCGAGCCCGGGGTTTCTGGAGTGCTCTCTGAGGCCGGCACGGGCTTGGTGCTGAAGGCCCCGTAGCCTCCGGGTGCTGGCCTGTGCCTGTGTGACCGCGGCCCAGCGACTTCAGAGCGGGCGCCTGGGCACTGTTGGCTGTGTGGGGTTTCCCTTCCAGGACCCACCTGAGGCTCCGTCCCAGGTTCTGCCTGAAAACACTGGTGGGACGTAGTCCCAATGTGGGTTTATAGAAGCACGTGTAAAATAGCATAAAGGTGTGTGAACTTAGCTCAGGCAAGCTTCTAATCTCCCCTTTCCAGTCAATTTACCTTTTTTTCTCCAAACCTTATGTTCACGATTTAAAAATATGTAAAAAAACCTCACCTTTAAATTGTAAAAATTATTCAACACATGCAGAAACAAAGCCGCAGCACTTGAGGTCCCCTGGGATCAGCTGAGGGGGGCGTGCGGGAGAGCAGAGGGCACAGGTGGACTCAGTGGTGAGGCCTGGGCTTGGGGGCGATCTGCCGTCACCGCGCTGGGCCCTGTCACTTACTGTCCCCAAGTCGAACGCAGCCGCCAGCCCCTAAGAGAGCTTGCAGCCCGCAAGGACGGCTCTGGCGGGGCGCGGCCGGTGCCTGGCCAGTCTGCTTTGCAGGGGCTCTTCGGGGCCCTGTCCAGCGAGGCCTGGGCGGCTGCCCCCCAGCTAACTCCCGCCCGCGGCGGTTACCGGTTGGCTGGGCTCGCGGCCGTCCGTGCGCCCTCGACCCTGCGGCCCCTTGCGGCTGGTGTCGCAGACCTGCTGAGCCAGGTCGGGGGCTTAGCGGGACGTCCGCCGCAAGTCCCTCCCCATTTCCACAGATCTCCAGGTTCCCATACTTCAGGGGACGTCGGAAAACCTTACCTCCTAAAGTGCACACAGAGTTTTTGCTTTAAAACCCCTGAAATGGATTCTTTCTTAAGTGTTCCCGTGTCCTAATTAAAACATTCTTCAGCTAATGCTTCTCCGAGGTTTGCTAACGTGTAACACGTGCTTGCGGCGCTGGCCTTGAGGGGGTGGCTTATGTCCCAAGTGCATCAGGGACCCTTTTGCTTTGGGGGCTGTGAAACTTCTCTCCCTCAGCAAAACCGTGGGAAAATGCCCACACGCTGCATACTTGACAGAAGCGTATGAGTGCTCATCACGTCAGCAAATCGGCCCTTCCTGACTGTCAGGTGGGAAGAAGGCTCAACGTGAAGCTGTGTAAAGGAAAGGGGCAGGGCGACATGCGCTCGGGGTGCACACTCGGCAGACACGCTTCGTTCCGAAGTGGGCGCGCGTCCTGCTCGTCTTTACTCTAGATCAGAGTTGTTAGTGTTGGCCTCTGCTTGTTAACAACAAAAGGTTTACAATTTTTTACAGTTTTTAAAACTATGGAAGTAATTACGCAAGCAGTTGAAAATGGAGAATTTAGGCTTCTCCGTCTTACTCCTTGCGGGCAGCCCTTGCCACAGGCCCACCCAGTCAGTGTCCTTGGAACAGATCTGGGGTGCTGTTGTCAGAAGGAGGAAGACGGATTCAAGGTAGACAAAACACGCCACTGCAGGTGTATTTTCTGGAGTGTAACCGCGTGCTCCTTCAGCAGTATCTAAGAAATAGAGTCAGGGTTCCTCTCTGAGACTGAGAGAAACACCCACGGTGGTCCCGGAGCACCTGGCAGTGCCCGGAAGTAGGGAAGTGCTGGAAAAACAGCCCCACGAGGGTGTCAGAGGGACCGGGGCGACCAAGGGAGCTCCCAGTGGCCAGAGCTGGAGCGGGTGCAGTGACGAAACTTAGTCGGGTTGGATCATGGCCCAGAGTATAAAGGGAGAACCCCCAAGTCCACCTGCTGTAAACGAGCGACTGGCGAGCACACCGGGAGACGAGGGAGTCTGCTCCCAGGAGAACCCACGTCGGTCCGGCCACTGCTCTGTCCTCAGGGAGGGGGTGGACCCCCTCCTCGGGTGCCGGTGTGCGCGGCGACCCCCTTCTGGGGGACAGTGGAGGGGCAGCCGTGTGGCAGAGAGACCCCACAGACACCCCCGTGCCGGGTGACCAAGGTCAGCGGCCGCAGTGAAGGTCACGGGGAAAGTCGTGCTGATGGCTGCCCTGGACGGGCCGTGATGAGAAGGGCCCTCTCCTCTGCGGTCCTCACGGAGGGGCGTCCTGGAAAACGCCTGACTGACCCCTCACAACTGTCAAGGTCGTTGAAAACAAGAAAGTCGGAGGAACCGTCACAGCCCAGAGAAGACCCAAGGGGACATGATGACCTGGTGTCACGTGGGATCCTGGGTGAGGTCCCGGAACAGGAAAGGACACCAAGTAAAAACGGAGGAGATCTGAATAAACCATGACTCATTAGTTTCGTTAATAATAATATGTTAATGTTGGCTCGTTAATTGTAACACACGTAGCATGCTAACATAAGCTGCTAAGAATGGGGATGTGAAGGGGTGGGTATGTGGGAAATCTCTGTACCATCGTCTCTGTGTTTCTTTAAAAGCGTTCTCAAAAATAAAGTCTTTTTTAAAAAGTTTTTTAGGCAGCTAATAATTCCACAGAAGCTCCCTTTGTGTTCCCACCCTCTGCCCTAAGTATGGAACATCCTGACTTTTGTGTTATTTGTGCCCTGGGCTCTCTTTGTAGATGCGTCCCCTCTGTTTGTCACCCTGAGTGGTGTACCTTGGGGTTTTGCCAGCACGAATGTTGCTCAGCAGGAAGGGGGTCAGATTGCCAGCGAGGGGGCTCCTAGGCGAGGACGGGTCCTAGTGACTGTGGATTTCCAGGGACTTCGCCTACGGGGTCCCTCCAAGCAGTGACTTCGCCAAGTCACACAGGTTTACACATTTTTCCAAAGTGAGATCTTTAATTCCATTAGTTGGGACCGCCGGTTCCTTCCACACACTTCCCCCGCAGCCCTGTCTCTGTCTCCGGAGCTGGGAAGCCTTGGATGGCCTTGGGCATCTTTGCCAACCCGCGCAGAGGAAGCGGCACTGGGGACGCGCTAGTGCGGCTTTGACGGGTAAGTGTAGTGGGAATGGTCGCTTCTGTGAGGAGTGAAGTGCCTCCAGTGTTGGAAGCCCGGATTCTGGAGTTGTGCTGTGCAGCTGGGGTGGAAAGGAGCAGGGCCAGAGGAGGGGGCGGTTGTCCCCTCGCCCTTTGACCTCGGGACCCTAGAGAGAAGAGAGAGGGTGCAGTGGAGGCACAGCTGGGCCAGGGCGGGGACCACCTGACTGCGGCTTGGAGACCAAGGGAGCGTGGGGGTCAGGCTGGGAGTGGAGGTGTCGCAGGAGAGGGTTCTCTAAGGGCTGTGGCAGGAGACTCCCGACCTGCTTGCCAGCAGTGAGGTCCAGGGGGGCGTGTCGCCAAGTCGGACAGAGGGCAGGGGGTGCTGTGAGGAGCTGGAGGCGGAGAAAGTGTCTGAAGTGACAGGCGGGGGCTTCGGAGAGCGGGGACCCTGCCTGGCAGCCGTGGGTGCAGATGCCTGGCCCCGCACACGCTCCCGCGGCCTTTCTGGAGTGGCTGCCGGCCGCACGAGGGGTCTCGGCTCCTGTGGCCTTGCTGCGGTCTGCACTTTTCCCCGGCAGGAGCTAGGCCCAGCCCAGGAGCACAGGTCCCGTGTCGGTCGGGCGAGCTGAGAGTTGAGTGGGAGAAAGCCACCACCTGGCTCAGCGTGGAGGGGCGGCGGCGCTGCCAGCTTGTCGGGCGGCCTCTTTGGCGATTTTCCTGCTGCGCTCTAGATGCATCAGCGAGCCTTTGCGTTTTCAGTTTCTGACTGTGTCATTGGTGATGTTTTAGGGGAACATTCGGTTGCAGGTTGGCCTTTTAAGTGTGACGACAGAGGTAGAAGGCCTGGCTTCTCTGTTTTCTCCAGACGCCCTGGCTGCTCGCCCGTCTGCTCCCTCAAAGCCTCAAGCTGCTCAGATCACACTTAGCTGAATGTATTCTAAGCGAGCTCACTCGTGAGGGCTCACCCTCAGGAAATACTGGATTATTCTGAACACTGTGCAGGGAGGAGCATCCTAACATTGTGCTGTTTCTAGGCTCCCTGTTAAGCTTCAGGAAACCGTGTGTCAGTGGGCGTGTCTGCAGAGCGGGGCTGCTCCCGAGAGCGTGTCGGGCGTGTGGGAAGGCAAGGGGCTGACTCGAGAACGGGAGCCGAGTCTCGGGGCTGAGGTGCACCGCCGCCCGGCTCCCTGGGCCTGCCGCGTGCGCGCTCTCTAGCTCGCCTGCTTCTAGGAGTTCAGTGTTAGTGTTAGTCTGTTTGGCAGCTGGCACTGCTGCCTCTGGTCTGTGGAGCAGGTGCGGAAGCCTAGGAACATTCTGGAGCTTCCTCCGGGGAAGCAGCTTCCTTGATGCCATTTGGTGTTTTAAGACTTTTTGCTTCTCAGCTGGTGGACAGAGTTGTTCTTAGAGTCTCAAGTGTTATCAGTAGAATTTCAGGCTTTCAAAACCGGCTACTTTTTTTCTGTTTAGCAGCAGTGTTAATTCCTTTCTTTGTCTGTCTTGCAGTTGAAACCTGTGAAAACTGGCCTATTGAATTCCTTGGGAGGTTTTACAGGCCTCCTCCTCCTCTTGGCCGTGACGCCTGCTGAGGCGGAAGCCCTTCTGTGGCAGGTGACAAAGCGCGCCGTGTCCAGGTGGGGCGTCCCGGTTCAGGCACAGCCTGGGCACGTGTGTGAGCTCCACGTGCAGCCTGCCAGTTAGCTCGTCCCTGCCAGTCTTGTCGTGATCATTTCTCTGCAGCCACCTGACGGCGTGAACTGGAGGCAGAGGGGTGCGCGGACCTGACTGCTGTGTCCCCTGGACAGGTCTCTCCGATGTGGTCCCCCAGACCCAAGGCAGTGCTGGTGAGGCCACAGGCCCGCGGTGTGCTTGCTGCCCCTTGGGAATTGGTCAGAACAACACGTTAATACAAAATGAATTTTCCCAGCAACATAAGAAGTTTAGCCTACTTCACGTTTGCAGACCATGTTAGCGTTGCCAGCAGGGTGAAGGGGGTCACGTGCGAGTGGAGGCCATGCGTGCGGCTGAACGTGCCATCGGTAAGAGCCATGACTGTCGGAGTACTCTAGTAATGAAATGTGTTTTCTGTTTATTTCAGATGCTAATAAAAAGTAACATTTAGAAATCAAAAAATCTCTCTTTTAGGGTCCACAAATGTCCCAGATGGAAGTTTTTCATAGGGAAAAACAAAAGTCTTATCAAAGGCTTATGCAGGAGCCAGAAAAGCAAAGAAGGCTTTATTGAAAATGAACCGTTGGTGCTAATTTGTCCTTCCCCCGCCACCCGTCCTCCCACAGAGGAGTAGGCGCTGGCCGGCGGGCAGAGGGAGAGCAGGAGCCGGAAGCTGCACAAAACCCATGCGCAGTTTAATTTAAAATTGCAAAGTTCTGATTCGCTAGGCTAAGAAAGGAACAAGAAAACACAGAAACATGGAGTTTGGGATAGAGGAAGTAACCTCTCCCCACCATTTGCAGCTCCCCCAGAAAACCCTGGGCAGCCTGGCCCGCCGAGCTCTCTGTGGGGGCGGGAGCTGGCCCTGTGCTGTCCGTGCAGAGGCCGCCGTGCGGGAGCGTGCAGCCCAGAGAGTCAGTGGCGAAAACAGTGCAGCTCACAGACGCATTTGCCACGGTAGTGGATGTGCAAAGTTAACGTGCAAACATCAGTGATAACTTTCATGTGCACAAAGTTAACCAATTAGAGAAGACAGCCCTTTACAATAGCAAAATAAAGTACTTAGGAATAAATGTAGGAAGAATTGTCCCAAACCTGAGTGCGGAAAATCCCAGAAATTCTTGAGAAAGACGCAGCAGTGCCTTGAGCAGACGGAAAGACGTGCCTTATCCTTGGTTTGGCTGTCGCAGCATCACTGAGATGGATGTTCTAACCGAATCTGCAAACAATGTGATTTCAATAAAAATACAAACTCGAGTCATTTTTCCCTTTGGACTGGACATGTTGATTCTACAATTGGCAGAAAATCAAGCATGCGTGAACACCTAGAAAACGGGAGAAGGGCTAGGGAAAGCAGACAGCCCCCCGGGACGTTCACACACCGCGACGCCCTCCGAGCCAGACAAGGTGGTGACGGTGCTCACAGACCAGACAGAAGGGGCCCGGGACCCGGACACCGGCCCAAGTGCAGACAGAGGTCTGGTGTGTGATGACAGCGGTCTCTCAAGCGCTGGGTCAAGACGGACTTTTTAATAAGTGGTCTGGGGACAACTGGACACCTTTTTGTGAAAGACAACATTAGAGTTATGCCTTAGACCACATACCAGAAGACCACGTAAGCTCCAAATGGATAAGAGCTAAATGTGAAGATGAAACTGTTCGAGCATCAGAAACATACGTCCACATAACCTGCGTGTTGGGAAAGGCTCTTAAAATTGTAACTCGGGATTCAGTGTCAACAGAAGGAAAGGTGCGGAGTGTGATTACGCTAAATACTGCGATACTGGAAAATGGCCTGGGCCAAACCAACCAATGACAACAAAAACACAACAAGAAAGTTAGAAGACAGAAGAATCAAGTGTGATTCACAACATGTTAATGTTTAAAAACCATGGGAAGAAAAAGATCAGCACCCCGCAGAACAGGCAGAGCGCAGGAACAGACGGGGCGCGTGCACACACGTTACGGCGGGCCCTCAGCTGCGCCCAGGTGCCATTTCTCACACGGCCGGTTGGCAAAACTCCCAGAGCCCTTGGGAAAGCGGTCACTGACGCACACGCTCAGTCGGAAGTGACTCCGTGTGCGGCCGCGGTGGCCGGGCCTCTCCAGCCCGGGGAGAGCGCTTGTGGCGGCGGTTGGTCCCCGAGTTGACCACGCGGGCTCTGTGCTGGAAGCCACGGCAGCGCTGCCCCAGGTTCTTGGTTCGTAGGTGCTGACCACGTGGAGTCCGTGGGCACTGGGCCCCTGGGTCACGAACTGCTGAGGCCCTTGGAGCCCCTCGCTGGCCCTGTGGACGGCCCCAGGCTGTTTCTCCGCCCGCCACGCCCACCGCCTGGTCCCCACACCTGGGCTCGTGAAGGCTACGAGTTTCTGCCCTGCTGCGGATTTCATCCTCTCTCTGGCTGTAAGGTGTCCCAGGTCAGAACCTCGGCTGGGGCTGTGCTGGAACCTTCTGCCCTGAACCACAGGCCTGGGCCTCCAGCCGCCATCTCATGACAGACACCCTCTGCTGACAGAGGACTTGGTTCTCTGCTCCCTGGTTCTTGTTAAAGGCCGAACTGTTTTGATTGAAAAACTAATTTCATGTTCCGAATGTGGACCTAAAAGCACATGGCCTTCTCACACGGAGTAGACGGTCCTGCGGCATCTGATGAAACAGAAGGAGCCTTGGTGCTGCTCCCGGTCCTCCTGTGCTCAGGGAGCGGGGAGGGGGTCCAGGGCCAGGCCCCTTTCAGGCCAGGAGCTGCACGCTTGCTCCACGCTTGGTGGCAGGAGGGCCCGTGTCAGTCCTGCCAGTGGCCTGTGGACCCGAGGCCTGCTTCTCACTGTGGGTACAGCTCAGCCTCGGGCAGGTTTCAGCTGCGGGCCAGCAGCCACCCTGCCCTGCACAGTGGACACGGCTGGATGGTCAGCGATTGGGAGAGAGTGACTGTGCCCGCACGTGCAGGGACCTCGTGCTCTGCTGGTTCTCATGCGGCCGGAGGCTTGCTCACTTTGACTTCTAGGCTCCCATCCCCCCCCACCCAGTACGGAGCGCTCAGCCCCCTTTCCTGACCGCATGAGCCCCTCCCCTGCTGGTCACCGCCCACCCTGCAGGATGAGAGGGAACCTGTGATTTGGGCAGATTAGGGGCCTGGCAGGCACCCCCCCCTCCTCCCTCTCCTTCTCGCCCCCTGCGGGGAGCCCCCATCCTTTAGAGGCTCGAAGGTGGGTTAGAAGCACCCAGTCCATCGTCTGCCATCTTCCCGCTCTGTGCAGGGCCTTCAAGCTTCCTTTAATTTGGGGGACTGCCTGGAGATTGAAGAGGGAGGCCTCACGAAGTGGCCCTGCTGAGAGGCTGTTCCCGGACCCTCACTACTGCCACCACCTACACCACAACCACCTCTAACTGGCTTTAGGAGTTAAAGCCACATGTAAAGCATTGAAGTGGTGCCACTAGCCACACGTGGCTGTTACATTTAAATTGAATGGAAGTAAAAGCTGGTTTGCTCTGCTGCCCTGGGCACTGGCTGTGGAGGGTGGCCGAGGGGGAAGGCTGATGTCCAGATGGAGTGGGCGGTGTGGGGGGAGGGCCCGACTCCTGCCCCTCCTGTGTGTGGCATTGCCCCTCACCTCTAACTTCTGCTGTAAGAGACATGTGATTCGTTGTATGAAATTCAGACAATAGAGACGAGAGAAAAAACAAAAGCCATCTCACTGCTCAGAGGTGATGTCTGTGACCCTGGGGCGGCGTGATCACTGGGCATCCGTGCACACACACACACATGCATGCACACGTGCATACACGTGCGCTGGGCATGCAGGACGCCACCAGTGCCCAGGTGCCCCCCGACCCCAGCACGTTCTACCCGTCACCCGGTTCCCGGCCCCACGGCCGTGGGCCCTCCTGCTGCTGCTGTTCTCTTGTTTCCTGATGAGAGTCCCGACTGCTGCCCGCAGGGCACAGCTCTGGCTGCGGAGCGGGGGCCCGGGTGCCTGTGTTCACGGCTGCACAGCCGCCACCGTGTGTGCGTGTGTCCGTGCACGTCCGTGTGCGCTCACACGGGAGGATGGCGGCCCCCTGACTCGTGCGTCATAAGTGGTTTTCTCAAGGTGGGGTGTCCGTGCTTGCTTACCCCCTCCGCTGTGGGTCTGTGTTTCTCCGCAGCACCCTTGCCGCCTGGCCTGGCCTGGCCGCGCTGGGCCCCTCTGGCCTGCAGAGGGCGCCCCGCTGCCAGAGAGTGAACCGGTGGCCGCAGTGGTGTGGCCGGCGGTGCACTTTCTGGTTGTCCCCAGGCTTCCACGCAGACCGGTGTGTTACTCTCGTCTTAGCGTGCTGTGGGCTGCGCGTGTAGAAGAGCCAGCTCAAGCTGATGTTAAGCAAAACCAGTTCATTGACTCCTGAGGCCTCCCGTGCGGCCCTGCGGCAGGCCGCTGCACGCGTGCGGCTGCTTGTCGGGATGCGGTTCGCGCCGCACGGCGGGGACAGACGTGAGTGTGCAGGCTGCGTGGAGGTCGGGGGCGGCTGTGCCGGGCGCTCAGCGGTCACGATGCAGCTGGAGTCAGATGTGAGCGAGTATTTATACCCTCAGCCCTTTCTCCAAAAAGCTCAGACCTCCTATTTCTAACTCTAGCTTTCTGCTCTATTAGCGAGACCGGGGAGAGGGGAAGCTCAGATTAGTCAGTTTGCTTTGCATATATTTTTACTTGGCCTTTTCACTTCCAGATTTTGAGAAGAAAATGTGAGATTCTTTTCTCTGCATAATTTTCTGCTGTGACGAGAAGCTACTTTCAGCTGCAGACTCTGAAAGCGGCGGAATTAACCTCGGGGTGGCTTGTTCACATTTTCCATTCATGAAACAAACTTTAACATGTTAATCTGTTTACTCTGTGCGATGATTATTCATTCCTTTTCCAGTAACTTGGAAAACCGTATGGATGTACCCCAAGCAGTGGGGTGTCTTCCAGGCAGTCCAGCAGGTGTCAGGACTCAGGGACACGGGGTGGCCGCCCCGGGGACCCTCCTGGTGGAGGATGACGCGTGAGGGCAGAGAATTTGTTCACTACTTGGTCTTATTTTTTTCTTCAGGAATCAAACTAAGTATTTGTCCCTGACAGGAGTCTATTTTGTTCCCTAAAGACCGAACTGCTCACCTTCAGCAGTTTGAGGAGTGGCCCTAAGGTGTGTCGGTGTGTGCCCTGCCCTCCGAGGCGCTCCTCGCCAGGCAGCTGCTGCGTTTATCTCGCCTGGGATGTTTCTAGTGACAGTTGCCGTCGGGATTCGTTGTATTTTGAATAGGGAATGAATTTTTGGCCATTATTAAAAAGGTAATAAGCAAACACATTAAACCGCATCTCACGGCAGGTGTGAGGGAAACAGATTCCTGTTCTGCGCCGAAAAAGCGAGCCTTGCGCCCCTTCCAGCTGGTGTCCTCCTGGGAGACACTTGCGGCGCTGGCCGTGCTCTGCGCGCCCCCCCCAGCGTTTCCGCCTCCCGCAGCCTGTTGTGCAGCCATGGTCGGACGTCTCCTCGGGAGCCCCGTGCTCTTCCAGCCCATCGGCAGGGACCTTTAGGACAATTAGTGTTTTCCTGTTGTTCAGCAGCGCCGCACACACAGGAAGGTGCAGAGAACGTGAGCAAGCAGCTCGTTGCCGCCCCGGGGCCTGTCCCCTGAGCGTGGGACCTGCAGCTCCGGGCCGTGGGCTGCTTGCTGGCCGGCTGCTTCGTTGCATGTAGATGTCGTCAAGGCACGCGTCCGTGTCTCTTTTCTTCTGTTGGATGCCGTCTCTGCGAGGCCTCCGGGGTGCAGGAGTTTATTTCATTGCTGTGTGTAAGTCCCACAGTTAGACTGCCTGTCACTCTGCTGACGGTGGACACGCAGCGTTTAGGGCAGCTGTGAGCAGAACTGCTGTCTGTTTTGTGGGAGCCACGCAGGCTCCCCTGCCCGGACGTGCCGGCCCCCGGGCGCCTCTCTCGCCGCCTGGCCTTGACTGCCTTCGTGTTCTGTGAGTCCGAGTCGTGGTGGGTGCGCAGGGGTGTTTCTCCTCAGTCCTGACCCTCACCCTCCCATGCCTGGGTGGGGGGCGGGGCTGGAGCTCTTGTTTCCGTGGAGACTGGCGTCCTCTCCCACGTGCCCGGGAGGCGTGGGCTGGGGGGCAGCGCTCGGACACAGAGCATGTCACACCTTCCTCTTTTCCTTAAAAAAATACATAGAAAACTTTTTTCCCGTGTAATTTGTAGAAATTGGTTCATCATTTTTGAGTTCTGTCTTGGGTGTTCTTTCTGAAGTTGCCTGTTTTATGAAGTTTTTAAAGTCTCTGTGCAGTCCCCCACCCCGCCCCACTCCCCTGGGACCTGGGACTGTGGGCCGAGGGCCCCCCCCCGGTCCTCCCTGTGCAGGGCCGCTAGCGGGAATGCGGGGCGAGGGGCACGGGGCACCCGCCTTCCTTGTGGCCCATCTGCCTGGTGGGAGGTGGGCAGGTGGGCGGCTGGCCTGCAGCCTCTGCAGACGACCTCTCTCACCTCCGGTTTGGGGACGCGGCCCTGTGTTAAAGCAGGGGCTGTGCAGTTTCCTGCTTGAACGGGGACACTGGAGGGCGAGGGGCCTGCAGTGAGTCATCCCCCAAAGATGGCACGTGAGCTGGATGTCCCCGGCAGATCGGGCCACGACCTCAGGGGCCGAGGGGGTCACGTGGAGGATGAAGGATGAACTGTGAGGGGCCCCGATATCCCCGGGGCCCCGGCGCAGACGGGGTCCTCCCGGGCCGTGGGAGGACCGCTGGGGTCGGAGGCAGGGTGCCTAGTGCGCGCGTCACCGTCCTGTTCGCGTCGCTCGTCTGTGGCAGGGCTCTGCTTGCCTTGCTGCCTCCCCGGGGCTGTTTTGGGGAATAAAATGCGATAATAAAATTTTAGAATGTTTTGTAAAATATTAATTAGTTACCTTGCCCTCAACTCTCCTCGTCTGTTTTTTAGCGGGCGCTGAAAGGAACCGGGGCGGGGCTGGGGGGACAACTGCCTGCCCCGCTCTGCCGGGGCGGGGGTGGGGGCCCCTGGAGAGGCCCTGAGACAGGCAGAGGGTCCTGCTGGAGGCACACCTGAATAGCTCCTTGCGGCTGACCCGCTCGTGTCCCGGGGACCCCTTCCCTGACAAGTGCAGGGGTCAGTTTAGCTGGGCTACTTTATAAACTTCTCACACGTTCGAACTGGAAGTCACGGTTGGCTTTTACTTTCGTACGCAGTCTAATGATTAATCATACGTACATATCATACGCATGAAGGTTAACATTTAGTTAAAAGTACCTTTAAACACCTGCTGAAGCACCAGCATTCTTTTGTACGTTGAGGAAGACCACGTGGCCTGCCAGGGCTGTGGTGCCGAGCCGCCTTTTAGGGAGCACGAGGGCTGGTGGGTGCGTCCTGCGTGTCAACCGGTGGGCCCCGAGCCCAGCACAGAACGATCACCGAGCGCGTTGTCAGGCAGTGGCTTGGGCCTGGGAGTGCTTGGAGGTTTTCTTGGTTCCCACGCTTGAAAGGCATCCAGCCCTGAGAGGCGCCCAGCTAGAACACGAGCAGGCACGCCCGGTGGTGCACGGGCCACCCCTTGCATGGCTGCCCCACGGCAGCCGTGGGGACCCACGTGACACTCTCTTCCTCTAGACCCCAGGCGACCCCAGGCTGCGTCTCAGGGCAGGCTCGCTTCTTCACAGGGGCTCCGGGATGAGGCCTTCTGCCTTCGTGGGGGCACAGGGATCTGGGTGGTGGGAGGGCTTTGCAATTGCAGGGCCTTCACGGAGGAGGTGGGACTTGAGCCAAACACTCTTTTAAAGTTGGTACCGAATCACACGTTACAGATCTTCAACATCACTTAATTTTTCTTGATTAAAAGTGTATCTGGTTCTCGCCGGCCCAGTAGCCTGCTCATTGAAGTGGTGGCTGCCCCCCGCCCTGTCCGCAGCCAGCGTTCCGGGAGCACTTCTCCACGCCGGATTGTTTGCCTGTGGGTTCTTTGCCTGGGTTGTTTTATCCCGTCCTTGCTGCAGCCCTGACCCAGGCTTCTAGGAGGAAAGCTAGGGCCCCGAGGCCAGGGAGCTGGATGCTCAAGCAGGCACGCCTCCACCTCCATTCTGAGTCCGAGCCGGCGGGTCCTCCTGGCCCGGGCGGAGGCTCCGGGCTGGCTCTCTGGGGAGGGTCCGCGAGCTTGCCCTCAGAGCGGCCGCAGCAGCAAAGCAGGACGGCCTCTGGGGAGTTCACTTCTTCGGCCGCGAGGGCCCGGGCAGGAGCGTGGCGACCTGCCAACAAGCAGCGCTCTGAGCTGAGTTCTCTGCCTGCGTCCCAGACACGAGAGCGGCGTGGTTTGGTTATCTGGTCTCATCTGTTGGTGGTCAGGGAGGCAGTCCACCCGAGTCCTCTGGCCAGCTGTTGGCCCGGTGTGAGTGATGGGGGGCCGTGAGCAGGTGACAGCCGTGCCTCACTGGTGTCCTCGCTGGAGGTCACAGTGGGCGGCTGGCGCTCTGTGCGCCGCCCCAGCCCCGCTGGCATTCGGGTGCTGACTTCCTGTGCGTGAACACCAGCCCCCGTCCTGGGGCCCTGGGGTTTGAACTTCACGCGTTTACTCCCGAGGTGTAATAGCTGAGACATCTTTTTTAATTTGTGTCAGTTAGCCCGAGGTTTTCTGCAGAAGTCGTGGCCTTGCCTGCTTTGCTCCGTGAAGCGGGCGTGGCATGTTTGCGCCTGAAGTCCTGCATGTGTCCTGCTGCCTAACACTCAGCGTCGCGGGACTGAGCCCGGGGGCCGCGGCCTCGTCCGGGGCGGCCCGTGCCTCACCTGGAGTCCAGGCGCGGACGCCCGTCAGCTTGAGCACTCAGGGCGTGACTTGTCCTTTAAGGAAATGTGTTGTTTCCTGCGAGGCTGGAAGCTGCAGAGATGGGCGTCTGTCACCGGGATGACGTTGCCGTGGTCGCCTCCCTGCGTGAGGACAGCGTGTCGTGCTTTCACCCCCGCAAGGGGCGGGCGCCGGGCGCCGGGAGGGCGGCCAGGCATGTCCGCCCACGCCCCTCGGTGTCCCCAGGACAGAGTTCTCGGGTTGAGGACGGGAACAGCTGCCTGTCTGAGCCCGCTCTGCCTCACAAACGGGATCGGTCTGGGAGCTGGCTTCGTCCGGGGAGCGGGGCGGGCCGGACCGCTGCCTCCCCTGCCGTCTGTGAAGAACACTTCTTGCATTTCTGAGTGTCTTTCAAGTAAGATTGTACGTTTTCTCCAAAACCACAGTGTGCTCATCGTGGGCCGTGTGTGCTTTGCAGAGACGCAGCGCCGGGAGAAAGGAGGCCGGCGGCCCCGCAGCCGGGTGGCGGCTGTTGGAGACACTCCGTATGTTTCCTGAGTCTTCTCCCACGTGCATGTGCTTTATTTTTTCCCCAAACGTAGCTGACAGGCTGCTGTTTATGTGTCTCTGCAGGCCCCTGAGGTCTCTGGAACAAGATGTGGTCAAATTAACAACAGCAACTGGGGAAGTGGTTTGTATTTTGATTTTCACCGTGTGATGACACTCGGCAAAGACTCCAGTGACGCCGTTTTCTGTCCACAGTCTGACGATGCCGCGACAGCAGGCAGCACGGCTGCGCCTCTTGGGCCTCGTCCTCCAGGACGGAGGACGCAGGAGGCGGAGGGGCTCCCGTGCGGCCCTGGTCCCAGCCGCAGTCTCCAGGGGGCGGGCGGCCCGCCGCCCTTTTGCGTTCCCAGGGAGGCCGTCCCCGGACGCCGGGCGCCCCTTGCAGGCGGGCGACAGTGCTGTGTGCGGTGCGCGCAGGAGAGCCCCGGAGGGGCTGCTGCCGTGCGGGCGTCTGTCCTGCGCGCGGGCCGCCCGGACAGGCGCGGGATTTCTGGTGTGCGTGTGTCACACGCGGGCTCCTGTCACGTGCCGTTTCCACTGCACTGCGGACCGTTGGTGCAGGCACCTCCCTCCTCACGGGACTGACACATTTTATCTTTTCTCTGTCACAGTTAAAAACAGTTTTAAAACCCTGGTTTTCTGTAAATCATGTAACATTCTTACCCACTTCACTTGTCACGAGGAGAGCGTGCTGTTCTGTCCTGCAGATGCACTGCGGGGGTGTAGTAAGTCCCCACTGACGAGGGTGCCTCTCGAAAGGGCATTTAAAAACTTGACGTGATATCAGCACGTGGTATAAAGCGTATTCAGGCCCCTCGATGCACGAGAATGAAGTTCCAGGTCCCTTCTCTCTCTCCACTCTCCCCAGAGGCGAGCGCCTAATGGTCTGCGTCTCTCCGTCTGGTGTCGCGCCCTCCTTGGCGGTCCCGTGGTCACGTGGGGAGTCAGCACGTAGCATCTCTCCCGCCTTGGCTTTTACGAGTCACAGTTTTAGATTCATATGGACAAGGTTGAAAACACCTGTGGTCTGTTTCTCATCTATCATTAGGCTTTTTCGTGCTCCTCTCTGCAGCTTTAGCCTGAAAGTGTTAACGTGAGGAAAGCGATGTTACGGGAACAGAAGCGTATCTCACTGCGGGACCATGCAGTGTGGCTGGAGAAGGCAGAGCTGTGACTGCACCCGGAAGCTCATGCCCAGGAAAGGGGGTGTTCAGACGGAGCCTCCCAAGTTCCCTCCTGGTGTCTGTGCTGCTTCAGCCGCCTGGTTGCTCACCCCCCGCGATGTTCGTTTCTTAAATTCCGCTTTTGCGTTGCGGGAGCGCCTCCTAATCCACTTCCTCACGGAGCACGAGCACGAGGCTGGAGGCTTCCTGGGCTCCCGCTGCCGTGTTCAAACGCGCTGTCGTCCTGTTGCCCTGCTTGACTGGCGATTGGCTGCGTCTCGAATTCCAGGTTCATGCAGTGTCCCCTAGTGTCTGGGTTCACACGACTCGGAAAGTATCTCTGCCCTTCTCCAGAGCCTAGTGCTGCTGACGGGGAGTCGGACGTCAGCCCTCCCTTGTTCTTGGCAAGTGACTCCCCTCCCCCCGCTCCCACCGTGGCCTCCAGCGCTGCTGCCGGCCTGCTCTGGGTCCTCTCGCCCTGGGGCGCGGCCCCAGCCCACGTAGCCCTGTTGGGAAAGCTCAGACTGTCTTCCGGAGCGGCTCTCAAGTCACAGTCCCCCGGCCCAGTTGTCTGTGCCGGGTCCTTGGCTCCCTCGGTCTGCCTCCTCGCCCCCTGCCCTGACCCCTGGCCTCCCCGTGCTGCCGAGCCCGGTGACTCTCCGGTGCTGTTGTAAGTCATCCTCCGCCAGAAGGTTCTTCTTCTGACCCGGGACAGGGCCTCGGGGAGGGAGCAGAGCAGGCGGGCGCTTTACCACCACGCTCGCTTAAGAGCCTTTTCAGGTCACTCTTGGGGTCAGGATTCTGTACCTTGAGCGTTTTTAACTGTAGTTCTTTCTTCCCACTGGAAAAATTGCTCAACGTTATCAAAGAGTTGGCAAGAAATTAGTGAACCAGCTCCAGTCAGTCTGTCGGCAGCATAAATAAATCCTTTGTCACGTAAGAGCGCCCCTGAGCTTACAGGTAGCTGGGTATTTTGTCACACTTAGTTGACAGCGTGCAGCGAGTTAGTTAAATTCCACGTGCTGTGAGGCAGCGCATCGCTAGTTCATGAGCTGTCTCCACCTCATCAAAATTCAGGGGGGTTCTAGTGTCTGTTTTGCAGTAAAGTTGGAGATGACTTATGCTACTGGTAAGTTTAGTTATTGAAAAATTATGGTTCAAAAAACTGACAAAAGTTTCATCCCTTTGTACACAAACAGGCCATATTAAACTAATGTGAAATGATAAAACAAAGCTGACATAGAATGATTAAAAACAGGAACCGAAATCCACGACACTTGAAAGCCGTCGCTGGTAGCGAGCCCTTCCTTCCTGAGCTGCGGGCACGTGCGCCGTGCAGCTGTGCGCGGGAGCCCTGCTGCTGGGGGCGGGGGACTGGCCTCTGCAGGCTCGGTCATGCCTACAAACTTTAGTGTGCCGTCAGAACTCGCTTTCTCAGTTACCACTGACTAAAAGTTGCACTGGAAAGAAAAACGCTGCCGTTTGTTGGTGCAGTGCCACGAGGGCCTGAGTGTGGGGTCGGCCCCTCGCTCAACCCTGTGTGCTCTTTTGAGCATCTGAGAACAGCTCTGTCCACTGTGCTGGAAAGATGCGCCTGGACACACAGACACACCCTTTGCTGTGCCCTTCACTGTTTGCACGGGCCTGGGGCCCCGCAGGGAGCCCTGCTCCGGCACGAGTGTGGGCAGCCGTTTCCCGGCGTGGCGCCCAGGCAGGGGTCCTCCCGGCGTCGGGGCGGAGAGCGGGGCCTGCACAGCCGGGCACCCGCCTCCTGCCCTTTCCTGCGCCTCCTCCCACAACCTCCCAGTGGGCGACGGGTCCCCTGGCTTGGGTGCGATGTCTGAGGCCTGTTGCCGCCCGGGGAGGGAGGTGGAGGGACTCTGAGGCACGTGGGCTCTACTTTCCTGAGCGGCCAAAGCACTGCTTTTCCTTCTGTCAGCTTCTCTCCTTCTTGCCCTCGGTTTTCAGTCATTTTCCACCAGTAAGTGTGGTTTTTAGAAAAGTGCGCATTAGGAAAGTGCCGATTCGAATGGCCGAGGAGGCTGAGTTGAGCCCTGGTGGGCAGTGTCCCTGTGGGGGTGGCCCTGGGTCCCCTGCAGAGCTCCGCCCGCCGCGCCTGCTGACCCGGGCCGAGGGGCGCTGCCCTCTCTGCGTACCTGGGTTTGCACTTGCTTGCGTTTTGGCTGTGACGTTTTTGTCTCTGTGTGTAGGAGAGGTTGGCCCCAGTTTTTAACTCCTGTGATGTCCCTGACAGTCTTACTTCCAGGGTAACCAGGGTCCTACGAAGTGGGGAGGGCTCCCTGCTGCTCCTGCCTGACCAGCCTGTGGGACCCGCGTCTGTCCCCACGGTCAGCCGTCCTCAGGCTGCCCGCTTGTGTCTCCACTCTTCGCTGGTCCTCTTCTCTCTCCCAGGCCCCCTTCCTTCCTCTGAGGGGATCCCAGCAAGGGTCTGCCGGTGGCAAGCCACCTGAGGCGTCATCTGGAACGTCTGCCTTCTCTGCCTGTGGAAGGGCCTCCGCCCGCCGAGGTCTGGGTCCCCCCGCCCCTTCTCGTCCCCGCGGGGGTGGGGGGTCTCCCCGCGGCCTCCGGCCCGGGCTGCCTGTGCTCTGGGCGTCTGAGTTTACAGCGGCTCTTGTGTCTTCACCTGGGGGTGGGGGGGCTGGCCTCCCCACCCCCCGCCGAGCTGGCCAGGCTCCCCTCCAGGACCCCCTTTCCCTCTCTCTGCTCCCCTGACCGCGGGAGAGGAAGAGCAGTCTTACCTGAGGGAGCTCGGAGGCAGAGTCGAGAAGCTTCTGTCAGAATGCTGGAAGGTTCTTCCTGTCTAGGCTGCTGACCTCCCTGCAGCGGGCTTCTGCTGGAGCGTTTGGTAAATAGCCTTACCGGACACTTTTTAGATCATGACGTTAATCAAGCAATACAGAGCTCACATTTGCTTAGATTTGGGTGAAGAGCTGCTGGAAGTGTGTCAGTTTGACACGCGCGTGGTCAAAGCAGCTGGCGACGCCACAGGTTTCTGGAATGTGGGGAAGTGGCGGTAGAGGCCAGCGGCCGCTTCCGTCCAGGACATGGGTCCTCAGGGAGGTTCACGCATCAGCGCTGTTCTCAGCCCTTTCAGCCCCTGCCGGCCCCACCCCGCTCCCTTACAGGCGCCCCGGCCGCACCCCCGCTCCCTTACAGGCGCCCCGGCTCGTCCTCCCCCTGCGGCCCTTCTTCCTCTCACTCCCCATCCTCGTTGCCTTTTGCGTGTGGAAGATGTCGGGTTTTGCCTGGCTGTCCTGTCGGGGGGCAGGGACCGGCGCCCTTGCAGCACGTCTGCGCGGCAGGCGCGCGGGCGGCTGTGGCCGGGGCCCTCACGTCCGCGGGGTTGGGTCCTGTTCGCGGGCAGCGGTGATGGGGGAACCAGGCTTCACTTGGCCGGCAGCACGGCCTCGTGCTCCCCTTGGCAGAGGCACTGCTTCTGCCCCCCGCTGGCCTCCCGGGTGCTCGGATGTATCTGGCCGGAGGGCACACAGGTGTCCCAGGGGGAACAGCAGCCGAGGTTGTACCCGCCCCTCGCCACCTGCCATCCTGGGGCTGGGGCTGTCTGCCTGTGCCCGGGGCTGGCACGCTCTGTTCCTGGGATGGGGTGATGCGGACACTGCCTCCAGACCTAAGCGCCAGACGGGCAGGCGCAGAGCCCTGCTCCTCAGTGCTGGCGGTGACAGCGCCCTGTTTGCTCTGTGCCCTCTCTGTCTCTGCTCCTCTTGTCTCTGTCCCCCGTCTCTCTGTCTCTGTCTCTGTCCCCCCTGCCTGTTTCACAAGTTGTTGCAATGTTTGCAACAAAACTTTAATTTCCCATGAAGCACTGGACTGTTGAAAGTTTGAAAAAATAACATTTCCTTCAGGTCATAAAAATATTTCTAGTAATATTCACTAATTCACTTCAAAAAATAAGGAGAGGGGTTTTAAAATATGAGATGAAGGAGTCGTTCTAAAAGCAGCTTTCCGAGGTGCGGTAGGCACGTGCCCGGCGCCCGCCCGTGGTGGGGGGCGCCGCCGGGAAGGGCCCCCGCCCGCCGTCCTCACGCTCCTGACAGGCGTGTTCGTGTCGAATGTCAGGTGGAGCTTCTGGAGAAGCCATCCAGGCGTGGAGCGCTCTTTGTACCATGGTTTTGTCTCCTGATTCCGATTCTTCAGTGTTTGAAGCACAGCCGAGGTCCCTATTTCTTCCCGCGTCGGCTTGACGAGCTGTATTTTTCTTGGAATTTGCTCATTTTACCTAAGTTTACAACGTTTTTGGAATAAAATTCCTAGTACCCTCTTACTACATTTTCAGTGCTGTCGGAGTTAGAAGTGGTGACTCTCTCTGTTGGAGCGTTGTTCAGGCCCACGGCTGGGCTCTGCGGTTCTGTCCACGTCCGCCTGAGGAGGCTTCTTGCGTGGCACGGCTGGCACCTGCCCGGGCCAGCCCAGCATCCTCTCTGCAGAGCCGCTCGGCCTCCCGCATGGTGGGGTCAGGGTCCCGGGGTGGCTGGCTGCATTGGCCGCCCCCCAGGACAGCCTCCCGGGCCAACAGCCTCCGCAGGTGCAGGCCCTCCAGGGACCCATCGCGGGTTCCCAGAGCCCGCCGGGTCTCCCAGGGGTGCCAGGGGGCCCACCACACCCGATGGCGGGTCACATCACAGTGACAGCCCAGTCCTCCGCTGACCTTTTCCAGTCCCACGGCTAACTTGGGCCTTTTCCGTGTGTCGGGGGTTGGTCCGCCGTGCTGTGCTTGCTCGCCCTCGTGTGCCTGCTATTGTGTGTGATTAATGCAAGGTTAACTTCTTGTTTTCTTTCTTCCATTTCCTTTGGGCTTGTCCTCCCTTTCGCTGACTTACCGCAGGGGGCTCATGGACGTTCTTCTAGTGCGAGCATCAAGGCTGCGCATTTTCCTCTGCGGCGCTGCTTTATCTGCAGGCCACACATTTCAGCACGCAATCTTTCAGTTTCTAAGGTTTAAATGTTTTTCTCACAGCCCTGCTGACACGTGTCCCAGGGGTGTCTGAGCAAGTCTCAGCCTTGGGGTACGAGAGGGCTCAGCGCCCGGGGCTCTCACCCCGAGGACCTGCCGCTGTGACCGGGACAGCAGGGAGGTCCCCGGGGACCCGGGGTCTGCGCTCCAGCCTCAGCCTTCTGGGCGCCCTGGACCCACTGCTTCCTCCTGCAGACGAGCCAGCGCTCTGCTCCGAGAAACCAATGCAGACTTTGTGTGTCGATTCATAAAGAAAGCACAGCATTGCGTTTCTAGGTTTTGTAGGCATGTTAGTGTGTTGAGGTCGTCCTGCCAGCGGGAGGAAATGACATGACCGCGTTGTCTCCGTCCTGGCCTCTGGACCCCCGCGGGCCTCCGCCCTCTGCCCGGTTGGGAAGGGGCAGGGAAGAGGCCGAGGCTGCGCCCTGGATCTGTCCCCACTTGTGCACATGCGTGTGCGCAGGCCTGTGCGTGTGCCCTTTTGTTTCTCGGAAGATCAGTACGTTCAGGGTTTTGCCGGAGGTCTCGTCCCCCCGTGAGCGGGCCAGTGCTGGTTTGCGCTCAGGAGTTGGCGAGCAAAGACCTGGTCTTGGTGACACGCCTGTGCCTGCTGTCGCGGCATGTGAAGGCGTGACTGAGTATCGAGGGTCTGCCTTAAAAATCAGGAGGCTACGCTAAAGGATCGGAACTCACTTGGGAGAGGACTTTTAATTAAGAGTATTTTCTGTCGGAACTAACTTCTGAAGTGGTGAAAGGGCTTTGCTCTAGAGTTGAATTAACGTGAAGTCATTGAGTCTCCCTGTTACAGAGCAAGCCCCTCGCGGGGCGTGGAGGCCGAGCCGGGGCTGGAGGGCCCCGCTGACATCACCGCGGCCCCTGGGGCACGCGAGGCCCGCTTCCAGGTGAGCGTGGAACCCGTGAAGGCGCGCTGGCGCGGGCTGTTGGACACCCTTCCATCTGGTGTAAGCCGTTAGGTGAGCCTCTCGCTGGCCTAGCGACTGCCGGCGGAGGCGCCTTGTTACCGTGAGCCGCTCGGCTCGTGGTCTCCGTGGCCTGGGCCCCGCCCGTCCCTGCGGTCCCCCCCACCCTTGGCTGCTGCCCGGGGTCGGGGGTGGGGTTGCCGCTCGGGGTGGCGCCGCAGGCCGGGCGCTGTGCTCCACTTGCTGTGAAGCCTTTACCGTTAATTATTTCCTGAGATGATTCAAAGGAAGTTTCTTGAGTCTCTTCCTTGGTGACCTTTCCTGACTGAGCGTCTGCTTTTGGGAGAAGTCGAGACGAACGTCCCAGTCCCGGTGGTTGGTGTGATGCAGGGTCAGTGTACGGCCCGAGAGTGACTAACTCAGAGACCCGAGCTCTGGGCGCCTGGGGAGGTTACCTCGTGGGGAAGCGTGTGAGGAAGTGGCTGCCAGGGCTGCTGCGTGCGGAGGGCGCGGGGGTGTCCCTGTCCGCTCCCCGCATGGGGCTGATGTGAGCCTGGCCTCCCCGGCCCCTCTGGTGCCGCGCCACCATGCCTCCTAGGCTCTGAGTTGTGCCCGGAAAGCCCCCTCCTGTCAGTCATTTCTGTGTCTGTAAACATCAGGGATGTCAGGGACCTACCTGGTCCCCGGGAGACCTTTAGAAGAGGTTTTGCTTGATCTTCAACGGATGCATCTTTCTTTTCGTTTTTGCACGCAGGCAGCAGGTGTGCGGGAAGGGCGGGGAATCGTCCAATGTTGCAACGTCCAGAATCAGGTCTCCTGCTGACTCTGCTGATAGGTGTTAGCTGCAGAATAGAAATTTTGTGTTGATTTCATGAAATGAGAGCGATTGTGGCATCCAGAGTCTGACGCATCAGTCTTTTTTTCAGAGTGATTTGAAAAAAGGAAACTTGAAAGTTTGGTGCTAAAAAAGCCTTTCCTGGTGGAAGCACTCGTGGCAGTCGTTTGCCCCCCGGCCCACAGGCCCGCAGGCCGCAGGCGCGCTGCAGGGCGGCCCTGTCCTCCCGCACGGCTGCAGCCTTTGCCTCGCTCGCCGCTTGCAGAGGTGGAAACTCTTTGCTGAGTCTTCCACGGGAGTGCGTCTTCTGAGACCGGGCATCTCGGGCTGTGCAGTGGGGTTCCTGCAGTGCCTCCTCAGCTGCTCAGATTTTGAGAGGGACCCAGGGGAGCTCCGCCCGCTGCTCAGGCTCTGAGGCTTTTCCTTAGCAACTCTCGTCGCCCCCCCCACCTTCTCTTTATACAAATGTTTGTTAATCCCCTTTTATTCTGAAGCGAAATCGTGGCAGAGACCACCTCATGTAACTGTAACCGTATCGGTAGGCGATAAAGAGAACGTAAGACTGAGGAGGAAGCAGTTCCCTTGTTGGCACGTGGACACTCGGGTCGGTACTGTCAGTGGGCCCTGTGGTGCAGTGGACACGGGGCGCTGAGCGGGTGGCACGAACCACATGTGTAGACTGGGTGGGACGTGTTCTCCTGGGTTCGTCCCCAGGGAAGCAGGGCCCAGCCCTCTCCCTCAACATGGTCGTCACATTTCTGAGTGGTGGGTGTGGGGAAGGTTGTGATCATACATGAAACAGGGGGTCTGGGCTTCTGTGAGTGACTGTGAACCTCTTTGTCACTGAGTCCTTCAGCAAGACAGATCTTTGTGGGACGGTCCTGCCTGTCCCGTGCCCTGCCCTCTCCCCACAGAGTGCTGGAGAGCCCTAGCCCTGCAGTGACCAGACCATTTACTTCCCTGTGTGGCCACCCCGGCTGCCCCCTGCGGCCACTGCCTGGGCTCGTCCGGGACGGGCTCTCTGGAAGCCTGAGGCTTGGCTGACGGATGCAGTGGCAGGGCAGGGCTGTCGGGGATGGGGTGGTGTGAGGTCCACACGGGGGCCTGCTGGGTGTCCCACGCTGTCCTCCAGCTGAAGGCACCACTCGGGGCCCCGCAGGTGGAGGGCTCCCGGGTGCGCGGACGGCTGCGAGGGCAGGGGCGTCACTGCAGGGGCACCAATGGCCTGCGCGGTGGGGCGGCCCTGTGATCGCTGGCCAAAGCGAGCTCCGGGCACAGATGACGCTTCAGCTTATGTGCATCCCTGAGGGTCGTTAAAACTAAGGCTGAGAAGTGATTCTCAGTGTGTTTTTCTGGCACAAGTCGTTGCCCCAAGGAGGTGTCCCTGTGTTACCCGGCCTGGCTCCTCGGCGTCCCCTCCCACTTGCTCCCCAGCCAGGCTGCCAGGTGGGCAGTGCCGTGACGACCCTCTAGGGGGGACTGACCCCAGGCTGTGGTCTGGCCCTGGCCTCCTTCTCTGCGCCCCTCGTGGGGGACAGCTGAGGATTCTGACCTTCTGGAATGTTCTCCGTAAACGGGGGTACCTCCCCTTCAAGGGTCAGGCCCGAACAGCCTTCCTCAGCCCCTAGGCCTAGACTGAGACAGCAGGGGACTCCCCAGGTGAGGCTACAGACGCCTGGTTAGGGGAGGGTGGCGTGGAGCTGGTGAGCAGGGTATGCGGCCGCGCGGGCCCCTGAGCTTGGGGGTCATCCCATAGGAATTCTGCTTCTTAGATCCTGCAGCAACTTTCAGGAAAGGTCTGGGTGGCATTCTGGACCCACTCTTTCATTCAGGCAACAGACATGTGCTGAGCACTGTGGGGCCTCGGGGACCAGGGTGGGACTGGACAGACGGCGCTGGTGCATCGCAGAGGACCCGGGGGGGGTCCCCCTACAGCAGCCCCTGGGCCTCACTCGCCTCCCCTCCACACCCCTGCCGGGGGCGCTGGCCACGGGGGCCCAGGAAACCAGCAGAAGTGGAACCACAGGAAGCTGGTGATTTCGGATTGTCTGCTGTTCAAAAAATTGAAAAATTATTGGAGTAAAACTTGGTTTAACAGCATCAAATTTGAAAAGTTTCTAAAAAGTGGTTGTATTCCCAGTTCTCATGTGTTGTGGCTTTAAGTGTCCGAAGGGACAAAATGGTGCACAGTTAACCTCAAAAGTATGACCTGAGTAAATAAAGAATTCCATTGCCTGTGCGATGCTGGATGCAAGACTGTGTCCGCTGTTCTTAGAAGTCGGCTGGGAACTTGCTTCCAGCTGCTCTGTGTTCCGGTCGTGACTAAGTACAAGGCAAGAGGGCAGCCGCTGAGAGGCTGGCAGGTGGTTCCTCTGTAGACGCAGGACAAGCCAGTGCCCGCCCCGTTCCCCGTGAGCAGTGTCCCCCGGAGGGACTGGCGGGGTCGGACAGCTGCGCCCTCTTGTGGGGAGACTGCTTGTGTCCTGCGGAACAGTGCAGAGCACTGAGTGCTGAGTTTCCCGGAGACCCCTGCCCCTCACTGCAGATGGACAAGTCTGGAACACTGATGACCTCTGACCGCCTTTTAACCCACCCTTGCCTGTGCCCAGGGTGCTGTGGACGGGTGCTGGCTGTTGGGTGCCTTCCTGATTTTATGGCCCACGATGGCCTTTTGGACGTGGATGGGGCATTTGATGGGCCTCTCCGTCACTCCCTGGCACATGTGGGTAATGGCTGGCAGCTGCGATGGGGAGAGCTCTGTGGGTCCCTCTCTGGAAGAACAAAGCCCAGAGCTGCTTGGAGGAAGGGGCCCGTCTCTTGGCTTACGGGGGGCTTCAGCCCCTGCAGCACTGCCCAGGCAGGCCTTGGGGAAGGGACGTGGCCTCGCCGCGGGCACAGTCTCATGGGCGGGGGAGGGGATGTAAGCAACTGACCACACCGGTGTCTGCTGGTGCTGTGGTGGACGTGGGGGCAGGGGCGGGGGGACTTGTTCTCCAGGCAGAAGGCTTGGGAAGGTGGGCACGGGGCGGGGGGTCAGGGGCAGGAGATGACCCCAGCAGCCTGGTGGGCCCAAGAGGGGCTGCGACCGCAGGAGGGGTGTGGGGGTGGGCCCGAGGCGGGCTGAGGGGTGCGCATGGGGGTGGGGGAGAGAAGACCAGACCTGTTTGGTTTTCATGTGTTTATTTTTTTCCCCGTTTTCATCAGTGATGCCTTCAAGTCAGACGAATCACATACTTTAGAAGGGCTTGGGGACAAGCAGTGGTCCACGGCCCCCACCCTCCTCGGAGGCAGCATTGATTGTTTTTAAAGAGTCACGGGTATTTGTGCTTCTGCCTTGGCCAGTGTGAGGACTGGCTGCAGGTGACAGAGACACAGCGTGGGGGGCTTCACCCGGAGGAAGGGCCCGCCTGCCCCGGCAGCGTCTGCCCGGCAAACAGGGCCTGACTGGCATTCAGCGGTCAAGGCCCAGGCCCTGTCCTGGTGTTGGGCCTGCCGTGGGTGAACTTGCCCGCTGCCGGGCGGGTGCCCGGCGTGTGCATGGAGGGCGCCTGTGTGCTGGCTCTTGAGAAGTTTCCCAGAAGCTGCCACGTGACGCCTCTGTTTCCGTCCCAGTGTCACGTGACCAGGACTGGCGGCGGGGGCCGGGGAGGCATTCTCCATGGTTGGCCGCGCGGTGCTCTGCTGTTGGCAGGGGTGGCAGTCACTTCTCTGCTTCCTGTTTCTACATAGCAGACTTGCAGTTTTCTGATTTATACATTTTAGATGTTACCTGTTGGCCTTCCGTTTAGATACAGGAGGATTTAACTCACCCTTCTGCCTTCCCTTCTTTTCCTGTGTCATTTAGGGGTGCTTTTGGCTGAAAGTAATAGAAAACATGCCCTGTAGTACCTTAAACAACTGAGGATTTATTGATGTATTTATTTCATAATAAGTAATGCAAAGGCAGGTTTCTGCTAGAGTTGGTTCAGAGCACAACCACATCAGGAGTCCAGTTCTGTGTCTCTGCAGTTCTCATCGCTCCTTCATGCTTGCAGTGAGGCTGCTGCAGCTCCAGCCATCACATCTGTGTTCAAGGCAGTGCTAACCAGAAAGGAAGGGGCAAGCAGTGCAGCCCACTTCTATTGTTTTCATCGGGGGCATTCCAGAAGCCTCCAGCTGGGGGAGGGTATAGCTTAGTGGTAGAGTGAATTCTTAGCATGCCTGAGGTCCTGGGTTCAATCCCCAGTACCTGCATTATGAACAAATAAGCAAACAAACAACTTCATTACCCTCCCCAAAAAACCCCAAAAAACAAAACAAAACAAAACAATCAAAACAGAAGCCTCCAGCATGCTTTCGTGTGTACCTCACTGGCCAGCTGCAGCCACGAGGAAGACTGAGGATACGAGTAAGTGCAGCAGCGTCCCTGGACAGGGGCAGGGGCGGGCGTGGGGAGCGGCAGGCGGCTGGCCGCCTGCATCGGCAGCTGTGTGTCACCAGTTGCTTAGACCCTGGCCCGTTTCCCAGCTCCTCGCCGCGTCGGGTGCACGCTGGCGCCTTCCCTACCCTGCCGTCACCCCTTCCTCACTCTTTCTTCCAGCAGGTTTGGTTTTCTGTTTGTTTTTTACGTGTAGGAAAACTTATTTCTATCTTATGACCATGGTTTAATCAGTTTCAAATCCATCCATGGCGTTCATATTACCACGGTTAGCGGGTGGTGCTCATGCCCGAGCCTGGTAAGGTGCACACGGGGCTCCTGCTCCAGTCTGCACGCCATCACGTTCGTGCCTGAAAAGGGAGACGGCAGAATGCTTCCTCTTTGAACACATCCCACTAGTTGCCAAAAGTCGTGCTGCGTTTTAATGTACTTTGTAACAGGGTCACACTTTGTTTGTACAGTTTATCTTCTTCTTGCATTGTTGTGTGGCCTGGGGTGGTAGAGCAGAGGGTGAGGGGCGGCTGTGGCCGCGGACGGGGCTCAGACCCGCCTTCCCCCGGGCAGCTGTGTCTCCGGGCAGTCTGCTCACCGTCCCTGTGTAGTCCCCTCAGGCGTCAGCCCCTGTCCCTGAGTGCGGGCCAGAAAAGCCTCTCTGTCCTGTCACGTGTTCTCAGTCTTCCCGGCTTATTCACTGGTTTTTGAAATCCAGTCATTCATTCCTCTTGAAATCTGCGTATTTTCCTATTCTATTTCAAATGGAGGCTATGACTTTCTCATACACTTTGGTTTTTCTCCTGGGATTTTTTTTTTAAACTGAGTGTATTGAAGTGTAATTTACATGCATTGAAAATCACCGTTTTCAAGTGCTCAGTTTGATGTGTTCTGACAGTGTGTATGGTCGGCACGCCGCCGCCATCACCACCTCCCGCGTCCCAAAGGCTCCCTCTCGCCCACTCAGGTGTCCTGACCCATCTTGGTCACACACTGGCCTTGTCTGCTGCTGGCACTGTCACCCCAGACGAGGGATGAGGGCTGGCCGGAGCCGCGAGGGGACGACTGTGGACGGTAGGTGGTGCTGTGGGGCCGCCCTGGGCCCGTGTGAAGGCGGCTCCTGGGGAGAAGCCTCTTCGCATCTGCAGTTCAGTGCACGCGCGTCCCCCCGCCAGCCCAGGTGCGGGTCCCCTCACTGACTTCACTTTAAAGGGCTCACGAGGTAATTGTGGGAATACTTAGAGCTGGTTTAGTTCAGTGAGTGACCTGACTTGTAAACTAAATTTTATCAGATAATTTAAAATTCAACTATAATGAACTGAGCCCGTGGAAGGGCTGCCGGGCTGTGGGACTGGAGGTCACAGGCTCGCGCACCTGCCCCAGGCTTCAAACAGTCACTGCTTCGCTGACGTGCGACGTCATTTTATGGCTCTGCTGTCTTAGCTTGACGCTTCAGATAGGTAACAGTTAAAATAAAATGCAAAAAACCCACTTAAACAGCCTGTACCATCAAGTTCTAAATGTGCGGTGACAGATCGCCAATTTTAATAAGACTAAATTAACCAAAATGTGCATGTGTGTGTTTGGTCTTGAGTGAAGAGTTGCCAACATCAAGGGAAGAAATGGTGTAAATATTTAAGGTTTAAAACTTCTCCTCCACAAACCCTCACCTTGCATCTGCTCATCCCCCACGGCACAGGGACGGGGTCCTGGGGGTCCGGGCTGGCCAGAGCTGCCGGGGTCAGTGATGTGACCTAGGGGCTAAAAGCCTCAGCTCAGGCTCTGCCCACAAGGCCCCAGAATGCTGGACTTCTAGAGTGAAGAAGGCAGACTTCAGCGAGCAGAGTTCTCTCCTGCCGGGACAGTGCCACCTGTCCTGGGGGCTCAGAGAGGTTACTCCGCCCCCGGGGGCCTCCAGCAGCTTGGGGGTGCAGACCTGGGGTGGGGTGGCCCCTCCAGCACCTGCAGCCCTGTGTCCGTGGAGGTGGGACGTGAGGCCTGCGGGCCGCCCCGCACCGGGTCTCTGGGTTTGGAGGTGCCCGCGACACGCCGGGATCTATAGCTGCCTCCCCGCCCTCTGCAGCTGAACGACAGCCTGCTGGAAGGCAAGGTGAGGGGCACGCCTCCCCTTCGGACGTGGAGATCCAGCCTGGCCCAGACTCCCTTCCAGTTCTTCATCCAAGTGGGTTTTCCTTACATCTTACCACCTTCTCCACGAATACAGTGTCTGTTCAGTGGCAGATTCGGGTCTTTATTCCTGGGACGTGTTCTTCTACCATAGCTTTGGGCGCTTTCCCCCAGATGGTGTCTGGTCCTCAGACCCACGAGTCGTGTGCCTTTGGGCCCCCACCCTGTGGGTCTGGGCTGTCACGTCTCTAGTCTGTTCTTAAGTTTTTCCTTTTCCATTTAGTCTTGTTTGAGGTTTTTGTCAGATCTGATCATTTTTGTCCCTTTTGTACATTCCTCGTACATACATACATTCATGTCATTTCTTTCATCAACCCCCAGCTCAAAACCAAACCAAACCAAACAACCCTGGGAGCGCTTACAAGCAGAGCAGCTCGGCCAAGGTCTTCCACCCTGGAGTGAGCAGACTTGCTCTGTCTTCTTTCAAGGACCAGCCGGATTTACTTTGTATTTCAAAAGGTTTGTATTCTACTTTGTTTCTAATGGCCAGTAAGAAAGCATTTTTTAAAAGGATGCTTCAGAAGTATTCTTTAAGGAGGCGCCCGTTTAAACCAGGGCTATCATCGTCCACCTAGTTCCGTCTCACGTTTGTGATCGAGCTTGGTAACAGCATCTGCTTCAAGCTTCCCTTCATCTGTGACCAGGAGTCGGGACCCTCCCCGCGCAGCCCCAGGCCTCTCGGATTGGGCGTGGCCTCTGTGGCCAGCATTTATCCGTGGGCCGCCGTCGGTGGCTGCCTCTGGCTTTAAGTGGCTTTAGGCCATTGGAGCTAATTTTAGGGGCCTTCACTTCCTTCCCCACCCCCTTCTTCTTCTCCTTCTTCTTTCTTTTTTCAAATCTAACACCTGTTGTACTGACTTGAACAATGTAGTTTTCATTTTAATCTAAATTCCTTGATAACGTCACCTTGGAAGACAATGGAGAAAGCTTACCTGAGTTCATGATTCTAACTGAGTGGAGGAATGTTGCAAGCAGACCGAAAGCTATACCTGTCCTAACCTGCTTGAAACCGTTTCAACGTAGAACATCGAAGTGCGTTCCTTTAGAGAAGTGTGTGTGTGTTTCTTTGACTTATTGCTGGGGGAACCTTACCTCATTAAACCAACAGACCGAGCAGCCATGCTCTCGCTGTAGCGGGTGGGCTGCAGGAACGCAGAGAGCTGGGGGCGAGCTTGGAGGGTCCTGGACCCGGAGCCCAGCTGTGACCTTGGACAGGTCACTTCGCCTCCCCGCTGGCAGGCCTCTGTCACAGAGCAGCTGAAGCAGAGGTGGCCCCTCCTGTGTCCTGCCCTGTCCTCACTGGGTCTCCCCATAAGCCTGGGACACTGTCACTGTCACCTGGGAACCGAGAGGGTAGAACTTGCCCTGACTCCTGAGCTAGAGGAGATAGAGCAGGCCTTCCATCAGGGAGACCTGCCCTGGCCTTCGAGCTGATGACTGGTAATCATGGCCGCCCTGTACAGTTGTGCAGGTTGTACACTGCACAACTCCACTCAACACTTGAATGGCATCCCTAATGGTTGTAACACAAACGGTGGCTGTGTCCAGGCCACCCCTCATGCAGTCCTTTCAGTCTCCTTTACTCAGATTTGGTGACATGTAAGTGAGCTAATGCACATGTAGTGACTGCAGGTGGTGGTCAGTTAATGACCTTGTCCTGCGCTGTGCCTCAGGGGCTGCTCCCTCTTCTATCCTCCCAGCGTGGTGCTTTCCGGCTCAGTTGTGGCCCTCATCTGGGCCTGTCTCCACCCATTACTTGGGATTCTCCCCCACGCTGGGCGGATGAGTCCTGCAGCTGGACCTCCAGCTCAGACCCGGGTCTGCCCGTGTCTTCTCTGGGGAGGGATCCCCCCATCTCCAACTTGAGATGGCAGATAAAAATCCCAACAGCCCGCCCTGCCCCTAGTCCTCCGACCGTGGCGGCCCCATCTTCCCAGCTCTCGGGCCAAAAGCTGGGGCCACCCTCTCTTCCCACCACACACCCAGCCCTCGGGACTGCCTGCCAGCCGAGCCACAGGACACGCCCAGAGTCTGCGGCCGTCAGAGCCAGCAGACCTGCTTGCTCAGGTCCCCTGACCTGTCTCCCTGGGGCAGCCCCTCCCACGCCCGCTCCTGCCCCCAGGCCGGGACTTCTGGCCACGGCACCCACCAGTGACCCGCCAGGACTCCCAGCCACTTCCCCGCGGCCTCCTCAGAGCCTCAGTCTCTGGCTCTTTAGGGGCTTGGTCTTCTCAGGACGGCAGGCGCCCGCCGCCCTCCCACCTGCTCATCCTCCACTGACGCAGGGGTCCTTTAGCTGCTGGTGACGCTCCCGTGGGTTGGAGTCCTCGTCCTGCTGGGACACGAGGCCCTGCAAGCATGCTGGTGTCCTCCGTTCACCGCCAGAGCCCAGGCCCTGAGGACAGTCCTGGCAGTGGGGGAGCTCACTGTCTAGCAGCTGAGTGAGGGGATGTTCGCTGGTTTCCTAGTAACGGACACGTCTGAGGCGCTTCAACGCCGCAGCAAGGACTCTACTGCTTCCCGGCTGTTGCTCACACGTAAGCAAGTAAAGGCTAGCTGGCTCGTTTCGAGAGTTTAGAATTCTGTCTAATGAAATAAACGCCTTTTTCTCCTTCCTGTGAGAGTAGAAAGATAGTTTTCAAGAGTTTTACCCCAAGCTGATGTTCTGGGAACGCTAAATGTTGGAGGCTTGACTCTAGGACATAGATAAAAATAAAGTTAATGAGATAGCAGTCATGTCAGATGCTAAATGGCGTGTGGCTATTTAGGACAGTCTTCTCGAATTCAGTAGTCATTAGCTTGCAAAGATGTGACAGCTGAAGTCCGAGATTGATGTCCTTTTAAAATTGGAGAAAGGGCTTTAAAGTATTTTTTTAGATTATGAGCCGTCAATTTAATGGTTATGGAAACCATATCTGATGCAGCAAAATCACTGCCACTCTACTGTGGATTTCCTGATTCTCATGAGCGCAGGTGCTCTGTTTTTATGTTTCTCTTAAATAATCCTAAAGGTAGAAGAAAGAAAGGGGGAGAAAAAGGAGACGGACACAAAGTGAGGATGTCCCTTGGACGCTGGTCGCGTCAGGTGGGCTGGCCCTAAGACAGGGGCGTGAGTGGCATCTCCCGTCCCCGCACGGACTCGCTTCACTGAGGGCCCGTATGCCTCATCGTGCCGGTGGGCTCTCCGCTGCTCTGCCTTTCCAGAAGGCAGAATACACGGCGTTCATTGCGTGAGGAGGACTGTGCACGGTCACTTCGTGAGGTGAAGGCAGTGTGTGAACATAGCCGCTGTTTCTACCTGGGTTTTTATAGGAACGCAGAGCAGACGTGACACAGGGTTGTGCGAGGTGACAGGCAGGGGGCCAGCTCGTCCCTGCATTTCATAGACTGTCTTGTGCCCTTTAGGTAAGAGGGGCCCAGGCGGACTCGTCAAACCAGGCGGGTCTCGAGGATGGTACTGTCTCCTGTGTACCACGTGGTGCTCCTGCACAGGGCTGTCCACCGATTGGGTCAGGAGGCAGAAAGGAGGGGAAGGCCTGTACTGGGAGCCTTTCCAGGCGGGCGGAGTACCAGCTTAGCACTGACCGGTGTGAGCGGTTGCAGCGGGCTCTGGGCTGTGGCAGAGGTGCCGGTGGCCCGGCACCTGGCCCGAGGGATGGAGGGCAGGGGTGACTTCGGCTTGGTTGGTGTGGGGGGGACGGAGGCCCAGGGCAGTGTCCGCACTACGCCCGGCCTTTGCTGTCTCTCAGAATTGGCTATCCTGGGGTGGGGGCAGGCCCTCCCTGGGTCTGTAGGTCCCCAAACGCCAGGGCGTCGCAGAAAGGAAATGCAGTTAAACGAGTTTGCTGTGTGACGAACGGTACCAAGGAGACAAATACTGCCCAGAGCCCAGGACAGCGCGGCTGGAACGCCCCCCTCCAGCGGCCGCGTGGCCCGCGGACCCCCAGGCAGACACGCAGAGGCCTCCTGAGAGACTCAGCCGTGTCCTTCGCAGCCTGACGTAACCCCGAGTTACCTGACGACAGTGCAGTTCCCGGGTTTGGGGCTAAGGTGCTTCTGCTTCCAGCGGCGTCTTGCTTGGCAGCCTCCGGGAAGGCTGTGCCGTTAGGTTCCGCTGCTCCTGACGGGGCCCGCGTGCCTGGGCCGGGCCTCGCCTCGTAGGAGCCTTTGAACCCGCCCGCACGGCTCTGCCACCCGCCGCCCGGGTCACCAGGCTTACCGTGTCGGACTGATTCCTGCTACAGGAGTTTAGTTTGGGAGTGTGTGCCCACTTGGCAAGTTGTTCTCTTTACGAATATGCTTCTTATAAATTGTGGTCTGTCTTGATGTCAACTTTCGCCTCTTCCAGACCAAGCCTGTGAAGGAGACAGAGGACCTGGGGTTTCCTCGCTGTAAGGGAGCGGACAGGCAGCCTGGGGCGGGAAGCCACAGGGCAGCTTGGTCCCGGCCGGTGTGGCCTCGCCCAGGGTTGTGTCTGAGGGGCTGGCGGGCACACAGGGAGCAGCCGGGCCTCTCCCTACCCCCCTCCCCCGCTTCTCAGATGGGGTCGGGGTCGGGGAGGGGGGCAGACTGGAGACTGGCCCCCCCCCGAGCCCGGCTTCCTCCCAAACCCCTATGAAAACTGATCAGGGAGAGAAGGCAGAGTGATCTGCTTCTCAAACACGAGTCTGCAGGGGCTGGGGGTGGTCCTCAGTCCTGGGCGACCTCTTCCCGTGCCGTTGCATCGTGAGGAATCCAGAATCCAGACGGCCTGTCCTCCCACCTTTTTTAAGCTGCGTTTGCTTTGATCTGGGCTGCTCGGGACTCTGGCCGTCCGGCGCTCTCCCTCTTGGATGAGCGGGTGCTGCAAGTTCCAGCTCCGCTTGCCTAATTGTTTCTTCTCATTTCAAGCCCGTTAGGAGGCCCTGGGGCCAGTCCTAGTGGCCGCAGCTGCAGCCTGCATGGGTGCCACCTCGGAGTGGCTGGGGACAGAGTCGCAGGGCTCGGCCCGGCCCAGCAGCCGCGCTCCGGTGTGCCCTTCCAGCCTGGTGACCGCGGTGCGCGGCCGTTTCATTTCTTGGTGCCTAACTTGCTCTCATGTGTGGCACGGCTATAATTAATAAAGAACCCCATGGAAAGCCCCCATTTTTAAATGTAGTAGTGACTTCGTATTACGAAAGAGCTCCAAAGAGATTTTCTTGTCTCTTATTTAAAGAGACTGAGGACGATCGTGGCCTCCTTTCTGGTGGTCGCCTCGGGCTCTCTTGGCTCTGAGTCCTGCGGGCTGCTTTCGAGTTCCTCGGTCGGGTTTGTGCTGTGTGCCCAAACCTGAGAGGAATCCCCAACCCCCACAGCCCCCAGGACGGCGGCCGGCAGGAATGCTGGCCCAGAGGCGTGTTGCCGGGAAGGACCTGTCATCGGAGCTGCGGAGCGGCTGCGTCAGACTGGAGGGAGGGGGGCTCCGTGACGTCCAGCTGCAGCTTTTACTAAACAAGCCATCTTGTAGGTCTCAGGCCTGGCCCTGGGGGCACAGCCAGAGCACAGGACCATGGGAGAGGGTCATCTCCAGCCCAGCGGCCACAGAGCCGCAGCGGCTCCACCCCACCCAGGGCTTTGGGACCCTCCATCCAGCCCATCTCCAGGCGAGCAGTGAGCCTGGCAGCGCTGCCCTGAGGGACTCGCCACCGGCCTGTCCCGAGTCCTGGAGAGTCACGTCGAAAGTAACCCCCCCCCACCCCCCTGAATCTAAGTCCCAAGCTTAGACGGCTGGAAGAGGGAGTTCACTGTTTCCCAAAGGAATCTGCCCCAGACGTGGGAAAGCTTTTGCCGGAAGCTTCTCTCCCCACCAAACCACAGGGCCACGTCAGCCTAGTTGAGTTTGTCAGCAAGAGACACATGGCCACAAAGTCTAAAACACTTCTTATCTGGCCCTTGATCCAAAAGATTACGAATGAAATATGTAATTGAATTAAAGTTACAAAATTTGAATCTATTTCTGTAAAAAATGTTAATTTAAGTAAACAAAGCAAAACAGTATCATGTTTTAACATTTTCAGAAAATATTTTTCCAAAATTATTAAGTTAGTTTTTAAAAAGTTTAAACATACAAATTACAGTTAGTATCAAATGTTGAAATTATTTTAAAAAGCGGTACCTTTAACTCTTTGCATATTAATCACTTTACAAAACTAGGAGTTTTTAGATCCTGGGGTCTGTGGTGCGCCTGGTTGCCTGCGGAGAGCATGTCCATGCGCCTCCACTCCGGGTGGGGTGGGCGGGGGCGCCGGTGGGCCCGGGCAGCCTGGGCTCCGGGTGCAGCCAGAAGGGTCCGCGTCCTGCGCACCCTTGGAAAGTTAATTGGAAAGGGGATGCCAGGCGTCGCTGGGAAGGGAGCTTTGTTGTGCAAAATACAGTTGGTCGAGTTAGAGAAAGTTCCAGGATTGACTGGTTTGTCGTTTCTCTCACGGAGGGGCTCGTCCTCCCCGTCACTGCCCCCAGGGCAGCCCACGGTTTCCGGGTCCTGGGATGCCAGGCAGTGGGCAGTGCTGTGCTGGCCCTGGTGCCAACCAGCGCCCTGAGATGTGCACGCGGACGCGGGCGCGCGTGAGACGTGGGCCTGCTCAGCGCCCAGCAGCGCCCCAGCTGGGGCGGGAAGGGAAGGAGAGGGAAGGGAAGGGAGCCGGGCTGCAGGGCGGGCAGCGGGCATCGAGGAGAGGCGCCCTGGCCCCGCACCTGGCCCCTTGCTCGGCTCCCAGAGCCTGTGCGCTGGGCTGTGGGCCTGTGACTCTGTGCAGCCCCTTTGGCCGACGGGCTGCTCGGTGGTCCTCCTTCACCGTTCTGGGAGCTCCGGGGTTTAGAGCGACGGGCTTGGGCTGCAGGGCTTCGTGCTTGCTGTGAAGGTTGCGTCTTTTCTTCCATCCTGGTGGAGTGTGTCTCTGCCGGAGCTGAAGGGTTACCTGTCCGTGCCCGGGGAAGGGGCGCCCAGAATCACCGCTGCTGGCCACCCAGCACCGGCATCTGTTTGGTGAGCCAGCCGGGCTCGGGGGGAGCCGGCTCCCACGTGTTGTGTCGCCGGCAGGCCAGTGCGTTGCAGCCCCGGCCGAGGGCATGGCATGGGGCCGGGGCTGGCAGCGCCCGTCCCTGGGGCTCTGGCCATGGGGACCGTCCTCAGCGTTGGGGGGCGGCAATGTAAACGGAGGCACAGGAGCCGCTCTGAGAGGAAAGGTAATTGTCTTCTGTTCTGAGACGGAGATGCTGGGCTCCCCGTGTGGTGCAGCGCGTTTTCGGGGGGGCTGCTTTGTGAGGTATCTTGTCCACGCCGGTTACTTTGTGCCTTTCCTTTGAAAGTACCTCTTTCTGCTGGCATTTCATAGAGTTGTAGCTTGGGGCTGGCTTAGAAAGGCAGACTTTAAAAACGCGTCTGTGAACATGCGTAGAAGTCACCTTAGCCTCAGAGAGACGTGTAGGAGCCTCGGAGCCTGCAGCCTGGAGCCCCAGAGGGCGCTCCCTGGAGGCTTGGTGACGATTTAGCTGCTGCTCTTTTGCTGCTGCTCCGCGTTCCCACTTCCCTCGCGGTAACACCACTCTTCGTGCTGTAGTGAGACTGTGGCACCGCTGTTAGCCTTTTCCTTTTAAAAACACTGAGAGCAAATTCCTTATGTTCAAAATCCAGGTGATTTCAGTCTTTAATTCAACTGGAGGTTTTAGGGCATTGAAATCAAAGTTTTTTTCTTAATACCAGATTCAGAAGTTGTGTGTGAGTATGATGCCACAGACTGCTGGCTTTGGGGTGAACTGCTGCTCTGACGGTGTGGAGCGTTTGTGCGCTGGGAGAGGGCGTCCTAGGAGCAGGGGTGCTTCTGGGAGGGGCACCACCTTGCTGCTCACCGGCTGACGGGGCTGGGACTCTGGCTGCCACCAGCTCGGCACCTTGGGGGTCTTCTGTGCCAGGAGAGCGTTGTCTCTGCAGGAGGTGAAACGAGCCACGGGTTCCGAGTGTGGCTTCCTGAGAGAGGGCAGGAGCGGTCGGGGCTGGAGTCAGCGACCTCCCGTGGCAGCTCCTGCCAGGTGCCAGGCGCCGTGCTCAGGGAGCTCTGCGTCTCGCACGGGAGGGGCCTCCTGACACGAGGCCTTCCCGGCGCCAAGCCCGCCGGTGTGTCCAGGACAGAGGCACGTCCCCAGGGCCCGTGTCCCTGCTCTCGACCCACACGCGCGTCAGGTGTCGCCGTTGGCCCTCAGCCAGACATGAACAGCACGGCGGGGTTAAGGTGCGCAACAGAAGAGCAAGGTGGGAGCCAAGCCCGCAGGAAGCTCCATCCAGACGCCCCGAAGCTACAGCTGCCCTGCTTTTCCGCAGCCCTTCATCACTCAGCACGAAGGCGGGGAACATCTGAGGGTCTGAGAGGAGTCCTGCCAGCTCCCTGCCGGGACTTGCTGCGGGTCAGGCGGTCTGTCCTGGCCCTGCGGTGTGCAGGCTCAGACACCTCCACCACCCGCGCTGGAGGCTTCTTCTTCAGTAGGAAAACCATCCCCAGATATGCTGCACTTCTGGAGCAGCGTCTCGAGAACTGGGCGCCACAAGACGCGGCGGTAAAGCCACGCGCTGAGGGTGTGCGCTGGGCGCCCCGTGTGTGTGGGCTCGCGGTGGGCTCTGCCAGACTGCAGAAGGTGGACGTTAGTGCCCATTTCTGTTTATAATATGCTGTATATTTGAAGCTAACAAAAATGCCTTTAAAAAGTTATGATTCCTATTTATAATATGCCCTATATTTGGAGCTTATAAAAATGCCTTTATGAGTGTTATTAAGACTGGCCATCCCATTTATAGGAAACTGGGAGAGTTTTACAGGGTGTGAAGTGTAGCTTTCAGTGCTGTGTAATTTTGAGGTGCTCCGAATCACGTGTGTTAAAACCTCTCCCAAGGCTGGTGTGACACGTGCCTTTGGGAGCTCAGTTACTTGTCGGCACGGGCCAGCCTGCTGCGCTCGGGGGCAGTACACTTCCAGCGGACTTTCCCTGCTCCTGAGCCACCCACGTGGTCACTGCCTCCCACGGCGCAGGCTGTTGGCTGCTGACGCTGTGTGAGACTCAGGTGCGTTAGCTCAGTCGTCAGAAAACTATGATTGGAAGAGAATAATGTGCAATTTAAACATTGCCCAGGAGCCCCCAGAGCCGAGGCGGCTGCCTTGGCAGGTGCTGCCAGCCCAGGACCCGAGGCGGGCCTGGAGCCCAGGTCACACCACGGGGACAGTCGGACACGTGCACAGCCCTCCCCGGGCCCCACCAGCCCATGGAGGCAGGCTGCTGGGGGATGGCCCCTGAAGACTCTGTGACGTCCTTTCTTCATAAATTGAGCTGATCGTGGACACAGACCGTCCCTGAGGAGCAGGCAGCTGTCATGCCAGGCTTCCTCCCTGGTTCCTCCTTGCTGAGAGAGCGCCTTTTAGTGAGGTGCAGAGCATGTGACAGTGGGGGTATGGGGTGAAGGGCACTTATCCATCCATCCACCCATCCACCCACCCAGCATCCATTCATCCACCCATCTCCCCATCCATCCACCAGTCCATCCATTCATCTGTCTGTCCATCCACCCATCCACCCACCTATCCACCCACCCACCTATCTACCTACCCACTCTGTCCATCCACCCACTCGTCTATCCACCCACCCATACACCTATCTATTCATCCATCCACCGACCCATCCCGTCACCTACTCATCCATCCACCAATCCATCCATTCGTCTGTCCCTCCACCTACCCACTCTGTCTGTCCACCCCCATCCACCTACTCATGCATCATCCATTCATCCACCCACCAATCTACCATCCATCCGTCCATCCACCCATCTACCATCCATCCGTCCATCCATCCAGCAGGTGGCCATTAAGCCTTCTGGGTGCCAGCACCAGGCATCTGGGTGTGCACGAGACAGGGGGGGTGACAGGGTGGCAGGGGCAGAGGGACGGCTTCAGCTTTCAAGCTTGGGGTTTGCTCTAGAGTGGGCTATGAAGCGCCGTTTGGCGAGGAGGGTGGATCCGTGTGATGCGCTGCTGCTGTGCTGTGCAGGTCAGGAGCCAGTCTCTGGCCGGAGTGGGAGAGGCGCTCACGTCCGGAGAGTGGCTGACCCCTGGTGAGCAGCAGCGGTCATGGATGGCAGGCCCAGGTGTCCCGGGCGCCACTGTGACAGACGCGAGGGTGCGTTTCATTTCATTGGTGCGGGCGGCGTCCTGTCAGCTCCCCGGCGAGGGCTCCTTCCACTGGGGCGCCTTCCAGGGGAGGGCAGGGCCGCCCGAGTCTGACGGCTGAAATTCTGAGGCAAACGTGTGGAGTTAGACTTGTGAACCCTGCTTGAAATGCTGGGAAACTGGATCACCTCTTAGCAGTGCCTATTCTTAGTGAAAATACAGTTCACGTTACCATCTTTTTCCCTTTGATTCCAGAAAATAAAGTATAATTTCCGAGTAAAGGGATTTTAATTAGGTCATGTTAAACAGAGCAAATGTGGGCCGTGCTTCAAATGCATTGTTGCTGTTTATCCATTTCAAAGGACGGAGTATGGTTATGAAAGATAATACTTTATGAAGCTTTTTTCAGTTTACTGTCGTCAGCCAAGCTGGTGTGTCGTTTTGTTGTTCTGGTGTCCGCAGTTTGTGTTCATCTCTAGGCGGTTACTGCTCAGAGATGAGCAGGAGATGTGGCAAAGACGAGAGAGGAGGGGGCGTGTGCACACACGTGGGTGCGTGTGAGCACGTGGGGCGGGCTGGGCGGTCGAGGGGGCCGTGACCATGTAAGAGGCAAGCCCAGCGCTCTGGGACACAGCTGGCCCTTGCAGTCCCCGAGGGACCCAGGCTTCTTTTGTTCTGCGGCTTCGCTTCTTTAACAGAGGCCTCTGGAGTCACCTGGAGGTGGCCCCACCCCAGTCCAGCAAGAGGAAGGCGGGAAAGTACAGAGGAGGCTGTTTCCCTGGGGACACGAGCCTGCGTCTTCGCCGGTCACCCCGCCCAGGCCTCCGTCCAGGGCTCTGGGGTCCTCGCTGTGTGGGTGTGGCGCTGCTCCGGGGGCAGGCCCCCCACGGCAGAGACGCTCGTTCAGCAGGTGGGGTGGCAGGCAGGGCCTCAGCGGTGGGGGCGCCCTGCCCGTTCCCCGGCATTGTGCGCTCCGCCCGGCGCATGCGTGTTTACACCCCGGGCTTCCCGGGGGGGTCTTGTTCTCCCAACCGCGGGCTCTGTCCCGGGGGTTCTGTCTTGTCCTCCAGAGCCTCGTCTGAGGTGGGTGTTGGGCAGAACGTAGGAAGGGGCAGGGGACCGTCTGAAAATTTTCCTGTAGGCTTCATAAATTACAGTTTAACCTCAGGCAAGACTTGTTTCTGCATATTTGTTCGGTGTAAATACACATGTTTAGAAGAGTGTGTAATGGTGATGACTGAGTGCAATAAGTGACTCAAGTTTGCAGAGCTGTGTCAGAGAGCTTTATGTCTTTGGTGCCCTTTGGTGCCCTTGTGCCAGTGACGCTGGTTTATGGAGACTCGTGGGGAGTCGGGGCTCCCCGGCAGGACTAGCTCAGGGCCGCCTGGCTCTCCCTGTCGGGCCCCCAGGCGCCCTGAGATCCCAGACCTTCTCAGCGGTCCCGCGTCCCTCAGTGTGTCCTCTACCTGTGAGCATTTAATTCTGTCCCCGTTTTGCTTCATTGCTCTGTCTCTGAGGTCTGACGTTTTGCTAAAACCTACCAGCTCCAGCATTCGCTGACGTCCGTGAGAAGTGTGCGGCCCTTGTGCTCAGCGGTAACTGCGGCGGGGACTGGGCGGGGGCAGAGCCTGCCGGATCGCCGTGGCCAGTTTCAGGGGACGGTCTGCCCCTTCTCAGGCTGCTGCGGGGTCCGCACAGCAAGGTGTTTGCGTGTAGAAGGAGGGCTTGGAATAAAGTTTTTTCTCAGTATGGAAGCAGTATTTATTGTAAGAATTAGGAGATGCAGAATAAACTATGGAAAAGTTAAGGTGATAATCCTTGTAGCAAAATCATTGAATGTGAACAAGTCTGCATAATTTTCTTCGAATTCCTGGAACTGAATTTAGATTTAGGAGTTTAGTGACCGTTTACAGCCTCGGATTTTGGTATTACGGCCAGAAATCCAGTGGTTTTCAGGTACCTGACTCCTGCCTGGGGCCACTTGCGGGTCCCCCGGGAGGAGAGCACCCACGAGGAGAGGAGTGACTGGCCCTGCCCCTCCGCCTTTCGGTGCCCAGTGGGACAAGGGGGACCCAGGGCCCCCAGACGTGCCAGGGTGGCTCGCTTGTCCAGCAGGCTGGCTAAGAGTCACCCAAAGAACACAGTTTCAGTGCAGCCCTCTGCCGTCCGTCACCTCCAGCCTCACGCAGAGTAAAGCGCGGACGGGGGGCTGAGGACCGGGGCTCCGGCACAGAGTCCAGGGCAGCGTGGCTGTGTTAGCCCCAGAGAAGCTGCTTTTCGTGTTTTCATCACTCACACTTTGCTGCATCGCTCTGTTCACTTGCTTCTCCCAAATCTTAGTTGCTCCCGGCACCATCACTCCTTCACAGCCGCTCGCATGCCGGGCTGTCCCCGCAGTGCTTGGTCAGCGTTCCCCGCAGCTCAGCTCAGCTCCGTAGTTCTCTCGGTGCTCAGCGCAACTGATCATTGCGTCTGTGCAGAGGCTCTAGCTTCATGTGTCTAGAGCTCTCGTCTGTTAGACGCTGTCCTGGCTGTGACTTCAACTCATAGTCGTGTGGGCTTTGATCATAAGTGAGGTGGAACTGTGTTTGCTGCCTCACTATTTGGCTGCAGTAGGCATCTCCCTAGAGAGGAGCTCAGTCTGGGCAGCTTTGCCCCTTTGTTGTTCTTCCCCACGCCTTGAGCTCCGTGGTTCATTATCCCATCTGCTGTTGTGGTCCCTGGGTGGTCGAGCAGAAGACCCGAGACGTGGCCTGCGAGGTCGTGGGCTGGCGAGCACGTTCTCCCGGCCGTGTTAGCTCTCCCGGGAGCCGAGCGGCCGGGCTCTGGCAGCACTACGGCGCTGAGGCTGCAGGCGGCGCAGCGGTCAGCCAGGCCTCGTTGGCCCGTCCAGTGTTTCCATCAAGGCCCGCTTTCTCTTGTGGCACGTGAGCCTGGAGATCTGATTTACCAGAACAGCCACCCGTGACAAGGGACGTGGACACTGTGAACGTGTGGCCTGGTCCGTGCTGGAGCAGGGGCCATAGGTGACGCCCCGAGACCTTGCGGTGTGCAGGCCCGGCACAGTGCCCCCAGCCCGCGGACCCGCCGCCCGCCGACACTACAGCCGTCCTCGTCCTCCAGGCGGCTCCGGGGCAGAGGGACCTCTGACAGCGCGGGCGTAACCCCCGAGCGAGCAGAGGGCCGCCTTCGTCGCCAGCCGAGCCCAGCGGACCCCTTCACGTCGGTGACCGGGTTACCGCGGCTGCGTTTGCGAGCGCCTCCCACTCAGGCTCGGCAGCTGAGGGTGTGACTTGTCACGCGTAGGCGTGTTTCAGAGGAGCCCACATCGGGACCCGGGTGTCTGTCAAGACGTGATGAGGTAGCCCCGACGTTCCGGGGGGACCACCCACCACTGTTCTACTGGCGGGTGCCCCACGTGGGAGAGGAGCTCAGGGCCGGGGAGGCAAGGGCGGCGGCGTGGGGAGCACACAGGAGGGCGGGGAGCACGCAAGGGGGCCGGGAACACGCAGGGGGGCGGGGAGCACACGGGGGGGCGGGGAGCACGCAGGGGGGCCGGGAACACGCAGGGGGGCCGGGAACACGCAGGGGGGCGGGGAACACACGGGGGGCGGGGAGCACACGGGGGGGCGGGGAGCACGCAGGGGGGCCGGGAACACGCAGGAGGGGCGGGGAGCACACGGGGGGGGGCGGGGAGCACGCAGGGGGGCCGGGAACACGCAGGAGGGGCGGGGAGCACACGGGGGGGCGGGGAGCACACGGGGGGTCGGGTAGCACGCAGGAGGGCCGGGAACACGCAGGAGGACCCGCCGGCCCTGGGGAGAAGGTTCTCCCGGCCGTCCCAGGGAAGCCTGCTGCCAGGCGCTGGGGGGCGGGCTGTGGCGTCCGCTGCGGGCTGCTGCTGCTTCTTCCCCAGGGCGCCCGGCGTGCGCGGGGCCGGCTCTCGGCTGCGGCCCCTCCACACTGTGGTGCTGGGTCCGCCCCCGCCCGGTTCCCTCGGGACCTTGTGCCGTCTGTCCCCTGAGGTCTGGACGGTACCAGGAGCTCCTCTGCATTCGGCCAAGCACGGCGCAGTCGGCATGTTTCAGTAAGAATTCCAAGTTAGGAAGCGTTGATGAGGGCCAGCGCCTCTCCTTCCGGCAAAGACGAGCCCACGGCGCCGCCCGGCAGCCAGCAAGGGTTTCGGGGCGCAGGGTGCTTTATATCTGGGGAAGCAGCTGTAACACCGAGTGAAGACTCTGGGGGATGGGGTGCTGCGGGCCAGGATACCTGTTAACCAGCAGCACCTCGTCTAGGAAAGTGAGGGGGACCCTGCGTGTGTGGCTCTGGTTTTGGCTGCAGCGGCCGAGCTTGGGGTCACCTGTTCGCCTGTCCTCACAGGCGTGTGGCAGGAGCGGGGGTTGCAGAGCAAAGGAGCCCGCGCCCCCCGCCCTCACGGCCCGGGGCAGGAGGCTGGCCACCAGGAGACCCAGACTGCAGGTCACAGACGGCGCCCCCCCAGGTCAGGGCAGACCCTCCCTGAGCAGGTCCCTGTGCGGAGGCACCGCCCTGCGGGGGCCGTGACGGCGACGGCGGGAAAGAGGTCTGTGTCAGGGCGCTGACGCCCACAGAATGCCTCGCTGGGGTTTTGACTGGGATGGAGCCCAGTCTGTAGATCAAGCTGGGAAGAGCCGGTATCGCCAGTAACGTGCAGGGATTGTCTCTCCATTTATTTAGTTCTTGGATTTTGTTATCAGAGTTTTGCACTTTAACTCATATAGAGTCTGTTGTTAAGTTTATACCCAAGAACTTCATTTTGGGAGGGCGGTGCTTATGTAAATGCTGTTGTGTTGTTTATGGCAGATTCCAGCTCGTTGCTCGTAGAGAGGAGGCAGTTGACTTTGGTGCATTAACCTTGTAGTCTGCGACCTTGCGGTCGTTGCTTACTGGGTCCAGGAGGGTTTTTGTTACTTGCTACACTTATTTTAATTACTCCAAGTTGCATTTCACTAGAAAAAACATGTTTGCTAAAAGCAGCGCACGGACCTTACCGCCGTGCCACCTGCCGTGTCTTGTCCTGTGTGTGCGGAGTCTCTGGAGGAGGACCAAGTCACATGTTTGGACGGGTTCCTAGAAAGGAAAGTAATTCATTGCAAAGTATTATAAATTGAATGTCTTGAATATTTTAGTGATATTATGTTGTTTAGATAATTTTGGAAGGAAAATGCAACTATGATATGCATTCCCTAAACATGCATGGTAAAGTTGTTGAATTTCAGATTATTTTCCCTCAAATTATATTAGAATTTTATACTTCATTTACCTTTGTTAAATAATCAAATCGTTATTCACTTTTTTTGCTGTAGCTGCAAAAGTCATCTAGCCTTTCGCAAGTTGCTTGATTTACATGAAGAATCAACACAAATAATCTTCATTTCAACACTTCTCTCTTTAAAAATTTGCAGTGTGTGGCTATTAAAACTGAAACGCGTAACAGTCATGAAGAACATGTAAAACTTCTCTAAAAACCATCTTTCTTGGAAAGTAGAATAGAGTAAAACCAGTAATAATTGCTAGTGACTTTGTCAGGTTCGCTGCTTATCTGAAACATTTTTAATCTATAAACTTTAGTGAATTTTTACAGACAGTGTTTTCCACCAGCACAATAGAGAATTCACGATCTGATGCATCTTTAATAGGAATCAGTTGTGTTCTTCCTGTTTGATTCCAGAATCCTTTGTTCTCACCGAGGGGAGGGGAGGAAGGGATGAGGCAAGGACACTGTCTGAAGCTGACAGGAACACTGTCCACAGAACGTGTGTACCTGTTTATACCCCGTCTTACAGCACGGGCGTCTACAAACGTGTGGGGAGTCACACAGCAGGTGGCCCACCACCCACCTAGGGAGTGGCCCGTTGCCAGTCGGGGTGCCCCTGGAAGTCAGAGCTGACCCGCGGGGGACTGGCGCTGACGCCAGCTGAGCGGCACTGGGGGCCCTGCCTCCTCCTCTTGCGTGTGGCCATGCACTGTCCAGTCCCACTTGTTAGAAAGTGTGTTTGCACGCACTGGTCTGGGGCGCCACCTCCCCCGAGCTGTGTGCTTCTGCCTGCGCCTGTCCTGCTCCGTCCACTGCTCCTCGTGTCAGCGGAGGCGCCGTCGTTTCCAGGCGGGGGGCCAGTCCCACCTAACTGCTCCTTCAGTTCAGAGTCTTCACACCTGATCGTTTTCCCACATCAGCTTTACTGTCAGCTTGTCTGGTTCTATTTTAGAAAGAAAAGCTGGAATTACGACTGGAACCAAAGCAAACCCAAACCCCAAGCCGTTTGGTGCCGAGTTTAAAGGTCTTTTCACGCCTCCCTGCCTCAGGTTCAGCTCCCTTGCTAAGCCTTAGAGGAGTCCTGGAAAATGAAGACGTTATTTGAATGTCGCTGTCAAATAAAGCTTTCCTTTCATTGACCATCCCTGGAATTTTGTGAGGGGTTTTGGAAGGCGTTTTAATTCTTCAGTGTTTGTAGTTCAGGCCGTTACGAGGCGCTTTTCAGAGAGAGAGAAAACCGGTGCCGTCGGATGCGCCGAAGGGCTCGCGGCACCTGCGCGCTCCGCTCGGAGCCCTGGTGCCCAGGCGGCAACTGCGGGCGCCGCGGGCGCCCCGCCTCGCGTCCGCCCCGCGCCCGCCGCGCTCTGCGCGCCGGCTCGTTTTCCGCTGGGGGGCGCGTCCGCGTCCTCTCCGGCACGTCACTGTGCGAGGGCCGGAGCGCCAGGTGTGCCCTGCGCGGCGGGCGCTGCCGAGCTGGGCCCCTGCGGCGCTCAGGCCCACCGCGGCGGTGGAGGCGGGCCCGGCCCGCGGGCGGCCGGCGTCTCAGCACCGTCCCGTCAGGCACGCATCGCGGGCGCCTCCCGCCCCGCATAGACGCGCCTTTTTACTGAGAGAGAGGACGAGTGCCCGTAGCCGTAGCCGTAGGGGTGACGCGGGGGGCCGCGCTCCCTGTCACGCCGGGCGTGGCTGTCGGCACCCGGGACCCAGGACGCCGCCGCCCCGGGGGCCCCGCCCCAGTCCCCGCCGCCACTCGTCTGCTCTCACTCAGTCTTCTGGTTTCAGGAACATCACACAGTTGACCGGTGAACGGTGCGGGGCTCAGGGTGCCGACCTCGGTGCCGTCAGCACCCGGGGAGCCCACGGTGGGCCCCCGTGCCTGCACCCGTGGGCGCGGCGGGCGGGCTCGGACGTGCCAGTGCTCGAGCCTTCCGCTAAGGGGAGCCACGCCTTCAGACCCACGGTGCTCACTTGAGGTGAGCAGGCGGTGGCGCGTATACTCGGGGGGCTGGCCTTTCCCACTCGGCCTCCTTCCCTGGAGATCCGTCCGGGTCATTGTCAGCAGTTAGTTCCTTTTTCTTATCCTGCAGCCGCTCCGCGTGTGGCCGGACCACAGCGCGTCCAGCCAGTCAGCCACCTGCTGAAGGGCGTCTGGGTGCCCAGTTTGGAGCTGTTATGGATAAAGTGGCTGTAACGTTCCTGCGCACGTTCTTTACATGAATGTGCGTCTTCATTCCTTGGGGACGAGTGCCCATTTTAGTTCTGAGAAGCCACCAGACTGTGCCCTGCCCCACCAGCAGTGTGAGTGACCCAGTGTGCGTCCTCGCCGGCGCTCGGTGTCGCCACCCTGGCCCGGCGGCGTTCTCCCAGGAGTGCGGTGGGGCCTCACGTGGTCGTGGGTCCCAGCCCCCTGCGGGCGGGGGCCCTGGCGTCGTGTCACGTGCTGGTTTCCGTCTGTGTGTTCTTTGGGGAAGCGTGTCTCAGTGTCCTTCCCCTACTGTCTGAGGGACGTTGTTTCCTGTTGAGCTGGAGAATGTCCCGTGTACTCTGTCGGGCCCGTGGCTGTCAGATGTTTGCTCCCGGTCTCTAGCTTCTTAGCAGGGTCTCTAGCAGAGCAAAGGTTTCAGTTTTGATGAGGTCCAGTTTATCATTTCTCCTCTTATGGGCTGAGCTTTTGGTGTCTAGTCTGCAAACTCTGCCTAGTCCTAGATTCCCCAGGGTTTTCCCGTGATCTTTGTTTAAGTCTTATGGTTCTGTGCCTAACGTGTGAGGCCACGGGCCCCTCCGAGTGGATCTCTGCGCGGGCTGTGAGATGTGATGCCCGGCTGCTCCAGCGGCTTGTGGACAAGACCGCCCTTCCCTAGTCCGTTGCTCCCGCGCCTCTGTCGCCGTTGGCTGTCTCCGGTCCTCCGCGCTGCTCCGTTGTGGCCTGCTCGTCTGCCCTCCCCGGGCCACCCGCCTTGGCAACCAAGGCTGTAGAGTGAGTGTTGCCATCAGGGCCCGGCTCCGCCCCTTCTTTCTGTGACATCTGCTCTGGAACCTTCCTCAGGCGATGCTGCCATCTCCAGGTGGGCATCTGCCTTCCTGTTTCATTCGGTTTAAGATCTTCTTGACTCTCAGGATGATGGATGATTTTTGGTGGAAACCTGGACATGTTATTAGAGTCTGAATCTTACTTAAGCCCTCTGTTTCGGCTGACTTTCTCAGCAGGCGGAGGCAGGGAGTCTGGGCTCCCCACGTGACTGTGCTTTGCGAGTGGGAGGAAAGAGGTCCTCACAGCCCCGTGGGAGTGAGAGCCAGGGCCCCCACGTCCGTGCTGGGTGGAAGATGGGGTCTGCCGATTCCCTATCCCGCTGGGAGATCCCCTCTGACTCCCTGGGACAGAGACAGCACTTCTGTCGGGGTTTTCTGGTCCATCCGTTGGTGTTTCCAGGTAGCCGGCTTCTTCAGCTCTGAGTCTGGGATGGTGATGCAGAGGGAGGCTGCAGGGGACTCTCCGCCACGCGGCCTCAGTCCCTTCACCACTCAGCGCCTCCCCGTGTGCGCTGTGCCTGCCACATCGGGGATCTCAGCTGCACCGAGCAGGCAGGGAAAGGATGCTCTCCGTGCCCTGCCCCCAGCCCCGCCACGAGCCCCTCTCGCCGCCTATAAGCCCGGCTTCCAGCTGGTACGAGCGGAGGGCTTCGGACCGTTTCGTGCGGCTGCTTCCAGAACCAGTACTTTGTGTTTCCCGGAGCTGCGTCGTGAGTGCCCGTCTCACACAGCCTCTGCGCTTGCCCCACACCACCTGCTTCTGGTCTTCGCCTCCGACCCGACCTCTCCTCCAGGCTCAGTCTGACCACCACACACCACATTCCCCCCGACCCTCCAGCCGAGAGGCCCCTCGAGCACCTGCATCTTCCCGAGGGCGTGCGGTGGCCTGGCACTGTGCCCACGTCCTACCTCCATTCAGACCTGGGGGAAATGAGCTTCATTACACCTTCCATAAGGGAGGTGCTAAAGCACACCGGTACGGATGGCGCAGTGAGCCCTGCGCGCCGTCAGCTAGCGTCAGCAGGTGCCAGCCGGGGCGCCTCGGCCTCTCCCCGGCCCTGCAGTCTGTGATGACGAGCCCCAAGGACCATCCCGTCCGCGAGCGTCTCTGTGTGTGTCCCTACCAGTGTGTGTCCCTGGAAGAGACGTGCTGTCTCCACACCGGCAAGGACTGAAAACAACCCCTTAGTACAGCCAGTTCCCCACACAACACTTGAATCTCCCCGAGCCTGTCTGATTCCCTTCCGGTCCCTGTGGTAAGCAGTTCTGTGCTCTGTGTTATAGATTTTCAGAAACTACACCTTGGAGTAACTCAAAAATACAAAATGTTAATGCTTTTAAAACGTCTGGAACACTTTCTTGAATAAAGGATTCTAAATAGAAGCTCATTAAGCTTTTAGCAACCAATCTGCCAGCTATACAGTGAGAATTAGTGTTACTAACACATGATTGTCATGAAAACTGTGTCTTAGATGTCAGTTATGTGAGAAAGATGTTTCAGATACATGCACGTTTTAACACATGCGAGGCACTGTTTTGTATTATAGATCACTGGTTTTTAGTGATTTACAATAGAAACCTAACTTGCGTACCGAGCAGCATGTGCCTGCAGAACTCGGCAGTCTGCTGGAGTCCTTCACCGCAGGTCGCGTGCTAGTGCGGTCTTGCAAGGAGCGGCCGGAGTATTTAGGAAGAGGAAACTCTTTAATTTGTTAATGATGAAATAACTGGAGTAATTGTTCTCTGAGGGTTTCCTGTGGTTCTCCTGCCAACAAAATAGGTTGTACGTGGCTAAGAAGTTGGGTCAGATTTTAAGAATTCTACGCGTTTTAGTTTTGTCCATGAGACGCCCCTGCGGCTGAGAGGCGGAGTGACCACGGTACCTGTTTCTTCCTGCTCAGTAGCTTTACTTTATAACCCACCCCAGTCTCCCCAGCACCCAGGTCGGCAAGTGGCTGGCGGTCTGGGCTCCGTCCGGGGCGTCTTTCTGAGATGCACAGGGCGTCGCCTTCCCCTGGCTCGGAGCTCTGTACGGCCGCCACCCCTGGAGTGCAGGCCGCTCTCTGCAGCGCCCTGAAGTCCTCCCTGCTGCAGCAGGGGCCTGGCCGGGACCCCGGGTCCTGACCACGCACAAGGGGGAGGAGCTTCCGGTCGCCCAGTCCGGAGGCCGGACCCACCCGCCCTTGTCTGAACAGCTTTCCACGGAGGGGACCCACCTCGTGTCGCTCAGGGATCAGTGCTGTGTTCTTGTTGTCTTTCAGACAGAAACAGCCTCCACCAGTCAAGAAGCTCCCAGAAGCGCCTTGCCATGGACCTGGAAGATGGAGAGAACATGAGTAAGACCTCGGCCCGCCACGTGGTCCCGAGCGCTGGTCTCCTGGGCAAGTCTCAGTGTGTGAGCGTGTTTAGCAGGGCCAGTGTGACACAGGCTGCTGACAGCGGCGTGTGTCCGCTTCGGGCTGGTGTCTGCTGTGGGCGTTCCCTCACGGCCGCTTGTCGGGGGTACTCGCCCTTGTCATCAGCCGGGGCCGCGATGTGCGTGCCTCCCGCTAAGTCACGCGCGGTCCCCACAGTAGCAGCCGGCTTTCTCCCGTGGCCCTGAGGTTGGTCATGTGGGATAACAGTACGTAAGCATTTCCCTTCAAATACGCTGGGTTGTCCCTGTGTTTTGAGGGAAAGGGCCCATGTGAGTCTGCGAATCTTAAGTTTCTGAAGACTTAATGAGCCTTAGGGCTGGTGTGGCCTGAAACTCCCTGTCCCCCCTGGGGCAGGGGGGGCAGAGGAGACAGAGGGCCTCAGCTTCCCCTCGACATAGCTCTCTGTGGAAAGTTCCGTGGGCGAGCTCCCCTGCTCCGCCTCTAGGTCTGGACGGCAGAGCAGTCAGGGAAGGAGTCGGTGCTGCCGCAGGGCAGGGGCGTTTAGTGGGGGCAGCATGGCAGGGGCACCAGGGCTCTGATTTGTGCACGTGCATGCCGGGCTGTCCCCGGGAAGAGCGTGCGGGTGTGAAAGACAGGTGACATTTTACTGAGCGTGTCCTCGGGGACTAGGACGCAGCTCAGTCCCTTTCCCTGTGGCCTCACCCCAAATGCAGCAGTGGAGGCCCTGCAGGCGCTGATCTGCACACACAGCCCACTTCTCCGGGAGAGCGTGCCGCCTGGCGGGCTGCTGCGAGCCATGTGCTGCAGCTGCTGGGCCTGTCAGGGGCCCGCACCGTACGCGCCCTCCGGCTGGAGCCCGTCCCTGGGACACGGCGTGGGGAGCCGTGAGTAGGTGCTGCTTCGGGCCTGAGGCCGTGCCCCTGCCAGCATGTGCTGGGCGCCCCCCCAGGGGCAGAGCTCCTCTTGGGCTCTTCAGGACCAGCCCCCCCACCAGTCCCAGTTCACCCAGCACTGCTCCTCCTTTCTGTCAGGCCTGTGGGCTGCTGTCCATGGTGGGGGTCATGGTCTGGGTGGAAGCTTCCCGGTGTGCAGATGGTGTAACCATCGCCAGGGCGACCTGCTGGTAAGTGACCTCGATAGAGAATCCTTCCGCATGAGGTTTCTGGAAAGGTAAGCCGCCGGTTCCAGGGCTGCAGCTGAAACGCCTGGCCTGTATCTTCTCATTTTGAAAGCAATGGAATATTTTGTCGTGATTAACATCCGCATTTGTGAAGTAAATTAGCGTGGTCTGTAAGGAGGAGGCTCCTGCTTAAGAACAGCTGTGATGGTGGGGTGTCTTTGTCCAGTTCTGTATTTTATCTTCCTTGACATAGAAGCATTTTAACAAGGTAGAATGTGAGCTTCTGGAGCAAAGAAGAACTTGGAATCCATGTGAACTATGCAGAATAGAAAGTGTGCGTATAATCTCAAGGTCCCTTGTCAGTCAGTGCTGATTGTTTTCACTTAAAGGAAAGCACGTGTTTCAGGGATTACGAATATTTGACTAAACGCACGTCAGGACATGCTTACAGCGATGCGCTTTCCGCTGCCGATGCTTCAGCGACATCGGGACGGGAGCTCTTGTCTAGTGCGTGGTGTTGCTGCTCGTTTGCTAATCTAAACTCTGTCTTGCTCTACCCTTTCTAACTTTTTGTTTCCTTTGAGCACCGAAAGGAGTAACCTATTGAGCTTTTGCTGGAGGATGTTATAAATGAAAATTTAGTGTCCATTCCATCAGCTTTGTCAACTGGGAGAAGTGGTGTGTGTGTCAGGAGGGCTGGGGAGGAACGAAGTCCACAGAGAAAGCTTGTCAGTCTCCTAGTCTCTGCCACAGCGTGGACTCAGCTTTCCCACGGGGGGTGCTTGGCCCAGGGTTTTTCTGTGCGTCTCAGCTGAGCAGCGACAGCCCTGGAAGCCAGGGCACTTTAACTGGGGCCTGGCAGCTGATGACCCTGACAGGCTTCCTGCCGCGTTAAGCCCGCCCTCCCCTGGGTACAGCTGACGAGCATTTTCACAGTAGTGTTCCAGTTTCCTTCACTTGATGAGAGAGAATCTTCTTTTATTTCTGCGGTAGAAGTAGACCCTAGAGCCACCACATGGTGGTGGTAACTTGTAAATTAGTCTACAATTGTAAAAAATATTTTGGTTGATTAAAGATTTACTGCGGATTTTTGAAAGCCAGGTCTTTAAATACTTTCACATCAGCAACATTGTGAGGCCCTGGAGCCGTGCCCCCACGCTCATGGGCAGACGGCCCCCCACGCGGACTAACCAGAGGCAAGGAATTCGTTCCTTTTTTTAAAAGTTTGATAAACTTGAAGGAGTTAAGTTTTTGAAATTAAAATCATACTTATTTTGCCATGGACTTTTAGAGTTCTGAAGTTATCTTTATTGATTGTAAAAAATCAAATACCCTTAAAAGATAAGGCAACCAAATTATTCTGTAAATCCGTCAGATATTTGTTTCAAACAAAAGACAAAACTGCCAGCTGTAGTCAGGAAGTTAGGAAGTCCTAAACACTCCAGTTTTCGTGTCTTCTGTATTTTTTCTATCGTGGAGTGTATTAACTATTCGGAGGTGAGTCAACCCCCATACGTAATAAAAAAATCCTAAGTGAAAAAGTTCACTTCACTAGAAGTGAAGCTGGATCCTTCAGAAGTAACTTCTAAAAGGCCAGAACACTTTACATAGTCACATAAGCAGTTTTCTAAGATTGATCCATGAACTAAATCAAATAACTGCACATGTTGATTGAATATTTTAAACCAGAGAAAGACATTAACTTGTGAATGCGTGTTTTAGATGTTGTTTCTTTTCTGGGACATGCTGCAGTGTAAAGCCCCGTGTGAGTACAGCCTGAGGGAAAAGGGCTTTGCAAAGGAGGGAAATGCGAAAGGAAAGCGAACATATATCAGCACTGATGCTAGACTTACTAATGCAGGGTTTCTGGATCAGTTTATTATCCCACATTTTGATAAACTGGCATAACGTCTCTAGATGCTTCAGAATATTCTCATAGAAAAAGATCATTTAAAAATTCATCTTTTAATGCAAAGGCAGTTGGCGACACTCAATAGAGCCAGCGTTAGGCACTGTTTAGCAAGATGTCAGCTTCCTCCTTTCAGCTTAGCTGGCTTCTGGGGGGAGTGGCCGCCGGGGGGAGTGCATGAGCACACATCACTTGACCAGTTACAAAGACAGATGAAGGAATCTATAAATTTTGCATTTACAAGATCCTGCAACGAAGGCGTTGTAAGTTACTCTTTCTGGGCACCGCAGGTTCGAGCACAGATGTTAAGGAAAACTGCGGTCTGGACGGCGCGCCCCCCGCGGACGGCAGCGCCCCGGGGCCGGGCGAGGGTGCCCCGCTCTCCAACGGGGGCGGCGGGGGCGGCGGGGGCGGCGGCAGGAAGCGGCCCCTGGAGGAGGGCAGCAACGGCCACGCCAAGTTCCGCCTGAAGAAGCGGAGGAGGGCGCCGGGGCCGGCGCTGCCCAAGAACGCTCTGATGCAGCTCAACGAGATCAAGCCCGGCCTGCAGTACACGCTGCTGTCGCAGACGGGGCCCGTGCACGCGCCCCTGTTCGTCATGTCCGTCGAGGTCAATGGGCAGGTGTTCGAGGGCTCCGGCCCCACCAAGAAGAAGGCCAAGCTGCACGCGGCCGAGAAGGCGCTGCGGTCCTTTGTGCAGTTCCCCAACGCCTCCGAGGCCCACCTGGCCATGGGCCGGACCCTGTCTGCCAACACGGACTTCACGTCCGACCAGGCCGACTTCCCCGACGCCCTCTTCAACGGCTTCGAGACCCCAGACAGGTCGGACGCGCCCTTCTACCTGGGCTCCAACGGCGACGACTCCTTCAGCTCCAGCGGGGACCTCAGCCTGTCCGCGTCCCCCGTGCCCGCCGGCCTGGCCCAGCCCCTGCTGCCCATACCCCCGCCCTTCCCGCCCCCGAGCGGGAAGAACCCCGTGATGATCTTGAACGAGCTGCGCCCGGGACTGAAGTACGACTTCCTGTCGGAGAGCGGGGAGAGCCACGCCAAGAACTTTGTCATGTCCGTGGTGGTGGACGGTCAGTTCTTCGAGGGCTCGGGGAGGAACAAAAAGCTGGCCAAGGCCCGGGCCGCGCAGTCTGCCCTGGCGACTGTCTTTAACTTGCACTTGGACCAGACCCCGTCTCGCCAGCCCATCCCCAGCGAGGGCCTTCAGTTACACTTACCACAGGTGAGGAAAGCCGCTGGCAAACCTGGCGTGTCTCAATAATGCTTTTACACAGGATCTGACCTCCTTCCTCCTGTGTCCTCCGCACAGGTGCTTCCTGGTAAGTCCAGCTGCCCGGCGGCCTCTCCTTGAGCACGCCGCTCCTGTGGTCGCTGGGAAGCCCGCCCAAGGCTGCAGGGTGCAGCCCGGCCCGGAGGGGCGGTCGGGGCCCTGGAACCTTGCCCAGCTCAGCGGTGCCCTCCCTCGGGGCCTCGTGTGAAGTCTCAGGTGCAGGCTGGGTGAGGCTGGCCAGGCAGCGGCTGAAGCCCAACTCTGGGTCAGGGACTGAGCCCAGCAGGACTGAGGCTCAGGAGGCTGTCCAGGCAGAGGCTGGGCCACAGCGGTGGGGAGCACGTATCAGAATGGCTAGGGGCACCAGGGCCCTCCACGAGCACCCCGGCGCCCACTCCTGGAGCCCCCACGGCGGGTTCCGGCGGGTCCCCGGAGCGGGTGTGGCTGTCCAGGTTGGGCTCGGAGGGAGAGGGAAGGAGAGAGCTTTTCAGCACCCCAGAACTCTCCCACGGCTTGTTGCTTCTCTTCCCGGAATTCCAGAATTATTCTGGTCTATTGAAGGACTCTGCCTTCAGGGAGACAGTCTGACCCTCCATTCCTTCCTGAGTAATATCTCAGTCTGAAGATGAGATACACACTGGCCTGGTCGGAGCGTACGTGGGACGCCCAGCCGGCAGGAGGGCTGCCTCCCTCAGGAGGGCCCAGACCCTCTCGGGCCTTTGTGTGCAGGGGCCTCTGTGCAGGGGTCACCTCAGAAGGCCCACAGTTCTCAGTCTGAACAGAAGGAAATTGATTTTATTTTGCCTAAAGCAGCCAAATGCAGCATGAGTATAAAGTAACACATCCAAAGTATATTACTGATTTTTTATGAACCAAATAACCGCTTCCCACGTTAACCTCTTGTTGACATTGCCCCCAGGAACTCTTGGTCCATTGTAATTTTACAAACGGGTGGCGCTCGTTCCCAAGTGATTTGTTATTCTCGGGTCTACCATTTGCCACATATTTCAACCTGAGTTCAGAATAACGTCCAATGTGACGAGTCTTCCCTCACATCAGCAGTTGTCTGCAAGACAATTGGAGTCATACCAAGTGTCACGAACCCCACGTCCTGGGCGGGGACCGCCGCGCTGGTCTGTGTGTGTGCGTGCACGTGTGCGTGCGCTCACACGTGTGCACGCATGTGTGCTGGTGGCCGCTCCCAGGCCTGGCTGTGACTTCCCTGTGGAACAGCGCCCGGGCTCCTTCCCTGGGGCCGAGTGGAGCTGGCTGGGGAGGGCTCTTCTGAAATCCAGCTTACCGGGAGGGTGTGGGCCAGCAAGGGCTGCTTCCTCCCTGCCCAGTGCCACGTGCCCCTGCTCCACGTGCCCCTGCTCCACAGGCTGCACTGCAGTTTCTGGAGCTCAGCAGTCCAGGGAAACCCACCCCCCTCTGCTCACAGTGGCCCCCAGGTCCCCCAGGGTCCCCGTGGTAGCTCGGGGTGAGGTTACGTTTTCCCTGGAGGACTTGCGGGCGGCCTTCAAAGGATCCGGCCTTGCGGCTTTATTTCTGGGCTCCACTGCCTCCCCACTGGGGATTTCCAAAGGTGCAACCTAGAGTGAGTGAAAGGTCCTCCTGTCTTCCTAGGGGGCCCTTGGAGGACGTGGGTTGCCTGTCCCTGGTCTTAGGATGTTTGCCTTTCTAGTATTCACGGCGGCTTTAGCAGGTTTAAAAATCAGACGATGTTGCCCGCGTGGTGAGCACAGAGCACTAGGTCAGTGAATTTGATTGACGTGGCCCGGCGCTCCGTCATGCAGGGTGCAGCCTCGAGCCAGGGCCCCCGCCACCCATGTCAGGCCGGGAGGGGCGGTGGGTGGCGTGGGTTTGACTTGTGCTGCTCCCTGCGCCCCAGAGTCCGCAGGGAGAGCCTGCCCGGCCCCCTCGGGGTGGGAGGGCGGTCTGACACTGTGGGCGTCCATCAGCGCAGGCTCCGCCCCAGCGGAGGGTCCGACTCGGGCTGAGCTCGGCTGCCCTTCTCTGGGAATTCGGAGCCACGTCTAAGCTTGTGTGGAGCAGACACCTGTTTCCTCTGCTTTCCCTTCACCTCTTGCTGTTTCTCCTTCTCTGTCGACTGGAAGGCTGCGTCCCCTCTCCAGTACCCTTGCCATCGTGCTGCCACGTGCCCATCCTCTGCCTGCGCGCTCACCACCTTCCCGGCTCACACTGGGTGCAGAATGAGGTCCCCGGGCCCCGTCCCCGGGTCTCTGTCCACATCCCAACTTCTGGGGCTCGCTGGTACCTGCTGGTGCGGTGACGGGGAAGGACACTCTGACAGCTGCGTTCTTCCTAAAAAGGCACCATTTAGGACGAGCAATTTTTCTCTTGGTTTTATTAAAGGCCCCGCAGGGGGCCCTTGGTTTGGCCGTTAAATTCTCCAGACCAGTGTGGGAGGGCGGGCGCGGGTCCTCACGCACCTCCCCTCGGACATGACTTCCCCGCGCGCCCTGGGCCCTCACACCCAAGTTGAATCGGAGGCCGTGTAGTGGGCACGTCCGAGGCTGACAGACACGTGTGCTTCTGAGCAGCTCTGCCCGTACCGCAGGGCGCCAGCTGAGCCGCTCCAGACGCCCCCTTACACTCTCCCTTTACACGTGTGGCCTCTGCTCACACGCCCCATGTCACTGGATCTAAGTGGCAGGTGCGCTGCAGGCTCTGACAGTGCTGGTTCCGAGGACCGAGCCGGGTAACTAGTTTTAGATGTTGAAATAACTGGGACACATGGAAAGGGCCCCTTTGGGAGGCAGGTGCTGTGAGCCTGGTGACTAATGTGATCACTCTTCTGGCCGCCCCTTTCTCTGCCTGTGGTGTCACTGGGAGGACAAGCTCCCCGTCGGGCCAGCCCTGAGCTGGCCGGGCAGCACCTCCTGTGGTGTCACGTCCTCCTGAAGCCCCGTTGCTCAGGGAGTGTGGCCCCAGGGCTCTCGCCCTGACTCGGAGCAGCAGGGGGCTGGAGGCAGGTGACCAGGAAGGCGCTGTCGCCAAGGGCCGGGCTGCTGTGAGGGCGCCTCCCCTGCACGGGGCCTGGCTCCCATGGCCCGGGCTCTGGACTGGCCCCTCTGCAGGGACCCTTGCCCACCCCTCAGGTGTCTGTTTGCAAGGAGTGTTTGGGAGGAAAAGCACGGGCGCTCCCCACGCCCCCGCACACCCCCCCACACCCTCCTACACACCCCACCCCCACCCCCCACACACCCTCCTACACACCCCGCCCCCCACACCCACCCACACCCTCCTACACACCCCACCCCCCACCCCCACACCCCCCACACCCTCCTACACACCCTCACCCCCCACACCCACCCACACCCACCCACACCCTCCTACACACCCCACCCCCCACACCCCCCACACCCTCCTACACACCCCACCCCCACACCCACCCACACCCTCCTATACACCCCACCCCCCCAACACACACACACCCTCCTACACACCCCACCCCCCACCCCCCACACCCCCCACACCCACCCACACCCTCATACACACCACACCCCCCACACCCTCCTACACACCCTCACCCCCCACACCCACCCCCACCCTCCTACACACCCCACCCCCCACACCCACCCACACCCTCCTACACACCCTCACCCCCCACACCCCCACACCCTCCTACACACCCCGCCCCCCACACCCACCCACACCTTCCTACACACCCCACCCCCCACACACCCCCACACCCTCCTACACACCCCACCGCCCCAACACACACACACACGTGCTTGTTTGCCCGACGCTCCTGCGTGCTTTCCGGTTTCAGGCCAGGGAACTGGCCCTGAAGGGAGCGCTAACCCCCTGCTTGGTCCTCAGGTGTTAGCCGACGCCGTGGCCCGCCTGGTTCTGGATAAGTTTGGGGACCTGACGGACAACTTCTCCTCCCCTCACGCGCGCAGGAAAGTCCTTGCTGGAATCGTCATGACGACAGGTAACTGTGCTGGCGGTGCGTCTGCCCGCCTGCCCTCACGCTCAGCAGGGGAATCGCCTCAGCCTGGAACAGCCCCGGGACGCCGGCGGGCAGTGCGTCCGCCCTCCTTCGGAGTGCCCGCCGCGTGCTCTTACATGTTTTCCTGAAAGTTCGTCTCTCTAACCTAAGCTTTCCCACTTGGAGAAAGCACTGTGTGTTGATATGAGCCCTGCGATCTTCTGGGAGTGGTCTTGATCTGCTCCGGAAAACTGCAGGAGGCCCCTTGGCTCTTGCCTCATTCGAGAGTAGGACATGGCGGGTTTGCCAGTGATGCTGACGCTGCCAGATCGGCTCCCGGGTGGCTTGGGTGGGGAAGGGAGGGCCCTCTAGCAAGAGCAGAAATCGGGAAAACATGCTTTGGGATGGCAGAAGCCCTGTTAATGTTTGCCCAAAGATCCCAGCAGCAAAGGAACCCTCCCGCGTCCCCGCCCCACTTCCCGGGAGCCAGCCCTCTGAGCAGCGCCCCGTGGGTCGGTCCGACAAACGGGACCCACAGCCGTGGCGGGTGCCTGGATCCCGGGGCGGGCAGGCCCCCCATCACCGTGGGGGCTGAGTCTGGGCCGTCACGCGGGGCCTCTCTTCCTGGAGCATCCACTCGGCCCCGCTGGCCGAGCCTGGACGGCCACGCACAGGAAGCCGCCCAAGAGGCCAGAGGGCGGGCTCCAGGAGTGGCTGCTCTGTCTACACCCGCTGGCCAGGGGCCCAGTTCTCCATGTAGGTGGCTGCCTTGTCCTTTCCCTGAGGTGCGCTCACCTGTCTGACCGTGACAGGAGTGGCCCTGTGACGTTCAGTGCATCCCCGAGGCCCTGGGACACGGCCGCCGCGTGCTCGCCCTGCCCATCTGTGCTCCGGCACAGCTAGAGCATGTCACGGGCGGGGTGGGGCGCTTTTGTGTTCCGATGTCCACTGCCTGGGTTCCCGTGTGCCCGCTGCCTCCTGCGCGGTGACCGCTTGCACAGGCAGGACTGTCGTTCCCGGGCGAGGCCCTGCTCCCCTCCAGCAGACTGTTTTCATTCGGGTTTGACAGCCTCAGAAGGGGCACCTCACGTCGGGGGGCACGATGCACCGCAGGGTGTGTCTCACTTGGGACCATCTGCTCAGAGCCACGATTTACACCTGAAGCACTTGGCGTGGCATCAGGCGGCCTGGTTCCAGTCCCAGAATGGACTGTGACCACCCTATGCCACGGTTCCCTCATGCGCAGAGATAGGAGGGGAACGGGCCTCAGAGGGAGGACGCTGGGGCTGAGTGAAATCCTGCCCAGCGGGCTGCGCGGTCACCGCCCTGTAGCCGCAGGGCCTGTGTGTGGCCTGTGGACCCCTGACCGTCAGGGGGGTCGCTTCCCGGAAGCCCCCAGTGCTGGTGGGCCTCCCAGTGCAGCTAAATGGTGAGAGGCCCCTGAGCAACACCTGAGTTACCCTGGGCCCATCCTCCGGCCCCCTTGGTGCTTTGGTAGTTTCGAGGTCAGTCACGGCCAGCCTGTCCACCTCTCCACGGAGCTCCCCACCCGAGTCCGGGGGGACTGTGCACGGAAAGACTTGCGTTTCGAGGAGGCTCCTTTCTTAAGTTTAGAATCTTTACACTAAAGAGTCAGGAGGGTTAGCTTCCAGAAATATGGCAGAGCACGTGCTCAGTGGGAGGCCGTCGTGGCGGCCGGGAGGGGTCAGCGGCTGCGTGAGGATGCTGCCGTCTGCCCCTGCACTGCACCCCCAGTCCGCGAAGGTGCGTGTCCTGCCCTGAGGCCCGGGCCCGGGCCCCCGAAGCATGACTTCTCTCCTGTTTCCAGGCACGGACGTCAAGGATGCCAAGGTGATAAGTGTCTCCACGGGGACGAAGTGTGTTAACGGCGAGTACATGAGCGACCGGGGCCTGGCGCTGAACGACTGCCACGCGGAGATCATATCGCGGAGGGCCCTGCTTCGGTTTCTCTACACGCAGCTGGAGCTTTACTTAAAGTAAGTGTAGCAGGTGAATGCGTCCAGGAAGCTGTTTCTCAAGAGATGCATTTTCCTTCTGTCAGAATGTACTGCAAACTTTTCATCGTTTCTGTAATCATGGAAAAAGTCTCAAAATAGTAACTTTTTAGGTAACGATTTCCTCACGATGCTCAAGCTACAGACCAGGGTTGACTAAATTACAGCACACACGTAACACAAGTGTGCACGCGTGTACGTGTGCGCACACACGCATCACAGGCAGCACACGTACACGTGCCCTCACACACACCCCTGCACGCACATATGCACGTGTGCATGCATGTCACGTAGTCACGGGTGTCGCCTCTGGGTTCGGAGCACGTGCTCGTGTTCTGTGCGGCGTGAGCGTGGCTGGAACTGAGCTGCCAGTGGGGGTGTCAGTTCTGTGCTGGTGACCATGCCCGAGCCGCTTTTCCCCACGAGCCGTTTCTTTTGTGTCGTCTTCGTGGCCGGCAGCCGTGGACGAGCAGAGGGAACGGTCGCTCGCGTGCTGATGGCGCGTCCTGTCAGTGAGCAGACAGGAGCCATGTTGCTTGTTAACATATAAAATAAAGAGCCCAGTTCAGGCTGAAATCCCCCGTTTTAACACTGGCCTCTGAAAGTCACTGTGAGCTGTGCTAGACTAAACTTTCATTGTCAACAGCTTTGAGATTTATTTTGCAACTTGTTTCCTTTCAGTAACAAAGATGATCAAAAAAGATCCATCTTTCAGAGGTCGGAGCGCGGAGGCTTCAGGCTGAAGGACAGCGTCCAGTTCCACCTGTACATCAGCACCTCCCCCTGCGGCGACGCCCGGATCTTCTCGCCGCACGAGCCGCTTCTCGAAGGTGGGCTCGGCTTCTGGCGGCCGGTGCTCCCCCAGAGGACCGTGCGGGCAGAGCGACCACCATCAGTGCCCTTTGTGGAGATGCCCACCTTGAATGTGGATCTGATCAGAATGTATAAAAACAGGAGGTTTTTCTTGCCAGCAATTCAGTTAGAAACTGTTAATGACGAGAATGCAGATTCTGATAAATTAGGAAGTTAGACTAGACTCGAGAATATTGGACCAAAATTGTTTTCACTGTTTAAACGTGGGCGACGCAGGTCTCTGAGCTGGGAGCAAGCAGCCCCCTCCTGTCTCTGATGAGCTGTGAGAGCGTGTGCGGCTGCGGGCCTGGCCTTCCGCAGCGGCCGACCCGGGAGGCGCCAGCACGCTGCCCTCCGCCCCGCTCTGCTCCCATTCTTGTCGGGGCTTTTGTCTGATGGCTGTTTGTACCCACAGCCCTTCCCACAATCGCAAGCATTATTTATTCCAAAAAGAACATTTGATTTCATTATTTTTCTTGATTATGAAAGCAACGCATACCCACTTAGCGAATTGCTAGACATTTTTAAAACATAAGAAGGGAAATTTAACTCACCCCGTATCCGTGTAACCCAGAGATAATGGCTCTGGGTGTTTGTGAACGCGTCCCGTGGGTCCACTTCTGCTGCCCCATAGACGTATTGCTGGAAACTTAACTGTACGGGGAAGAAACACGGCAAACCCCCGCACGTCCATCGCGCAGAGTGAGCAACGGCTGGCATTTTGTCCTGTGCGCTCAGCTCACCTTCAGTGATAGACAGATCGTTCGGGTGAGATGGAAGCCGTCCTTCCCCAGCCCCTGAGGGGCCCCTTTCCCCGCCTTGGTGTGTGTTGCATCGTCCTGTTCAGTTTTGTGTTCTCAGATGGCAACGCGTGTCTTCCGTGCGCACAGGGTAGGCGTGCACACGGGTGTGACTGGCAGCCGTTGTTAGATGTGCTTCTCAGTGAGGTGAGCGACGGCGGCTGTGGCGGAGTCTCTCACCCTGTGTGTCTCTTGCAGAACCAGCAGACAGACATCCGAATCGGAAAGCCAGAGGGCAGCTACGGACAAAGATAGAGTCCGGCGAGGGGACGATCCCGGTCCGCTCGAACGCGGGCATCCAGACGTGGGACGGGGTGCTGCAGGGGGAGAGGCTGCTCACCATGTCCTGCAGTGACAAGATGGCCCGGTAAGGCCCCGGCCGTGCGCCGCGCCCACCCCCGTGCGTTCCTCGGGTTCCGTGAAGGATCAACTTCGAGATAGGTGCTTCAGGGCCACCTTGAGGGCATACAGGCGGGCCTCTGTGGGCCTGTACTTCTGGGTTTCCACGGAAGCCTCATTACAGAGGCCCCGTCGGTGACAATCACCGGCCTTTGGCGTCAGAGCGCCACCTCCAGCCCCTCCCCTGGTGCCGGTGGGGTGCGGCTGAGAGTGCCAGCCTCTGGCCTCACACGGTGGCTCCACAGACAACCAGACCCCACCTGCAGGCGGCTGATGAAATTTGCCTCATTCAGGCAGCAAAAGACGCCTTCACGGGTCCTTCACTTAGGAAGTTCCAGGAGTTCTAAGAGCTGTGAGGCAAGAACCCCAGCAGAAGGCCAAACGTATGCAAGGGGAAGTGGATTTTTGGTTGTCTGAATGATGAAGTGCACCTTTCTGAGAAGTCACAACGTCACAAAGACTCCGGCTTCGTGGTGAGCCATGGAGCCGGTCGTGCCCGTTCTCCAGCTGTTTGTCCTCCTCCAGGGAGCTGGAGGCTCTTCTGGGCCTTCTGCCGCGTCTTCAGGATCAGCTGTCGACATCCGGAAGATACCTTGCTGGGGTTCTGACGGCTTCTGTGCTGAGCCTGTAGATCTGGCTGGGAAGAGCTGACGCCGTGACAGTGTTGAGTCTTCCTGTCCGTGAACACGAGGCAGCTCTCGTTTATTTGGTTGCTCGACTCCTTCATCAGCTTTGTAGTTTCCCTCTATAGGTCCTGTGTATGTTTTGTTAGATTCATACCTAAGTATTTAATTTTCGGAGGTATTAATAACGTAAACAGTATTGCTTTGAATTTCACTTGTTCGTTGTCACAACTGCTTTTTGATCAACACCAAGTCAGTCAGGAGGAAAGAATAGTCTTTTCAACAAACGGTGCCGGGACAATTGGAGACCCCAGCGTAACAACCACCAAATGCGCTTCACGTTCTGCGCCATAGGCAAAAACTAACTCAAAACATGTCACAGACCTAGACGTGCGAAAGTTCTAGAAGCAGGAAACGATCCTGGCACCTCGCGTGGGCAGTGTCCCAGAAGCAGCCCCGACGCGCTCTCCATAAAGGGAGAAACGGTAAACTGGATCTCATCGAGTTAAAAATTACTTCGTTGAAAAACACTGTTAAAAGAATGAGAAATGAAGTCACCGACTGGAAGAAAATGTTTACAAATCATGTGTCTGATAAAGGACCTGGACCCGGGACATGTAAAGACCCTCAAAACCCAACGAGGAGGAAGGACTGTTTAAAGGACGGGCGGAGTGTCTGAACGGCCACTTCACCAAAGCGATGCCCAGCAGGCCTGCAGACAGATGCCGCGTGGCGAGCCAGCAGGCAGGCCGGCCCCAGCCCCGCTGGGGTGTAAGTAGCGTAGTCACCTTGGAAGACAGTCTGACGGTTTCTTGAAGGTTAAAGGCGCGCCTGCCCAACGCCAGCTGTTCTGCCGCTCTGCTTCCCGAGGGACGTGGAAGCGTGTGTCACACAGACTCACCCAGGGGTGCTCCCGGCGGCGTCTCTGAAAGCGGGAAGCAGCCCAGTGTGTAAATGGGGTGTGTCCGTGCGACAGAACACTGCTCTGGCGAGAAACAGAGTGAACAGCGATGTAGCCGAGCCCACATGGACACGTCGCAGAACAGTGGTGCAGAGTGTGCGGAACCAGAGCGGAAGGAGTGCTTGCTGTGTGACTCCACGTGCGCAGACGTCTAGCAAATGCAGACCACCTGCCAGGGACAGACAGCTGGCCAGGCGCGGGGGCGGGGCAGCGGGCACGGGGCCTGGGGCAGGGCGTGCAGAGGCTTCGGGGAGCTCGCGGGGCTGCGCGCCTCTGCCCGCCTGCACCACGGGCAGGGGCCTGCGTGTCCGACGCCCCCCAGCCGCTCGCGGAGAAGAAATCCTGGCGAGCGAGAGAACGGTCGTCAGTAAACGACAGAGCACGAGCAATGGAACAAACGCACATGAGCGGCAAGAAGGGAACGGCGGGGGCAGGGAGACGGCGTTTCGTGTGCAGCAGAGACAAGCGACCGCAGCTGCCAGGCCGGCGCAGCCGCTGCGGGAGCGCGATGCGGCCGCGGGCCCGCCGTCCGGCCCAGCGCGGGCAGGGGAGGCGGCGTCGGGGTGCGCCCGGCAGCTGCGAGGGGCGCTACGGACAGCTTCCCTCCCCGCGGGTCCTGAAACTGAGCTGAAGTTAAAAGGTTTTAGGAAAATGTGCTTTCTTAAAATTGACTCAAGCAAAGCAGAAAATTTGAATGGAATTGTAGGCATTAAAGGCATTAAACCAGTCCCCCACTTTCAGGAAAGAAAGAAGTTGAAGAAACTCCGAGGAAGGAGGTGGCTGTGGAGAGCAACGGCTCTCCCCGAGTCCGCTGCACTTTGGGGGCGGGCAGCCGTCCCCGCTTTCTGTGTCTAGAGATCAGAAGAACAGGGGAAGAGCCCCAGCTCGTACTGCGGGGTGCTGCCGCCTGTGTCCCCCAGCCAGACGGGGCGGGGCGAGGCGGCAGGCCAGCCGCAGTGCAGACAGGCGCGCGCAGCAGCTCCGGTAGCACTCGGACTCGTTTGGCCAGGTTTTCCACCTCTGTAACTAAAGCAATGTAACTGAAGTCTCGTCATTTTTCGTAGCACTTGAAGATCTATCCCAACACTCAGTTGGAAGAGTGACCGTGTAAGTCCGGGCGGCGGCGGCAGAAGGCTGCTGTCACGGGGGACAGATCCGGAAGGGACGGCCGGGTGCAGGGAGAACCGCTGATGCTGAGTTTGCCGCTACTTAAAAGGAAGTGTGAACCAAATGGAAGCGTGCTCCTCTCTCACGGGAGAGCACATGCAAAGGCAGGCCGCCCAGAGCTGCTGCGTCGGCTCTCTGGTTGCCCGGAGGCCGGGTTCCGGCTTCCCACCCTGTCCATCCTGCATCCTGTTCTCAGAGCCTTCCCAGCGCCCAGAGGTGGCCAGATGCCAGCCTGGGGTCTGAGTCCCGGCAGCAGAGGGCTCAGCGGCAGGCCGCCAGCTGGCTCTGTGCCCCTGAGCAGCTACGTTTCACCATCTAGAGCCTGGGCAGGGGTCAAGTCTCCCTGCGGAGCAGGCTCGGGGAGCCGTCTGGAGGAGGATGGAGGCTCTGTCGCCCAGAAGGGAGGGAACGCAGGGCCACTGCTGCGATCTGTGCTGTGTGCGGCTCACAGAAGAGGTGGCCTGGTCAGCGTGGGGACCGTGTGCACGCAGGGAACTGAGCCCTCCTTCCGCCCGTGCACGGAAGCATCTTCCAGACAGAGGAGGACCTGGGTGTGAAAAGGGGTGCCCGGCAGCATTTGGAGCCTGCACCTCGGCGTTTTCTTAAACAGGGCACAGAAAACCCAAGTTATAAAGAAAAACATGAGTAAATTTGGCTGAATTGAGATTTTAAAACTTATGTACTAAAATCCCCACAGATACATTGTGAAGAGAAGGCCACGCACTGGGAAAAGGGTTCTGACCCACAGAACCAGCAGGGGGTATAAAGACAGTTCCTGCGGCTCAGCCAAGGGCCTTTGCCGGCAGGATGTGACCCTTCCGCCTCCTTGAAATGCGGGTCCCCCGCACGCGCTTGAAAGTCAGGCCTCAGTGAGGTGAAGCCTTGAGGTCCGTGTGGACAGTGCCTCATCTCAAGGAGAAGGCAGAGGTGAATGGGCGGGAGCACAGGGCGCAGGGACGGCTCCTGGCAGGGACAGCGTTGGGACAAGCGCCCAGCCGCTCCTCCTCTCACCCCTCCACTCCAGGTGGCCCCTACCCGCGCCCCCCCCCGCCAGCTGGCGCCCTGCAGGTCAGCTCAGGTCTGACACCTCCCGGGGTTAGTGCAGACCCCCAGTTTCGGGGCTCACCCACGAGGCTGCGCCTCAGACACCGGGTGCTGGCATTGGGTGCCCAGGGTCTGACTGGGCTGCACCCCGAGGGTCCCTTGACCCTCCCTGGGTTGAGGACCTTAGTGGAATGGCTCCCAGAGCTCAGGGAAAACCTCCGCCTTAGGTTTACTGGCTGGTTATCTATCAGGGAAACCACCCAGGAGCAGCCAGTTGGTGGGGGTCCTAGGGGTGTGGGGGGAGGGGGTGTCCCAGCCCCCAGCTCCTAGCCCTGACCCTAGGGGCCTTCGTGCAGATTGATCGGATCCTTGGCCCTTGGTGATTAACTCAACCCAGCCCCTCCCCTCCATGGAAGGGTGGGGGCGGGGCTGAGTCCCAGCCTGCGATCTGCGGCTGGTTTCCCTGGAGACCAGCCTCTCCCTCCTCATTTGCATAAACTCTGAGTCGGCTGAAAGAAGCCTGTCATTCAACGCCACACCACCCCTGGCTGCAGGGCGCCCCCGCCGCGCCCCGGTCCCTGCCGAGAGGGCGTGTAGAGTCCCCAGGGAAGGTCGGTGGGCAGGTGCCAGGCCAGCTGACCTGTGTCTCACAGGGGCCGGGCCGTGGGCTCAGGTGAGAAGGGGGGTGCCGTCTGTCCATCCAGCGGGCAGCGTGGCTGAGATGTGGCACGGGAGCTGCATGGGGCGCAGCGATGGGAGGGGCCTGCAGGGACCCACCAGCTCTGCTGGGCCATGAGAGGGAGGGTCCCAGCCTCCAGGCTCTGGGTGCACCCCCACCCCCAGGGCTGCAGCTTGGCTGTTCAGAGCTGCAGGGGGAAAGGGGCTTCCACTGTGCTGGGGGTAGGCTGGGGTCAGTGCAGGGAAGCCGGATGGGGGTGAGGCAGCAGGACCTGCTCTGAACCCCGTGCTCCAGAGGTAACGTGTAAGGAAGGGGAGAGCAGGAGGCCACTCGCGGGTCACGGGGTCGTGGGGTCGGCCGGGCAGGGGCGCGGCACCCCCTGTGCCGGCTTCCAGCTTTGCCTGGGGGCAGTGGCTGCCTGAGCACGCCCTGTCGCCATCACTGCCCAGCCCTGCTGGGTCTTTCTCCCGGGGGAGTCTCGCCCTCACCGTCGCAGGGCTCGCTGGCGGGAGGCGTGCCCTAGCGGTTCCATCCCAGGGCCTCCGCAGAGCGGCCCGGCTCCTGGCTCCTCCGACGAGGCCTGTGTTCGGCATCTATGGCTTGTAGCAACACAGGCTTCTGTCAGATCACGGCTCTGAAGGTTCCCCGGGCGGCTGCTCTCAGCTCCTGACTTACTTGAGAAAGCGACCCGTGTACTTTGCAAGCGCTGAGTTGTCTCCTGCTTTCTCACTGGGCAGGAAAACCAGGTTTTGATGTCCTTGTTGGGGAGCGGGAGGCCCGGGCTGTCGGAGTCAGGACTTACCGCCCGTTCAGCATGTATTTGCTGCTCTGCGTGTACCAAGTGTGCGGCTCCAGTGAATTAAACAGAGACCCTCCTGTGTGGAGCTTCTGTACTTGGGCGGGTTTGGGGGGGAAGTTTTGCGGGAAGTTAGCCGACCGATGTGGGGGCCAGTTTGGCTCAGGTGATGGCTGCAGACGGAGATGGGGGCGCTGAGGCCAGGGACTGTCTGGGGACTGTGTTCCAGGGTGAAGGGATGGTGGTCAAGGTCCTGAGGGAGCAGAAGGAGCCCCGCGGCCGGAGCCTGGGGGAGGGGCGGTGGCAGGAGGCAGGGAGCCGGGGAATGCCAGGTCAGACAGGCTGGCGGGGACTGGGATGTGTCGCTTGGGAGGAAGATGGGGAGTGTTGGGAGGTTTCGCACTCAGAGTGGCCTGTCCTGCCTGGGCTGGGCCCTGGGGGCGGGGGCTGTGGTCACCGGATTGCCCTTGGGAGGGGCGGCGAAGTGGGCGGGAGGTGACCTGACCCGGGATCAGCAGAGGCAGTGGCACCAGCAGCCCCTGATCTGTTCTGAGAGGAAGTCCCGAGGCTTGCTGGCCGCTGGCCTGCGACAGGGATGGGGAGGCGGCCGTGGTCCCAGCCATTTGGCTTGAGCCAGAGCGCGGGCTGACCCCCTCTCGGAGCAGGAAGCATCAGTTCCCATCCACAGGGGCTCCCTTAGAGCTCCCATCTTTATTAACGTAATAAAATAGAGATTTACTTCTCCGTTTGATTTTTCTTAAGAGAAACGTGGCTTATTGACACCTTTTCCTAACTGATCTTCAGTAAATGGTGTCGTCATGAGAAACACAGACCAAAGATCGTTCCAGCGCTAGATGACTTTTAAGCAGGTTTTTCTTTTTAAAATGTTTAGCTGCTGAGTCACCTGTTTCCTCTTTGAATGGCTGGCACGTGCACAAAACGCCCAGCACGTCGGTGTCAGCGCGGTGGGGTGGTGAGCCCGAGGCCGCCCGCACTGAGCTCCTGTCCCTGTGCCCCCAGGTGGAACGTGGTGGGCGTCCAGGGCTCCTTGCTCAGCGTCTTCGTGGAGCCGATCTACTTGTCCAGCATCATCCTGGGCAGCCTGTACCATGGGGACCACCTCTCCAGGGCCATGTACCAGCGCATCTCCAACATAGAAGACCTGCCCCCCCTCTACACCCTCAACAAGCCTCTGCTCAGCGGCAAGTATCTCCGTGGCCTGTGTCCTCTCCCCACGGACCTGGTTTGCGGCGTGGAAGTCTTAGGAGCACAGTTCTGGGCGGGGGCAGCTGCCCTGTGGCGGGCGCTGGCCGTTCTGAAGGGCAGAGGCAATGGGTCATTTAAGGGAGTCCCTCGGGGTTACTGTCTCTTGCTGACTGAAAACCTTGCCGTTTACGGGGAAATTACAGCCCAGGTCCTGCACCTCCGTGCGGCCCGTTCACCCATCCTTACGTCTCAGCCGTAGAGGCTCACAGATGCCAGCCATGAGGGTTACGCAGGCATCGGCCGCCCTCGCTTAAGCTGGGCTGGGCCTCGCGGGACAGGCGCCCACGGCGGTGAGCGGGCCGCCCGGAGGAGGCCGGTGCTGCAGAGCGTGCCGGGACAAGCGGGCGACCACCCCCAACTCCGTGCCCTGTGTTACCGGTTGTTTGTTGTTTTTCTTCTAGAGTGTCAGAGGCTAGCAGTAAAGTGAGCAAGCGCTTTTGAATTCAAGGGTCCTAAGCTCTCAGTTCGCCCTTATTTAAAAGGACACAGTTAAGGTATTTTTTATCCTTTTGAAAATATCGCTTTACTTACTTTTTTTAAGCTCAGAACTAAACCCGTAACCCTAAACTAGAATGCCTCTTTCGACGTGTGTGTGTGTGTGTGTGTGTGTGTGCTGTGTTCTGTGGTGCTCGCTACTGGCACATTTTTAACTGGAGGAAAGCAGTGTGGAATTTTATTTGAAAGCATGTCTCTTAAAGCCCATAAATTCTGCCAGAACCGAGAAAAACAAAGGTTGTTTTGGGGCAAATCTTACAGCTCTCTAACCTTATCTGTTATCTTTTAAGAAAAAAAAATAGACTGATAAAACGCGATGGCGTGTAAGTTGAAGCTGTAGCGCACATCCGTTGGCGTTCTGCTGGTAGACGTGAAGCAAGTGCCTTCTGGTGTGTGTTGGTGTATGAATTCCTCATGAGTCAGAAAGTAATCTTCCCTGTTTAGTCTCTGGTCTGTGTTTGGAGGCAGACTGCCCTGTTTCATTTCAGCTGTCACTTGTCTTTTATGTTCATAGACACTGGAACGTCGTGTGGAGTCCGTGGCACGTGGGCGGTGCTCAGGAAGAGCTGTTGGCAGGTGCCTGGTTGAGCGGTGCCGAGCATTGTTGCCTCTGTCACCATGATCTGAAAAGACAGGGTCGTTTTGCTGGAAGCGTGTTCTGAGGTGCTGGGAGGAGGGCTCACTGACAGAGGTCAGGTGTGTGCTTCCCACGTCGTGTGCGTGAGGTGCATCCGTGTCTGTACGAACACACGGACAATACTGCTTCGGTGCTGCACCATGCAGATTTGTTAAAAACATGAAGTTATAAATAGCAAAAGAGTCTGCTCTTCCGTCTTCCTGCCTGACATCACTTCTGATCCCCGAAGCGGGACGCTCAGCCCTTGCGGTCGGGCCCTCTGCCGCGGGCCTGGCTTGGAGCTCGCCTCATTGGCAGCCCCGTGCAGCTTCTTCACCTGCCCGGGATGGGCTGGGCCGGGTGCCGGCACGGCCCTCCCAGACCAGTGGGGAGAGTCCTGTGAAACTCAGGGACAGCCTCAGGTCTCAGGGAGCAAGTGTTTCTCAAATCTGAGCCAGGGGACAAGGTCCCTGGCCTCAAAGTCTATTTCAGAATGCAAACTGTTTGAAATGGCTCACTTCGGATAAATGCTTTACTTGGAACCAGTGGTGTTTTGTTGTCCCTTTGAGAGAGCTCACATCGGCACTGCAGGGAGCTGGGAGAAGACGCCTTAGGGTGGGGGAGCGAGGCCTGAGAGGGAGGGCAGCAGGATGCCCCGCAGAGCAGCAGCGAGGTCCGGCCTCCCGGGGAATCCAGCTCACAGGCAGAACGACGACAGGTGCCGCCCAGAGGAAAGATTTGGTCCAGAGAAATCTGGAGGGGGTGTCGCTGTCATAACGGTTTGGGAGGGCCCACTGCCCTGTGCAGGGCCCCACGGTAAAGCCGTCAGAACTCTCTCTCACAGCGAGGTCCCACAGGGAGTGAGTGACTGGTCCAGGGTGGACCCAGCATCCTGGGGCCCCTCTGGTCCTCTTGCAGTGCAGACGTGTGCGTGTAACCAGCCACGCAGGTTGTTGCTCTTTGTCCACCTCTCAGTTTACCGCGGGCCGCTCCCATGCTGGGGCAGAGTGGTGTGTAACAGCAGCGAGAGAGCTTTGCGTCCTCGGGGAGCGACGAGAACGGGCCACGACGTGCTGCGGAGGATGGCGCGGAGGGCAGCTGGTTTGCCTGGAAACCAGAGCAGACAAGACAGACGTTCATGAACGATGTAGCGATGGGCTGTTCTTGCAAATGCCGACAAGGTTAAAACGAGAAGGATTTCACTTGCGTTTCAGCATAGAAAGTAAACTCCCAGGAGGGACCTGCCGGTGGCAGCGGTGCCGCGTGAGCCCCGCCTCGGACACTCAGGTGCGGCTCTTCCCGGGGACTTGGAAGCAGAGCCTCGGCGCCCTCGCACTCCTCCTTTTCCGTTAAGTTTCAGATCCGACACCTGCGAGTCTCAGAATAGTTCTGCGTCTCGTTCACTCCGTTGGCCCTTGAGTCTGAGTTTCTCGACTGGCCGGTGTGCTGTCAGGCACCCCGAGAGATCTCAAGAGGTAGGACCAAGGTGCTTGACTGTCCCGGGGCTGTGGGGACAGCCAGGCTGCCCCGGCTCACGGGGTCAGACTCCTCTCAGTGCTGGCTCTACTGCCAACACCGTCACAAAACAGTAACAGGCAGGGAGAGATCAGGATGTGGGAGGAGATGGTGTGGAGCTCACCTCCCGCCACGGACACATCAAAAATCCATCCGCCTGTGGGAAGATTCTCATGGAGAGCCAGCCGGACGCTGACACGGGACTCCTGCACAGCCAGGGCAAGGCTGCGAGGAAGGTACCCACGGAATCGGCAGAATGGGAAGAAAAGCACCGGGGCAGGGCCTGCACTCACGGGAGGGGGCTCCCAGGAAAGGGGAGGTCGCTTCCCGGGAAAGGGGAGGGCACAGGGGCGGACCTGCCCTGGGAGACAGCGGGTGGAGCCGCAGGCTGTGTCCGCTGTGCAGGAGGCAAGGCTGGCTGGCCGCTGGGAGAGCCGGGGGACAGACAGAAGGTGGGAGAAGCCTGGACTAAACTCATGAGAAGGACACGGTGCTGGCTGAGCCCACCCAGATGGAGAGAGGTCTGCCCAATGCGCTGGCCCTGCTCGCTCCATGCCACACCTTGGCACTGGACCCAGGGCGGCCAAGATCGGGGAAGAGACTCCATGTAGGGACGCAGAGGCGACTCAGAGGCCTGGGGTGGGGCCCAGGCAGGGTGATGCGGCCGCTGTTGGAGCTCACCCAAGTAGTGCCCCAAAGCAGCCCAGACTTCTGACGGCAGCGTGGCCACCTGGACTCCCACGATGGCCTCGCCAGGCACCCCAGCCCAGGCTGAGCGAGGGCTCCAGCCCCACCAGCTCCACGCACGTCACAGCACTAGGTCATGGGCGGCCACGCAGTGGAAAGAGGAGACCGAGGGCTGCACCTGAGCGGAGCCACAGACGCCCACACAGGCGGCGCTCTGGACCTCTGTGAGCGCACGAGCCCCTCTGCTTCAGCCGTCCCCTCCTTCGGGGCAGAGACCCCAGTGTGAAGAGCAGAAAAAACACACGTAAAGGGAACAGATACTGACTGGTGTATATAAAATAGACAAACAAGTTCACACTGTATAGCACAGAGAAATATATTCAATATCTTACAGTAGCTTATGGTGAAAAAGAACATGAAAATGAACATATGTATATTCACGTATGACTGAAGTGCTGTGCTGTACACCAGAAATTGACACAACATTGTAAACTGGCTATAACTCAGTAAAAAAATAAATAAGGGAACACAGCCAGCTTGAGCACATTTTTCAACCACAATGGTATGAAACTAGAATAAAAACGGGTAAAGAACAAACACATAGAGACTAAACAACAAGCTACTAAAAAGCCAGTGGGTCAACAATGAAACCAAGGAGGAAATCAGAAAATACCTCGAGACAAATGAAAGTGGAAACACAACTTTCCAAAATACGTGGGATGTTGCAAAAGCAGCTCAAAGAGGGAAGTTCACAGCAATACAGGCCTTCCTCAAGAAACAAAAAAATCTCAAAGAAACAACCTAACCTACCATTTAAGAAGATTAGGAAAAGAAGAACAAAGCCCCAAGTCAGCAGAAGGAAGGAAATAATAAAGATCGAAGAGGAAGTAAATAAAATAGAGGTTAAAAAATAAATAGGAAAGACCAGCGAAACCAAGAGCTGGTCTTCTGTACAGAAGAAAGAAAAAAGATAAACCTTCAGCCAGGCTCACCAAGAAGAAGAGAGAGAGGCCTTAAATAAACAACATAAGAAACGAAAGAGGAGCACTATAACCAATACCACAGAGATACAAACGATCATAAGAGAACACTGAGAACAGTTACATGCCATCAAACTGGACAACCTAGAAGAAGTGGACAAATTTCTAGAAATGTACAGCCTGCCAAGACTGTCAAGAAGAAGCAGACAATTTGAACAAGACCAATCTCTAGAAGTGAAATTGATTTGTAATTAAAAACAAAAACAAAAACAAAAACTCCTAGCAAACAGAAGTCCAGGACCAGATGGCTTCACGGGGAATTCTACAAAATGTATAAAGAAGAATTTATACCAATCCTTCTCAAACTATTCAAAAAAGTTGAAGAGGGTGGAATACGCCCAAATTTATTCTACAAGGCCACTGTTACCCTGATACCAAAACCAGACAAAGAAACTACAAAAAAGAATATTAAGGACCAATATCTTTGATGAAAATAGATGCAAAAATCATTAATGAAATACTAGCAAGCTGGACTCAACAATACATAACAAGGATCATATACTGTGGTCAAGTTAGATTCATCCCAGGGTCACAAGGATGACACAACATATGAAAATCAATCATTGTGATACACCACATTAACAGAAATAAAGATGGAAGCCATATAGTCATTTCAATAAACACAGAAAAAGAATTTGATAAAATTCAATATCCATTTATGATTAAAAAAAATCTCTCATTAAAGTGGGTGTAGAGGGAACATACCTCAACATAATAAAGGCCATTTACAACAAACCCACAGCCAGCATAGTACTCACTGGTGAAAAACTGAACGCCTTCCTGCTAAATTCAGAAACAAGACAAGGACGCCCACTCTCACCACTCCTATTTAACATAGTATTGGAAGTCGTAGCCACAGCAATCAGACAAGCAAAAGAAATAAAAGGCATCCAACGTGGAAGGAATGAGGTAAAACTGCCACTGTCTGTAGATGCCACAACACTCTATACAGGGAGTCCTACAGTCTCCTCCCAAATACTGTCAGATAATAAGTGAGCTCAGCAAGGTTGCAGGACACGTGATCACCACACAGAAACCTGCTGCATTGTACACTACAATGAACATCAGAGAGAGAAAGTAAAAAAAAAAAATTCTGTTTAAAATTGCATCAAACAGAATAAAATACTTAGTAATAAACGTAACCAAAGAGTTAAAAGACCTAAACTCTGAAAACTATAAAACACTGATGAAGGAAATTGAAGGTGATACAAAAATATAGGATATCCTGTGTCCTTGGATTGGAAGAATTAATATTGTTAAAATGGCCATAGCGCTCAAAGCAGTCTGCAGATTTAATGCAATCCCTACCACTATTCATGCCGTTTTTCACAGAACTAGAACAAATAGTCCTAAAATTCATATAGAACCACTAAATGCCCCAAAGTGCCAAAGCAATCCTGAGAGAAAAAGAACAAAGCTGAAGATAGAACCCTCCTGGACTTCAGACTGTGCTACAGAGCTGCAGCGGTCAGAGCAGCATGGTGCTGGCGCAGACACTGGCTCATCGCCCAGTGGAACAGAATAGAGAGCCCAGACACGGACTGATGCGCCTGCGGTCAGTTAACCGGTGCCAGGGAGGCGAGAATACACAGTGGAGGTAACACAGTCCCTTCAGCAAGTGGTGCCGGGAAGACTGGGCAGCAGCGTGCACGTCAGCGAGGCACAGCGCTCCTTTGCACCGCACACTGAAGTAAGCTCAGAATGGTTTAACGACCTAGTGTAAGACCTCAAACCATAAAACTCCTAGAAGAAAACATGGGCAGAACACTCTGACAAATTGTAGCAGTATGTTCTTGGATGTATCTCCAAGGCAAAAGAAATAAAAGCAAAAATAAACAAACGGGACCTAGTTAAACCTAAAAGCTTTTGCACAGCACAAAGGAAACCATTGACTTGGCCTGAGGGGACTGGCCGCACACCGGGCAGGTGCTGGAGGTCGGCCAGGTGTGCTGGTGACACCCTGACTAAACTGTGCCAAGGGAAACACCCCAGAGTGAAGGTGAGGGTGTCCTGGCAGCAGAGAATTGGTCATGTGAGGACATGGAGCTTCGAGGGCCGTGTGTTTGTCCCCTACCGAGCGGTGCCCCAGGACGCGCGGGGAGCGGCCAGCCGGGCCGCAGGAGGGCTGCCGCGGCGCCCTTCCCTCGGACAGCCGGGCGGGGCCGCGCTGGGCTTCGGGCTCTTGGTCCAGGAGGGGCGTGGGTCCTGGCTTTTCTTCCAGGCTCCCCAGGAGCTGGAGCCACTTCCCAGAAACAGAAGCAGCCACGCCAGCCACTTGCATTGATCACAGACATAAGGGAACAAGCATGGTCAAACTTCAGAGGAAAATAAACACAAACGAGCATGACCTTATATGAGAAGTGGAACAACGGAGAGAAAACGGCTCAGAACAGAGGGGGATGCAAATGCTAGTCCCCCCGAAGTGTGTGGAGCCGTCGGCAAGTGCGGAAGGCAGATGCTCACTCGAAGCTCTAGAAAGTATTCACTTAACACATTCCATGTGAGTGGGGGGCGCTGTTCTGGGTGGTGGGGTGTGGGGTGAGCAGAGCAAAACAGCCCCCCACAGAGCTTACATTCTCGTGAGGGGAGAGGGGAGGGTGCGTCAGATACATCTCAGATAACTCCCAGCAGAAAAGTGTGAGACGTGGAAAGAGCTGGGAGATGTGGCAGTTGATGCGGAGGCCCGGTTCCCGCCTGGCAGCATCTCAGAAACAGAAAATCGAGAGGAGGAAGTAACAGGAGAAAAACCACTGATCCTGAAGGAAGGCATTAGTATTAAAACTGAAGGATGCGCTGAGCACTGAGCAGAACTAATGATGAAAAACCCCATCCCCAGCACATCCTTCTGGTTTGGGCACCGAGGGCAGAGGAAAGATGCCGAAAGCTTCTAAATTAACTCCAGCCAGTACCAGATTCATGTGCTGCTCGTCGGGGACCTTGCAAGCCGGCACAGTGACAAAACGGCCTCCCAGTTCTGAGGAGGAAAACACGTTGGTCCCAGCTTTTTTTATCAACCAAGGGTGAGTCAAACGTTACGATGAAGTAGTAGTTTTCAGATGCTCAAGGATTGAGAGGCATTTTCTCCGGCGTATATTTTTGGAGGAAGAAAAAGGTGAGGATGCTCCAGCAAAATGGAATAGACATCTAAGAGAGAAATGCGGGCTCTGAGAAGAATCCTCCGTAAACCCAGGACACGATGGAGAGGAGGCAGCTCAGCAGCAAGCCTAGACAGCGCCAGCGCCAGCGCCGGGTCGCGACAGGGAGCCGTGTCGGAGAGCTCTAAAAGGAACATGTTTTCAGAAGAAAGCGAGTGTGTTTCAGCAAAGAGCCTGGGAAGCTGAGTGGTCTTTATGACAAAGCTTTTGTGAACAACAGAAAAGTAAAGGGACGTGGAAACTCTGGGAAACCCAAAAGGCTGCTCAGGAAAGAAGGTCCAAATAAAAGCAAACAAAAGTAAGGTGTTGTGAAGGGGAATTTGAGTGTTACCTTGACTGGCCACGGGGCGTCCAGATTGTCATGGCTTCTGGGGTGTCTGGCAGGTGTTTCCAGGTGGGTTAGCCTTGGAGTCGGTGGATTCAGTAAAGCACACTGCCCTCCCCGGCGACGGTGGCAGCATTTAATCCGCGGAGGGCAGAACAGAACAGAACAGAAAGTGAGGAACAAAGAACTTGCCCCTTTTCTTGCTTCGTGGTTGGAGCCAGGGCACCTCAGCTCACTGTCTCCCACGGCGTGCCTGGGACTTGCCCCGCCCACCCCGGCTCTCGGGCCTCTGGTCTCAGACTGACCGTGCTGCCGCTGTCCTGGGCCTCCAGTCTGCGGACGGCAGGGACTTCTCAGCCCCGCCGTAGGTGGTGTGAGCCAGTCCCTCGTGGTCACTCTCCGAGCTCTGGTTCTGCTTCTCTGGAGGACGTGACTGATACCGGCGTGACCTGAGCAGCTGGTGGGAGGCAGGACAGACTCCATCGGAAGCGGCGCTGGGAGCGGCCTCCCTGGAGGGGCTCAGTGCTCAGTCCAGAGTCATCGATGGTGAAGGTGGTTTCTCTGACCACAAGGCGCTGAAACTGAAGGCTGGCTACAAAGGGTTAAAATTTAAAGTCTAACGGCTCAGCCACTTAGAGGTTAGGCTCTTAACAATTCTCAGATTGGAGACGAAACCGGAACTTAAACTGCTGGCCACGCAGTGGACACGAGTCAGACGTGGCGAGGGGGAGCCGCTGGTCCGCTCAGCAGGGTCCCGGCCTGTGAGGGAGTGAAGGTGAGCCAGCCTCTGGGCCCGGAACCCAGGGGAGGAAGGTGCAGCAAAGCAAACAGGGGCCGGGGAAGGAAGGAGACAGAGAGCGAGGGGGAGGCAGGGAAACGGAACGGGTTAGAGTCAATCACCAAACTAGGAGATGCTGGCGTGAAAGAACCACGCCGCGACGCGCTGCCGGCAACGCAGCGCTCACGAAGGAGGGCCGGCCGCCCTGCGGGCGTTGGGACTTCAGGACGACCCTGTCTGTACCTCTGACGCTGACGAGTCGGGAAACCTCAGCGACAGCGACAAAGGGTGAGTAAGGAGACGGAAACTGCTAACGTCGACCCGAGGGGGTGACAAAGCTCTGGCAGGCGGCGCTTCCAGGGAAGGTGCTGGAAACGCTGTCGAGGGTGGACAGCCTTCTGAATGTCTGCAGAGGGCTTGGTCAGCCTGCCGAGGAGCTGCGATCCCAGCTGCGCGTCGGCTTCCCAGGAAAGGGCAGCTGCCCTCTTCTTCTTCTAACACTGGACAAAGAAACACTAACAACAACTGCAGGACAGCGTCCCCTGTGGCTGTGGGCGCGCAACGCCTAAATGAGACGCCAGGGGGTGGAACTTGCAGCGCGCCCCGGACCCCAGGTGGAGAGCAGCTTTGCCCCTGGTGCTGAGGCGTGGTCCTCGCAGGCGCCCGGTCGGTCTCAGGCCGTTCCAGAGGGCACGCTGGCGCTCCTTCCCATCGGGGGGAATCTGTCTATGGCATCTTTAACACTTACATGTAAGAGATTTTTCTCTTTTCTAAAGACAGCAGCCAGGGCCCCACCAACACCTACCCAGTCGGAATGTCTGACGGACAATCACGTGCTCATCGTTGGTGCGCCGCACTGATCCCGCCTGCTTGCCAAGCACTAAAACTATCGCAGCGCCTGCTGGCCTGCTGGCGCTTTCGTTTTCTTCTCCAGGGTGTGTGTGGGGTTTTGGACTTTTCCCCAATGAGCAAGTATTATTACCTTTTTACTGAGAACAGCGTTCTTCCTTCTTACGTGCCCCTGTAGTGTTTTTCAGAGCTTCACTGAGGCACACCCGACATACGACAGACTGTACTTACAGGGCCTGTGTTCGGGCCCGCGTCTGCGTCGGTCCTGCCACCACGCAGCGGAGACGCTGACCCACCCTCAGCTCCAGGTGTCCTAGCCCCCCCGCAGCCCCTGCTCTCTCCAGCCCTCCCCAGGCCGCCGCTCACATGCGTACTGCCAAAATGGGTTAGTTTGCATTTTCTAGGATTGTACAAGAATCATGAGATGTGTGCTTTTTTGTCTAGCGTATTCCATCCAGCATGATGTCATTATTTTGCGATTCCTCCAAGTTTGCTGTCTGTCGGTGGCTCGTTAGCCCTTGTCATCGCTGCGTCACGTTCCGCTGTGGGATCAGCCAGTCTGTTCATCCAGCAGCTGTTGACGGTATCCGGCAGTTTCCAGTCTTCTACTGCCTCAGGCGAAGCTGCCGAGAACGCCGGTGTGCAAGCACCTCTCCTGTAAACGCCGGGGGGTGGGAAGGCTGGCTCATGGCTTGGGTGTGCGTTGAGCTTTTTAAACACTGCCACACTTTGCCTAGGCGGTTGTACCATTTTCCCCTCCCACCAGCACTGCCGGAGCGAGCCAGGTCCTTCCCACCCCGGCCAGCACTTAGCGTGGGCAGCGGTTTGGGACATGCTGATGGCTGTGGTGTCACACTGGTTCTGGCTTGTACTTCCCGCGTGACTGACGGACGTGAGCTTCTCTTCGTGTGCTGGTGCCATCTGTGTGACTTCTCCGATACATTGTTCAAAACTTTTCACGTTTCTTACTACTGAGTTTTGAGAGCGACTTACATACTCCGGATACAAGTCCTTTATCAGACATGATTAGAAACGTTCGTCTTTCTGCTCTCTCAGCAGGGTCTTTCAGAGACCAGATAATATTTTGATATGGATAAAATTTCTGATAAAATTCTGTTTATCAGTTTCTCTCTGTTGGATCATGCTTTTGATATTGTAGCCAAGAAATGTCTGCCTGAGTCTGTGTCACAAAGATTTCTCCCAATGTTGTGTTCTTAGAAATTTTAGTTTCAGTTTTTGCATTTCAGACTAGACTCCATTTTAAGTGAAAGTTTGTATAGACGTGTGGTGTGAAGCTCATTTTGTAACATATAAGATAATTGTTCCAGCACCATTTGTTGAAAAGTGCCACCTTTACTGAACTGCTTTTGCACCTTTGTCAAAAATCAGGACTTTTTCAGTTTATATTTTAAAAGACCAGTTTGCATGTGTATGTTTAGGTCTGGTTTTGGACCTGGTGTTTTCCATTCATCTCTTGTCTGTCTTGAAGCCAGTATCACGTCATGATAACTGTAGTTTCATTGTAAGTTTTGAGATCAGGTAGGGTTAATCCTCCAGCTCTGTACTTCTTCAAAGTTGTCTTGGCCACTTAGGTCCTTTTTGCATCTTCATAACAATTTTATAATCAGCTTACCGGTTTGTTCATAGAAGCTGGCTTGGATTCGGCTGAGATTGTGCTGAACATGCAGGTCAGCCAGGGGAGAACCAGCATCTCAGGGTTTTGAGTGTTCAGGTGATGGAGGCCGAGCGTCTCTGCGTTTACTCGGGTCTTGCGCTTCCTCACGGGCCGGTGCTCCCTGGTTGACAGCACCCCCACCTTACACGTCTGGTCAGATTTAGCTCCAGGTGCTTCCTAGTTTTGATGCTCTTTTGAAGGCTGTCCTTCAGCTTCCAGTCGTTCACTGCACGGACACCGAGAGAGCGCTTACAGCAGCTTTTCTGCAGATTGGACTGAAGCTGCTCTCTGTGCGAGCCTGTGGCTCATGTTTTCCCTCTTCCTGCACATCTGGGCGCCCTTGACTTCTCTCTGCTTCCTGCGCCTGGGCGGGCCTGCAGCGCAGGGCCGGGCCGACTCGGTCAGAGCCGCCGGCCTGTCCCGTGTGCGGCCTCGGGGCAGGCACGCAGCCTCACCCGGAAGTATGACGCAGCCTGCGCACTTTTCCTTTTCATGAGTTTAAGGCAATTTCCTTCTAGTCCTAACTTGCTAAGGGGTTTAAGTCAGGAATTAATGTTGGGTTTTGCCAGATGCTTTTTTTCTACTTTATTGAGATGATCATTTGTGGAGTTGTTGTTTTTTTTTTTAAGTTAATGTGACATTGATTGATTTCTTTAAATATTAAACCAACCTTGCCTTCCTAGAGCAACTCTAACAGTCATATGTATTACTCTTTTTATACGTTGTTGGATTCAGTTTGCTAAACTTTTGTTTTTATGGTGTTTTTATGAATTTTTGCTTCTGTAGTACACTGGTCTGTGTGGATGTTGGTCTCTAGTTTTGGGGAGGTTTTCAAAAAATTTCTTTGTCAGGTTTTGGCATCAGGATAATGCTGGCTTCATAAAATGAGCTGAGAATCATTTCTTCCTCTTCTGTTTTCCAGAGAAATTTGTTTAGATTTGATATCAGATTTTTCCATCCGAGCCTAAAGGATTTTTTGTGAGAAAGTATCTACAAATTCAGTTTCTATAATAGATACAGGGCTATTCATGTGATCTATTTGTTCTTGAGTGAGCTTTGATGATTTGTGTCTTTTAGGGAACTTCTCTGTTTCATCTAAGTTGTTGAATTTATTGGCTAGAAAGTGTTCATGACATTCATGTACTGTCCTCTTCGTGTCTGTGGGGGCTGCAGTGGTAGCTCCTCTTTAATTTCCTGTATCATGATTTGTGTCTTCTCTTTTTTCCCTATCAGTCTAGCTAGAAGTTTATCAGTTTTACTGATTTTTTTCTCTTAAGGACCAACTTTTAGTTTCATTGATTTTTTCTGCTGTTTTCTATTTTTCTCAACGATTTCTGCTCTAATCTTTATTATTCCCTTTTTTCTGCTTTATGTTTTGATTGCTTTTCTTTTTCTAGTCTTTAAGGTGCTAGTTGAGGTCATTGTTTAGAGACCTTTCTTTACTGATTTCACAGCATTTCACAAATGTTGATACGTTGTGCTGTTATTTTCATTCATTTTGAAATACTTTGTCTCATGGCTTATTTAGAAATCTGCTATTTAGGTTCAAAATACTAGGACATTTTTACAGAGATCTTTCTGTGCTAAATTAGTTTCAATTTGTGACTTGAGTCCTTTTAAATTTATTGAGAATTGATTTAAGGACCAGGGTGTGATCTTTGTAAGTGTCCCATGAAAACTTGGGAGGGACGTGTGTCTGCTGCTGGGGAGAATGTCCCGTCAGCTGTCAGTTAGATCAGGTTGATCGACTGTGTCGTGTGCATCTTCTGTGTCCATGGTGATCTTCTGCTCAGCCTGTCAGTTGTTGAGAGAGGGTGCTGGGAATCTCTTGGCTGTAATTCTGCTTTTGTCTATTTCTCTTTCCAGTTTTTTTAATTTTTGCTATTTTGCAGCTCTGTGATTAGGTACAAATTTAGGGTTGTTGGTTCCTCTTAATAAACTGATGTCCTTTTTCATTATAAAATGGCCTTCTTTATCTCTGGTAATTTTGAGTTGTGGCAGCACAGTATCTGTGCCCATACTTTTATTTAAAACTATTTTATACTATTTTATGTTGAAATTATGTTTCTTGTAGGCAGCATGCCTTTGGATTTTGCTTTTTCCCACCCCAGTTAACATCTCTGCCTTTTCAGTGTGGTACTTAGGCCATTTACATTTGTTGTGGTTATTGATACGGTTAGGTTTGAATTTGTCATCTTGCTGCTTATTCTCTATTTGTCCTGTATGTTCTTTGTTCCCTTTTCCTCTCTTTCGTACATCTTTTTGCATGAATTGAGTCTGTTTTGCCTCTCTAACTCCTTCTAACAAAAGCTGGGACTTTCTGTTTTGCGGCCTTAGCTGGTACGTTAGGGCTCGTGGTCTGCACCTCCTGCTTCTCACAATCTGCCTTCCAGCAACGCTGGACCATTTCGTGTTCAGTGTGAGAACCTCACAAAGCGCATTTCCGTTTCTGTCCTGCCCCTGTCGTGCTGTTGTCATCCATTTAGCTCTCACGCATGTTAGACATCCCGCACTGCTACTTTTGTTTCAGTTGTCAGCTTTGGGGGAGGTTTACCGCTTCTGGCACTCCTCGCTCCTTTGTGTGGACCCTCACCTCCCTCTGCCTGCAGGACTTCCTCTCCCATTCCGCGCAGTGCGTGGCTTCTAATGATGAATTCTTTCACCTTTGGTATGTCTGAACGCATACTTAGTTTGCTTTCATTTTTGAACCCTATTTCCGGGGCACTGCTGGACTTCCTGGCACTTTAGAGATGCTGTTCCCCAGCCGTCCTGTCGGCACTGCTTCCGGTGAGACATCTTCGGTGGTCCATGTCTTTGTCCCTCCGGGCTGGTGTGTCTTCTCCTCTGGCCATCGTGCTTTCTCTTGATGCTGCTGTGGAGCGATTTGTTATGACGTGCTTTGGCATGGCTTTTTGCACATTCCTTGTGCTTGGGCTTCACAGAGGTTCATAGACCTATGGACTTACTGATTTCATCAAGTTTGGAAATTTTTTCAGATTTTTTCTGCAGATATTTTTTCTGCCCTCCTTTCTCTCTTCTCTCCTTCAGGAGCTCCAGTTGCACGTATATTGGGCTGCTGAAATTTGTCCAACAGCTCTCTGGTTTTCTGGGGTTTTTTTTTTCCAGTTCCTTTTTTCCTCTCTATTTCATTTTAGACAGTTTTTGTTACTGTATCTTTAAGTTCACTCATTCCACAGTTTTTATTCTGTGGTTAATTCCATCAAGAGCATTTTCACTCAGCTGTGTGGTGGTTTTCATCTCTGCAAGTGTGTATCTTGTGTCTGTGTGTCCCATGTGGGTGCTGGGCACCCTCCTCTCGCCCTGCAGGTGGTTCTTCCACAGCCCCAAGTAATATATGTGCTCTGACCAGCCCACGCTGGACACCCCAGGGCCCCTCACCTCTGGTCCCCCGTCCTCCGGACTCTGGGTGCCTTGGTCTCCCTGTGCTCTCGGTCCCAGGAGTCTGTGGGCTCAGTCACGTATCCCGTCATCCCGGCTGGCAGGTTTTATAGGATTATTACTCAGAGGTTTGCTTCGCGCCTCCCGGTCCTAGGCTGGGCAGAGACTGAGGCAAGAACTCCAGGTGCTTCACTTGGGTGTGTGAACTTAGGGCAGCAGCCAGACGAAGGGGAAGTGAGACAAGGAAGGATCTGAGATGAAAGTTCCTGCCACTGCTGCTTCAGGACAGGCCCTGGCAGTGCATCTGCTCAGCAGCAGGGCAGGGACCGGGAGGGCTGTTCCCGTAGGAGCTGACCCCGGCCCCTCCCATCCTGTCACCCCAGGCAGATGCAGGGTGTGCGGTGTGAGAGGCGGTGGAGAGGTGGGTCTGAAGCTTGGGGAGGGTCAGCCATAGGTCAGACCCAGGACCAGTGGGGTGACCTGCACTCTGCTCTGTCTGTGGGCGTTTTCCACCCTTGCCCCGCTGAGCAGCCTGGGCCTGGCTCCCTGGGTGGAACCTGACCCCACTCTCAAGTTCTTCACCATGTCTGCAGGAGGACTGTGTGAGCTGCTCAGTAGGCACTGGGCCGCCCCCCAGGTGCTCGGAAAAGACCTTAGAGGTGGCCACCGTGGCCAGTAGAATTTAGGCGCCAAAACAGGTCAGTAGGAACTGGTCAAATTTGTGGTTGGATGAATCTGTGCCTTCCTGTAGATGGGGTATCATTGGGTGCCCCGTAACCTGGAGTCACTGCGACCCACTGCAAAACCTGGTGCAGAGCCCACGAGCCTGAGGGGAGCCCAGCGCCCCGCCCCTCCTCCCCCAGGAGAAGCTGTCCCGCGGTGCAGGGCGGCCCCCGGCCATGTCCAGGGACTAGTGTTAAACCCCAGGCGTTGAGGAGCCGTCGGGTGCCGTTACAGACGGCGCCGCCTCTCCGCGCGTCCGTGCAACACGCACCCGGGCGGAGCAGGCGCCACCTCGTCCCCGCGGAAAGGGCCCGGATTGCACATTCAACACCTATCGTCCCTTAACTGCGTGTCCCAGCGTCATGGCCTGTAAATGTGAATTTTCCTGCTGCTTTCAGACAAGCTGCCACCCGGCCCTCAGGAAGAGAGGCCTCTGCACTGAAAGTGGCCCGGGCCCCGTGGACGCCCCGCCATCTGCGCACTGGCCCGGGCTCCCGGGACACCCCGCTGGCTGCGCATCGGGCCGGGCGAGCGCAGCCGGCGGAGCTCTGTCAGTGCAGGGGGCTCGGCCCCGGCCGAGGTCTGGGAAGCGCAATTTGCGTGGCGTCGTGTCGTCCCCGAGGTTGAATCACCAGGCTGTGCATACGGTGGGCGTGTGTGCTCAGCCCCGTCCCCCGAGCGCCTCTCCACTCAGTGCCACACAGCGAGCCTCCGCTGAGTTAGCAGGAGAGCGCGGCGTGGTGAGAGGGCACCGCCGTGCGCTGGTGGAGGAGCCGGATGCCTGTCTTGAACGCAGCACGTGGAGGGGCCGGGCAGGAGCCCCAAACCTGGGTGTGACACGCTAAGGAGCACAGCTTTGTGCCACCCTGGATCAGTCCCAGAGGTGGGGCCCATCTGCACCTGAGCCACCCGCACTTCTAGAGACTTCGGCCCCCAGTAAGCTCAGAAGTGCTGTGAAGTCTCACGGTTTTAGGTTTCAGGAGACCTGGCCGCCTCCCTGCGGACCAGTGTGCGCTGGGCGGCTCCGGACAGGTTGCTGCTGGGAGGAGACGCGCCTGGGCCGGGCGCACCTGGGGCTGGGTCTCTGCAGCGCCGAGCGGCTCCCGTGCTGGTGCCGCACGTCTCCTGTGTGGCTCCCGTGAGGCTCCGCGTCACCTCCCCTGTCTTGTTCCAGGCATCAGCAACGCGGAGGCACGGCAGCCCGGGAAGGCACCCAACTTCAGTGTCAACTGGACTGTGGGCGACGCGGCCATCGAGGTCATCAACGCCACCACGGGGAAGGACGAGCTGGGCCGCGCGTCTCGCCTGTGTAAGCACGCGTTGTACTGTCGCTGGATGCGTGTGCACGGCAAGGTACTGAGCGCCCTCGCGGCCACGCGCCCCGCTCCCCGCCTGCCTGTCTTCACTGCCCCCCCACCGTCCCCGCCGCCACCCAGATGGCTGCCCCAAACCCTCGTCCCCGAGGGCTCTCAGCCGAGAGCGTGGCCAGCTCTGCAGATCAGAGCAGGCTCCGTCCTTCCCGCCTGACTCTGGGACTCACCCCACCCTGGCTCCTCCTCCCGGGAACGTCGTGTCCCAGATGCCGGCCCGCAGCCCGGGTGCTGCTCGGGGTTCAGTTAAAGCTCCAGGAAGGTCTTTAAACCCTTCTGTCTTGTTCTGTTTGGAGCAGCAGCCCTTTTCCCCCATGCAAAGCTGTACATGGTGCGTCCGTATGTTACCCATCTCCGTTGGTTTGTAAGTCAGGTCGGGAGCTTTTACTGTACACAGAGGTCGCAGTGTCCCCGTGGCGGGCGCGTCCCCCGCTGGTGGCTGCCCTGTTTATTCTCAAGATCTTCCCAGAAACCGTCAGCCAGTGCCGCGGGGGGCCTCGAGTGCTCCCTATGATGAGGGGACCCCACACGAGGCGCTGTCTGTACAGCGCTGAGCGTGTTGCCCAGAAGAGCAGGCCGGCAGCATGGGGCCCCGGGCCCTCTGCGGCGCGCGGCTCCGCACCTGCCTGTTTAACGTGAAGCTGCCACTCGGGCGGTGGACACGGACCCTCCGAGGGCGTCCAGCTGGAGCTCTGCCTGCCGCGGCCCCCGGGGGGCGCCATCGCTGGGTGCCCCCCCGCCGAAGCCAGCCATTTGAAGCGCCACTTTTTGGATGTCTTGCTGAGCTGTTTTCTGCTGCTGGGCTTCGGCAGCGGCGCTTGTCTGTGTCTTTTCACAGGTCCCCCCCAGCCTACTGCGCGCCAAGGTCACTAAGCCCAGCGTGTACCACGAGTCCAAGCTGGTCGCCGCGGAGTACCAGGCGGCCAAGGCCTGCCTGTTCAGGGCCTTCCTCAAGGCCGGGCTGGGCGCCTGGGTGGAGAAGCCCACGGAGCAGGACCAGTTCTCACTCACACCCTGACGGTGCAGCGCAGCCGGACCCTCACCTGGACAGGGGAGGGTGGGCGTGGGGGGGCTGGCGTCGGGGCCCCGCCGTCTTCTCTCCACGGTGGCATCTCCCCTTCTGATTTCTCCAGTGACTGCTTTCAATCTCAGTTTACGTTTAGAAATTGAGTTCTACTGAGTAGGGCTTCCTGAAGTTTAGGAAAATAGAAATTACTTTGTGTGAAATTCTTGAATAATTAACTTATTCAGAACTAGGACCATGGTTTATAAAACAAGGAGTAATTAGTCAGGTCACTCTTGCACCACATTATTTTCATTGCAAAACAGCATTTCAATGTGGAGGAGGCGAGGAAGCAGAGAGGGTAGGAACCTAAGGGAACCTTCCCACAGTGGCGCCAGGCCCCGCCCGCCGGCGCTGGCCGCGGCCCGCTCCCTCCCCCACCCCCGAGTCCCACAGCGCAGCAGCTCCCGGGGGCCCTGCAGCCTTCAGCCTCCTCTAGAAGCTTCTGTGTCCCTCGTAGGGCCACATCGTGGGCAAAACAGGGCCAGTCGCCCTGGCCCTTCCTTCGGGCTTTTTAAACAGCGTTTAACTTTGCGGGACTAGAAGGGACCCCAGGGCGGCGGCACGGGGAGCAGCCCTCTGCATCTCCCTCTGAGTCATGGATGTGACCTTCGCCCCAGGGTCGTCACGAGGGGACGAGTGAAGTGAGTGGTCACGCATTCCTGGAAAAGCCACTGAAGCTGTGTTTTAGAGTATCCTTTCCAGCTTTGTGGAAGACGCAGGGGGCGTGTCAGACGGACTCAGGCTAAAAGCAGGCCAGGCTGTGCGCTGTGGTGAGGGCCCCACCAGGGCTGAGGTCCGTGTCACGGCAGGGACGGGTGCTGCTGGTGCCTGGGCACCCAGGGCGCTGCCCAGCACCCCACAGCACCCGGCTGGCCCCAGGGTGGGCGGGGTCAGAGGTGGGGCGGCGGTGCCCCCCCCCGCCCCGAGCTGGAAGACCCGCGCCCCTGCCTCGCTGCTTCCTCCCAGGACCTGGGCCTGGGCTCCTGCCCTTTGCCGACTCAGCCCCAGTTCCCGGTTCTGGGGGTGGTGTCGTGGGTGCCGCTGGCAGAGAGAGGCAGATCCCTCCACAGCGAAGTCCAGGCACCAAGCTGTGTGCCCGGGGGTCCCGCGCCCTCCAAGGGCAGGAGGGAAATGACCGCTGTCGTTGTGCCCAGACCCTATGCACTCAGAGCGGGGCTGAGCCCAAGCGCTGTGCCTCTGGTGTCCCCGTGTCCTCCGCAGACTTGAGGTGGTGCACCCGTGGGCGGGAGCAGGGCAGGGTTCCCGCTGCCGGGGCGTCCAGGTCACAGGATGAGGGCCGCTCACGCCGCCTGCCCCTCCTGCCCCTCACCCGGCAGGGGCTCGGGCCCTCAGCACCCGGGGGGCCCGGTTTGGTTCCACCATGAAGGGAAAGGGGTCTGGTGCCCCCCGACTGCCCCGCCCCTGTGGGCTCCCGTGCACTCAGAGAACACCTGTGGCCCCTGCATTTTTACTCTTGTCTCTGTAAATGATATTTTTTCTAACGGGGAGAGGGAGATGGACTCACTTTTTAAAAAATAAGGGGATTTTGGTCACAAAGTCCAGTGGAATGATGCTGCACACACGTGTGAATGTGCGGGGCGCCCGGCTTTTCCCTCTGACCTGAGCACGGCCCCCTCCCCACCCCTGGGGGACGAATGCCTCGCGGTCCTCGCGGTCCCCCGCTGTGTGCGGCTGCCTTCCCCAGGTCAGACTTGTGCCTTGTCCAGGACAGACCTGGCGAGGGCTCATGCCCCGAGGGCACCAGGCCCGTGAGGATGCTGGGGGCCGGGCCGCGGGGGTCGGGCTTGGAGTGGGGGGTGCGGGCGGGCCCTGGGCTGGGCGGGAGGGAGCAGCGCCTCTGCCCACGAGTCAGGCAGGCAGGGCTGCCCGGCCCCGGCACCTCAGACGGGGCAGCTGGAGCAGCTCCCCTGCGGGCGGGGAAGGGAAGGAAATGTCACCCCTCCGTGAGGCAAATCAGGGGACCCCGCTTGACCCCACCCCCAGTGCTCGCTGTGCACCCCGTACAGGACTGCCTGGGTGTGACTTTGTACCCAGGGTCCTTACTCTGGGTTTTAGAGGGAGCTTAGAGAATCTGGCACAACCAAGAACTTGGTCTCTTGAGAACAATCGAGTTTTGAGGACATTTTGACCAGCAGGGGTTGGGAGGGCTTCCGCCCTGCCTTGTTGGCTAAACCTGGGGTGTGAATCCTGCGCAGACACTGGCCGTCCTGCAGTGCCCGGGCGCCCTGGGCAGCCGACTGTGGGCAGGACGGCCCACGTTGAAGAGAAGTCCCGTTTTGTGACCCAGGCCAGGGCCCACGTGGGGGCCGAGTGGGGGCCGCCATGCCCGCTTTCCTCAGCCTGCCCCCTGCCCGCCAGGGCCGGGCCCCCACCCCCCCAGGCAGGGACCCCCCCCACAGGCAGGGACACCAGAGCCCACGGCCTCGACTCAGTCCTCGCTGGACCTTTCACCTTTGCCTGTCTCGGAGGCTTTTGTTACATCAGAAGCAATTATGTCTTAAAGAGTACACGCCAGCTTCCCGCAAGGCATTAATTTCTGTGGAATTTATTTTATTTAAATAACCTTGTTGCTCTCCAGACGCTACAATCCCGGCCTTCCTGGTGGTCTGACGCGGGCCTGGCCCGTCCCCTCGGGGCAGGCAGAGCGGGAGGAGCCAGGCAGCGCTGGGAGGGGGGCTGCCCGCCTGCCCTTTTCCTCCAAAAACAAACAAAAACAAAAAGAAGCATCTGGGTTTTTTCATTTCTAAAGTAGTTTACACCAAAATACAAGGTCTCCCCCAACCACAAGCTTGATTGAGCGCGAGGAGTAAAGTTAGCTCTAAACTCTGTGAAACTGGTGAATCTCTCAGAGGGTTTCTTTTTATCAAAAGGGTACAGGCGGGAAGGGCAGAGTGCTGCGATCACGTGTGTCCCTGTCCCTGGCATGTCCCGTGGCGGCCCCCGGGCTCTGCGCCCCCGCGGCCTGGTGGGGGGGTCTGACTCGGTCCTGACTGAGCTCCTGTTCCCGGCCGCGTCTGCACCGCCCGGTCCGCTGTTTGCAGGAACGAGCCCTCAGCCCCAGGGGTTCTCTCAGGGTGGGCTGGTGACTCGTCAGGGACCAGAGCCATCCTTCCGGACACAGCCACCAACGGCCAGAGGCGGCCTGTGTGGGGGCTCTCCGTGGAGTCGGCCCCGAAAGCTGTTTGCTTCTCCAGACTTTGAGTCACATGCTTTTAATTTTGTTTCTGAATCCGGACACTGTATGAATGTAATTCAGCCAAGAGCCCTTCCCCGAGGCGCCTCCCCATGTCCTCTGTGTGCGTGCTGACGTGACCACCTGCATGAGCGTCCTCCGCGCCGCGAGCGGCCAGAGCGAGCATGAGACGCTGTCACGGAGACCGGACCGGAGATGTTCTCAATAAAACCATGTCTCACTGCTGCAGCCTGCCGAGGTTCTCTCTCCTCCCTGCTCCTCCCCGCCTTGGTGCAGAGCGTAACCCAGGAAGGTGCACGGAGGCGCCAGCCTCGTGTCCTGTCATCGGTGTGTGGCTCCGAGCACCTCCCTTGGGGACGGGCCCCCTACACCCCCCGCCACTCCCACGTGAGAGGTGGGGGCCGCCCCTGCTCCTGTCCTGTCTGCACGGAGGGGTGCTGGCAGCAGCCCCCAGGGCCAGAGGGGCAAGAAACCGGGCAGCAGAGCTGGAACCAGACGGTCTGGGTGCCGGGTGGGCGGGGAGGCAGCCCAGCCGCCGGGTTACGAGGGAGAGCAGTTTGTTTGGGACCAGCACTGGAGGAGGATGTCCTCGGTGACGCTGGCTGCAAGCATGTCCAGGTCCGTGGTAGTGAAGACACGCGGGCGCTCCGGTCAGCAGGTGCACGAGCACGCGGAGCAGTCTGGACGGGACCCCTCTGGTCGCCATGGGTGAAGGATGGGATTTCGGGTCATTTTATTTCCCCTTTTAAAAATAATGTCTTTCCCGAATATTTCTATAATTAAATGAAAATAGGAAAATCTTTTGAAAAGTCAAAAACTCACGCAAATAAAAAGCAGCAGTGCTACAGACAACGCACGTGCTCTCTGCGTCAGTTTTGATTCCGTTTTCATTTCTTTTCCCACAAAAAAAAGCGAGATTTAAGTGACAATATGTTGCATCACAAGACGGATTCGGCTGCAGAGCAGGACTGGGAGCGGCGCCTCCCTCGCAGCTTCGTCCTCGGTGCCTCCCGCGCGCGCGCTCCCCCGGGGAAAAGCGGGAGGGCTCTCGAGGCACGGTCCGGAGGGGAGGACAGGGCCGGACGGGGCAGCTGCCTGAGAAACCGTTAAATCAACAAGCGTTAGCACCAGTTCCGATGAGCTGATCAGCGTCGTGATTAGCGATGTCTTTACGAAGGCGGCACGAGCAGCCTGAGTGAGCCAGGCGCTTGGGGCGCGGCCGGCGCCGGGGCCCCGGGTTCCAGGACTGAGGAGCCAGCAGGTGGGCCCGGCCGTCCTGCAGAGTCGCCTCTTGTAAGCCCACAATTATGCCGAAAACAAGATCCTGACTCCTGGGGTCCGTCATTGGCCGCGTCCTCCCGGTGCCTGGAAAGCGGCGCGGGACGTGCCGATCACACTGGAGACGCACCTGTTCCCTTGTGAGTGGCACAAAGTCGGGGACGTGTTCCTGTGGTTTCTGAAGACTGTCACCCATGTGACAGGAGCCCGAGCCCGAGCCAGACTGTGACAGGAGACCCATTGCTTCCCCGGTTCTGGTCAGACCCTCAGGCCTGACGCAGTGCTGGCTCCGGAGGCGGCGGCGGGCAGGAGCCCCCGGAAGAAGCCCTGGGCCTGCAAGACTGACGCGCTTTGTAGCACGTCGGTGAAGCGGGCGCCGCAGCCCTCGGACCCATCACACTGACCATAAACACGTGCACGCGTGTGCGCGGGGCAGGGCACGCGGTTGAACACTCACTTGGCACCAAGTCCTCCGGAGCAGACCAGGGCCGTGCAAAGGCCCTGTGCCGTGAGCACCCCTTCCCCACCGTAGGCACAGGGGCGACCAAGGACTCGGGTGGCAGACCTGCTCCCCCACCCCCAGCTCGTCCGCCTGCCTCGCCATCCACACCAGCCACCTGGTGGCCGGACCTCATAAGGAGAAGATGACCTTGTGAGGAGAAAGGACATGTGAGGCGTGCAGCTGTTTGAAAATCAGAACAGTAGTGCAGATGAGAGACTCCATCGGAGCGCATGCTAACATTTAAGAACAGACAGTCCACGAGTTTAAAAATGAACTTAGTAAACATCCTGAAAGAGGTGAGACAGGAGAACCAAGCAGAATTTGAAGGCGTGAACACCACAGACGAGCTAAGCGATAGAATGAATGAGCAGTTGGAGGACCAGCGGGCGGAGGCGGGGCAGTGGACAAAGGGAAAGAAAATGAAAGAAAGGCTGAAACACTCGGGTGCTGACACCTGGCTAGTGGGGTGTCCATGTAGCCTGTCCCCCACCCAGGGCACTTCAGACGTGCGCGCCAGAGCCACTGCAGATGGCGCTGTAAGTCTGGGACCTCCTTAAGAAACAAAAAACGAAGCTCCGTAAATGGAGGAACGGCCTGGACGAAACAGCAGTGGCCAAAGGTGGCACATCGCTGGAACTGGTACAGAGGGATTTATCGTACTGCCCTCTCTACAATGACCTGTTCAAACTTCTTCATAAGGAATTTTCAGTGCTTAAGCATTGACTTAAAAATACCATGCACGGTGCTCTTAGTGATCATGGGTTGTTTTTTTTACACAAAACAGGTAATGCACACACTAAAAAAGTTTAATGACGTGAATTTTCCAAGTTTAAAAAAATAAGAGAAATAGAAAGTTTTGAAGTCGCAATCATTGACTTCGAGTCGTTTTACACGCATTTTCATGGAAATGAGAACTTGGTGCGTCAGCTGCATTCTCTGGCACCACTGCCCCTGCTTGGTGTTCGTCCCCGACACTCAGCACTCTGACGTGACTGGTGTTCACCTGTCCTCCCACGGAACGTAAACGTCGTAGGTCAGAGACACCCGCTTCTCACGGCTTTTCCCCACCCCGGGCGCAGCCCTGCCACGCTGCAGGCAGCGAACGAGTACACGCCGATTTAGTAAGAACAAGTTACTATTCAAAACGGGCACATGGTGCCTCAAAGAGACCTACTGTGGAAGGAGTTTTGATGAGATGCTTTTCAAGAACCCTCGCAAGAGGTTTGTGACGTAAAAGTTACCAGTACGTCAGAAAGTCTGTGGAAGCTTTAAAGAGCTGAACAAAAAGGGAAAGAACGCACAGCGCTGATAATCCGGAGCTTCAGGCCTGGGTGATGTCCACGTGGCAGAGGCTGGAGTGAAGAGAAGGCTACAGGATGCGAGAATATGTTCAGGTCTTTGTCCTACTGGGGTGGAAATAGAAGCACACATTATTTTTATGATGAACAGGTGTCAAAGATTTTACTTAACCCTAGTTAATGAGGGAACCAGTAAGATGCTAAACTGATCCATGAGAATTTGACTTCTTCTACCAGGTTAAGTGCATTTGGCCTTTTCTCTGCTTGTCTCGGACAGAACACAGCAGAGCCAAAGTGGAACTCAGCAGCGGGTGGTGGTGTCTGACCCCGTGCGTGTGAGCGTCTCGGGGACGTTGAGCACCCCCGCTACGCCCTCCGCCGGCATTTGACGAGGTTACACAGTTTCACGGGTCTCCTTGCTTCTCTATTCATTTCTGATTTTACATCGGTGCATGTTGTTAATGCTGCAGACACACGTTGCAGAGTGCCAGCCATCAGAATGGTTAGTTTTCGGCAATACAGAGCTTTCTTTTTCACTGAACACACCGGAAGCTTTGATTATGAGGCTTACCCGATCTAATGAGGAAGGGCTTTTTAAATTTTCTTTAAAATTCTCATTTACTCTTTAGCTTCTGGGAATAAAGTCCAGTACACACATATACACAAATCTTTTTTATCATTCTCCTCACTCAGTATATAACCTGCGCATTTACCTACATATTTCATTAAATTGTTGCAAATTAAGTTAGAAAAGCAGCATGTAGACTCATTTTCTTGTAATGGAATATTATAAAGTGTGTCAATTAATTATGTTAAGTCTATATGTTTTAAATCATGACTTCATTGCCTTCAATCATTTATAAGTTGTATCCTATAATTTTATTTCTCAGAATTTTCTTTTTTAAAATCCCTGGGAAAAACATGTTAACACTTTTATTTCAATTGGAAAAAGTGAGTCAGACCTTGTCTGACAGAAAACAAATCTAATTTGGTTCACTGGTTTGACAAGGAGGGTTAGGTTACATGGAGGACGCTGACCATCAATAGAGCAAAATAAATCTGCAGCTCCGAGGTTTGATGAAAATAGATTTAAAATAATGGTACGATAAAAGTGTTTTATTGAAAAATGTCAAATGGGTGAAAAAAATCAATGAAATGAACATTTCAATGTTCCCAACCCTCTCAGAATTTATCAGGCCAAACAAGTTACTGCCAGATGAGGGAGAATCATGGATACATGACAGTCCCTTGATAAGCTGAGATGAGGCCTCTCCAGTAAATGTCCCAGAAATTGAGAGTGAGAGGATGACAAGTCCTTTTACAGGTAAGTCGTTTCTAGTTCTTTGCTTTCGAAACATTTAAATGAAGCATAACTGAGCTGATAGTTGATGAGGCACTTCAGAAGGGTTTGCAGTCTTTATCACAGATCACCTTGCGGTGCAGAGGCTGCTGCACAGGGACTCCATGAGCCGCCAAGGGCACTGCTGAAACGCGCCGCCTCGTCTGTGCTGCAAAGTGTCCTGGACTTGTGTCTCGAAAGAAAAGACTAGAAATACAGCCAAGACGGAAGCAGGCTGCTCCCCATCCTTGCACGTGGGAACCACCTAGTCAGAAGAACAGCTCTCCTCATCTCGCTGAGAGATGCATTTTCACTAAAATTTTGCTTTTGTGTGCAATAGATGCATATCTATGTTGTTTGAATAATTGTGAACTGAGTACTTGAAAAAAATAACTTAATCCAGGAAATATTATTAACAATTAAAGCCTGTTGGCCACAAGAGGAATGAAAAGGAAGGATGGGTGAAGGAGAATAAAAGATGCTGGAAGGCAGGAAGTAGAATGTGGGGGGGGGGTGGTGGAAGGTTGGCAGTGGATTGTGGAGAGTTGGTGAAGGACGGTTGAAGTGAGTGGTGGAAGATGGATGGTAGAAAGTGAAAGGAAATGGTAGAAGGTGGGAAGTGGACAATGGATGATGACGGCCACTGGTAAATGGTTAAGAATGGTGGAAGGTAGGTGGTGGATGCAATGTAACAGGTACATGGTGGATGGTGTGTGGTGGAAAGTGAATGGAAGATGGTTGATGGGGGATGGTGTAAGATAAATGGTGTTTGATGGATGGTGGATGGTGGATATTTGATGAAGAATGGTGGCAGGTGGATTCTGATGGTTGAAGGTGGAAAGTGCTAGATGGTGGAAGCTATGTGATGGATGGTGAAATGTGGGTTTTGGAAGGTGGAATGTGAACAATGCAAGGTTGAAAGTTGCAGGTGAGATGTGGAGGGCGGAGGGTTGAAAGTGGATGCTCAAGGTGAATGCTAGCAGGTGGACAGGAGATAATGGGTGGCATATAGGGAACGTTGAATGGTGAGTGGTGTATAGTGGGTAATGGTTGGTAAAACGTGAGTGGTGGAAGGCGGATGGTGGGTGGTGGATGGAAGGTGAAAAATAAATGATGGAGGGAGGAAGGTGAATGGTGGATGGTAGGCAATAGAAGGTGGGTGGTGGCAAGTGGAAGGTTGAAGGTGGATGGTGGATTGTGGATGGGGGATTGTGGATGATGGACAGAGAAAGATGGTAGGTGGGTAGTAAAAATGGATGGGCTTAGTGATGGTGTAATAAGGGTGATATGGATGGTGGAGTGTAGGTGGTGGAAAATGAAAAATGGGGAATGGAATGAAAAAGGTGGGTGTTAAATGGTGGAAGGTGGACAATAAAAGTGGAAAGAGGATGGTGGAAGGTGAAAAATAATAGGTAGTGATGGAAGGTTAAATGATAAATCATAGCTGGTAGACGCTGAGTTGTGGATGGTGGAATGTGTGTGGTGGATGTTGGTCAGTGGAAAGTTGAAGGAAAAAGTTAGATGGATTGTGACTGTAGATGGTGAAAGATGGATGGTGGATGAAGAATGGTGGAAGAAGGATGGTGGATAGGAGAATGTAAATGTTGGAAAATGGTACATAGCACTGAAGTCTGGATAGTGAATGGTAGATGTTGGATGGTTGAAGAAAGATGGTGGAAGTTGGATGGTAAAAGGAGAATGCAGTTGGTGAATGGTGTAAGGTGGATGATATGGTGGAAGGTAGATAATGGATGGTAGATGGTAGAAAGTTGATAGCGAAAGTTGGATGGTGGATGGTGGAGGATGGAGAAGGACTGGTGGATGGTAGATAGAATATGGGTAATGAAAAGTGGATGGTGGAATATGGAAGGTGGATGGTGGATGTGGGTATGTTGAGGGTAGAAAGCAAAAAGCGGGTGGAGGAATGTGGATGGTAGATGGTAGATTGTGGAAGGTGGAATCAGATGGTGGATGATGGATATTGGATGGTGAATGATGATTGATGGTTGATAAACAATGGTGAAAAGTAAATGTGGATGGTGGTTGCTGGAGTGTGGAGAGTGGATGGTAGATAGTGGAAATTAGGTGGATGGTCAAATGTAGGTGTTGGAAGATGGATGGTGGATGTGAATGGTGAAATGTGGAAATAGTATGGTAGAAGGTGAAAACTTGAGGGTAGATGGTGGTTCATGGATTGTGCATGGTGGAATGTGAGTGGTGGAAGATGAAATGCAGGTGGTAAAAGATGGAAGGTGGGAAGTGGAGGTTGAAGTTAGAAGGTGTACGTTAGATGGTGGGTCATGAAAGGCAGAAGGTAAAAGTAGATGGCGTGGCTGCCTCTCTCGCTCCCTCATCTTCAGAGATGGTCCACACTCTGTCTATGGAATGTGTATCTACTTTTAATTTAACCTAAGCACTCAAACCACACACCTCATGGGGACAAGTCGAACATATGGGGTCAAGGACAGGGACAGGTCAGGAGGGGACCTCCGGGGCTGGGCTGAGCGAGTGGACCTAGGCCACCTGCTGACAACAGGATTCAGACGCAGGTGGGGCGTCTGAGGACAATCACCGGTCCCGGGTCCATGCTGCTCCTCAGAAACTGGTCATGTACTCAGAGCAAGATTATCCCTTGCAGAGGGAGCTTCTGGGAAGAGACCTGGCGCAGCTGGCCTCACAAGTCCCCCATTGGCTCCACCAGGCCCTTGACGCCTCCAGGCTGTGCCCAGACTGGACCCCGGACAGACATGTCCCTGCCCCTTTGACCTCCCCCACTCCCACCCTGGGATCATCTGAGGATCCTTGTAATTCCACCTGTTCCCAGCTTGGGCATCACTACCGGGACCAGTGAGGGTCAGACCAGCCGAGAACCTGGGAGTCAGGATCTACTTTGTAGCAAGTTCTCCAGGGAACTCCTATGCCCCTTAGTGGATGAAGAGCACTGGTGGTCACTCCTACCCCTCCCTCAGTGCTCGGCTCAGGGCCACCTCCTCCAGGGAGCCCTCCCTGACATTCCCGCCCACCCTGGTCTGCTGCAGGGACAGATGGAGAGCCGGGCAGGGCCCAGCAAGGAGTGTCCAGGCCACGCTTGTGGGCACCTCCGACCCCGAGTCAGTCCCTTCCACGATGTGCACTTACTGGAGGAAACTGAGTTCATCTTATGTCCCCACAGGGAGCCTCCCAGCAGCTTTGCTCAAGGGGCAAGTGCGTCACACTCGGGAATCCTCACCCTGCACCCCAGGCCCCACCCCCTGCCCAGGGAGTCCCTGCTGGGGAGCAGCTGGGAGGTGAGACCGCAAGATTCAGGTCGGGCAACCACGCGGAGTCCGGATAGACACGTCCGACTCCACACTCGACCCCTCAGAGAAGCTGCTTTCCCGGGGGTCACCCTCCTGCTCCCGGAGACTCCCCAGGGCTCTCCTGCGGAGATGTCACCGCGTTAATTCAGTGCGCAAGGGCAGCAGGGTCACTAGAAGGTTCTGAGTCTCCTCAGTCCTCTTCCCGATCCCGCAGCCGCCCAACACAGCCCCGCCGTCCCCCTCCTCCATCTCTGTGACGACCCCCTGTGCCAGCACCCAGGGCTCCACGCAGACCCCTGAGCGGCTCCCCCTCCCCGGCTCAGAGGACCCCAGTCCCCTCCTCCCGCCAGGCCCTGGGTGGGGGCGGGGACAGCGTGCCTGTTGCAGACCCTGGAGCCCCAGCCTCGGTCCCCCACCTCCTGCCCCCGCCTGGGACACAGCCCTCACCCCACGTTCTCCATCTGCACCCCCTGCAGGAGGCTGTCTAGGTGGCATCTGGGCTGAGCCTCAGGGACCTCTCCCTTTTTGAATGTCGGATTGTATCTTTATGAAATTATATGCCCACAATTGTTTCTCTTTGATCACCTATGTTTTATAACATTTTTAGGAATTTGCAACTCTTACATTTCTGAGGTCTATGAAACAATTCAAATTGTCTAGTATCTGCCTTATTGTGTGTGTGTGTGTGTGTGTTTGGCATCAAAAGAAAACGTTTTTATTTTGACTGCATATATTTAGAAATGCTAAATGACAGACACTGTGTTAAACAACACAAGGAAGATGAAGAAGAAATGACAAAACAGGAAATAGTGGTTGCAAAATCTCCAAGTTTTCTCATCTATGAACTGACCTACTCCTGTGAATTTAGGACAAACTATAGATTGAGACTAAGCTAACAGGAATAATACGTAGTTTGAATGGGGTTGTCTTGCTTAAGTTTTCTTTTTGTTCAGCTTTTTTTTTCCTTTATTAATTTTTTAAATTTTAATTAATTAATTAATTTTGCTTAGGTTTTCAAACCAACCAAAATTTATTCGGGTCAATATCCAGGAGTTGCTGCTACCTTGTCAGCAGCAGCCTAATGCACAGAGAGTTCTCTGTCTCCAACATCTCTACCAGGACAAGCTTCGAGGATGCTGTAGGTCACAGCAAACATTGAATTTCGAGCAGAATACAGCGCTGCAGACCACACTGCTCAGGGTCCGAGCGGGGGAGGCGGGCAGTAACGGGACGGCGGCTACACCGCTCCCCTCCCAGGAGACGCTGTGGCATCGATATGCAACCAGGGCAGACGAGGGGGAGCTGGATGCACGTGTCCCCCCAGACACACATGCAGACGTGGTGCGGTGGTCGTGTGCAGTGGGCGTGGGGGTCAGACCCGGGCGCTGGGAGCTGAGCCAGCCCCACAGGCGTCCCCGGAGCCCTGAGTCCTCACAGGGAGACCCTCCTCCTTGCTGGGGGCCCGGTGCCCGGGGCCCCCCACCTCGAACCCTGTGCTGCCCCCACGCCCCATTGGTCCCCAGCGCTGCTGTCCCCCCGCCGTCTCCCGGGGGCCCGGGCCGGGGGGGCCCTCAGCAGGCGCTCTGCCAGGGACGCCAGCTGGCCGACCTTGTCCTGCAGCGCCCGCTCCCTTCGGGCGTTCGCCTCCGCCAGCCTTTCTTTCTCCCCCTCCTTCTGCTGGACTCACCGCTTCCACGTGGTGACCTTCCGGGCCAGCAGCTCCCGAATTCGTGGGGACAGAGGCTTTTCCTGCCTGTCCTCCCTCCCTCTCTGCCGAGGCTGCTCCCCCGTGCTCTCTGCCGCTTGGAGGCTGGGTGTCCCCTGGGTCACGCAGGAGAGCTGGGGAGGCAGGCGCCTCCCGGCCTTTCCCAGGATGCCCACGGATTCTTGACAAGACGACCTGCTCAGGCTTCTGCCGAGAGCCGGCAGGCACAAAGTCACTAAGGCGGGAGGGCTGGCCTCCCCGCGGGGCGGCCCGCCGGCCCCATCGGCCTGGGTCGTGTGTCCAGCAGTCCCAGGCCGTTGTCCTCAGCATCATCGCGCCTCAGGGAACACCCCTCACCTGGACTCTTCCGTCCCTTCCTGGTACCAGTCCCAGGACGACCAGCCCTGCCGCACACACCAGGGTCCCCCCAGGGAAACAGAAGTTTCAGGCCTTCCCAAACCAGCCGCCCAGCACCCCCCGGGAGCTCCAGCATCAGTGGGGACGCGGGCCTGGGGGCAGAGAGCAGGCCCCCCGTGGCTGCTGGGGCCCCACAGCTCTGCCTCTGAGGCCAGGGTCCTCTGGGCCCCAACTGACCGCTCAGAACCCTAAGGGGCGTTCCGTGTCCAGGTGAACGGGTCCCTGACGACTGGGGCAGACCCACAGTTGGGCTTGGGGAGGGGCGGCCAGCCAGGTTCTAGGAAACGGTTCCACCAACCTGGCTCTGGAGTCAGAGTGATGTCACTTCTCCAGGTACCAGGGGAGGGGAGAAGCGCTGGTCCCAGCCTGGAGCTGGGCCACTCTGGCCCCCGCCCGGCCCCACAGGACACCCGGGGGTCAGAGCAGGGCCAGGCCAGGACCCTTTCTGCGCACCAGGGCAGGTCCGACCTAGTGGAGGGCCCCATCCCTGGGGGAGGCCGTTCTCCTGAGTGAAGGTTCCCTCCAGTGGGGAGGGCTGTGCCCCACCCAGGTAGTAGCTGCACACACACGGGCAGAGACCACGCACACACGGGCAGTGACCACGCACACGCGGGCAGAGACCACACACACGCAGGCAGTGACCACGCACACGTGGGCAGAGACCACCTACACACGGGCAGTGAATAGATGTGCACCATGTTTCCTCAGACGCATCTCATTCCATATAAGATGCAGGATGGGGATGCGCCATCCATATTGTGAATTTTAGGTCCTTGTATCTGGTCACGATTCCTTCTGCTCTGGTTTATCATCGCTCCTAACCTCCATTTCTTTCCAGAAATCCCTTTGGGGCGTTCGTCCCTGCAGGAGGACTTGACACGTTTCCATATTGGCTCTTGTTTGACTCAGAATCGTCCCCGTTCTCCCGCCTTCTCTGAGGAATCTCTATCCTGTTCAGTGGTTTCCCTTCACCCTGGCCCACGTCTTCCTGGTACAGAGAAGAGCTTTAGGGTTTTGCCTTTTTCTTCATCACTGCATGGAGGCCTCACAGCCGGTTCCAATGATGTTTCTGTCCGTATGTTTTGGACAAGTATTTAAGGAGCACCTCCGACGTGCAGCGACGGGGTGGGGACGGGTCAGACCCGGGGCCCGCCTCCCTCAGAGGAGCTGAGTTTCCCGGGGACAGGTCGGCGCAGGCAGGAGGTCCCCGCCGGGTCTGATTCAGCGGTGGGGGTCAACAGATAACGCAGCTGTGAGAGGCTGAGGAGTGGCCCCAAGGGCACCTCTCAGTCCCTGGGACCTGATCCCCCGCCCCTCCAACACACACACACACAGGGATGTCAGGGCCGTGGGAACAAAGGGCCTCGAGGGAAGCAGCCTCCGCTGGACCCTCTGGGGGCCCCAAGCAGAGCCACGTGTATCCTCCAGGGAGACGTGGAAAGAGCTGACGCACGCGGGGGAAGCGCCGTGAAGACAGAGCAGAGAGGTCTGCAGACGCTGGTCTCGAGCACTTGTCTACACCGCCGCGGCACCCGTCCTAGACCAGCCACCTGGATGTGTGTTTCCCCAGGATGCCTGCACTGACCTCTGCCTGCCCCCGCTCCGCCCCCCAGACTATTCCCAGCACAGCACCGGGGCCATCTCTGTTCCCAGTCAGCCCCGGGGAAATCACCTCTGGAGTCTGCCAGCAGCTCCCGCTTCAGCACAGGCGGGTCCCGAGGCCCAGCCAGGAGCCAGGGCTGACTGCCAGTGCCCATCTCCTCCTCCTCCACGGGCCTCACTTACTCTGCCGGATGCCCTGGTCTCCTCGCGCTGAACCCGTCCCATCCCCAGGGCCTTTGCACATGCTGCTCTTTACCCTGATGTCCCCACGGCCCTGTCTTCACACCCTCAGCTCCAGTGTCACCTCCCAGAGAGCCCCCGGCCCACACGGGTTTGAGGATCCCCTTGTGTCTCAAAAACCCTCAGACAGTCTGGTTCGCACACGCTCCTTTGAGACTCAGCCCAGGTATCACCATCAGAAACTCACACTGGGTGTTGCTGTTCCGACTTCTACTGGGAATCCCCAAGACTCCAGGCCAAACGTTCCCCATCATTCGTGTGCTGAAAACTGGAAAGCCGGCCAGCGGCTCCTCACGCTTTCAGTACAAAGGGATCCCCTGGGTCGGTCGGACAGCAGATTCTGACTCAGTGACCTCCAGGCTGGGGCTCTGCACCTCTTCCTAGGACCCGTGATGTGGCGTCGCTGCTCCCAGCCCAGCTTCAGGGGTGGGGTCTGGACAAGCAGATGACCCTCGCCCACACATCTGGGACACCCAGGGAGAGGCTGGGCCCCCACCCTCTCTTCCCACTGCTGGACGAGTCACTCCACCTGCCGAGCGTGGGGTCGGCAGCGCCCACTCTGCAGCACTCGCTCCGCGGTTCACGGGAGGGGTGATCTGCGGCTGGACATGGGTGAGGGCTCAGTGGATATGCTCCCGGGGCCCGCGTCTGGGGCCCGGGACTGACCTCTAGCTCTCGGCGCCGGCCGTGCCCGAAGGTCCCCCTGGCTATGCACTCCCTCCTGCTGCGTCTTCCAGCCCCTCTGCCCCGGCCCCGAACCCCCCACCGAGACAGGCCCAACAGCGGTGCTTTCCTGGGCCGTCCCTCGGGGGAACCTGCACGTGCACCCGACTTTCTCCTGGCCCAGGCCAGCCCGGTCAGCCCTGGCGATGGCGGAGCGTGACCGCAGCGGCCTCAGCCAGCATTCTTCATCAGAACTGTGTTGTTTATTCTAGGTGTTTCTAATTTCCTTAGAAATTTTATGATCTCCTTGCCAGCTTTCATCTTTAAAAACTGGCTGGGGTTTGGGCTGGGGCGGTGTTGCAAGGACAGAGAAATCTGGGGAGAACTAACATCCCAGCGATGCGGCTTCCAGGCCGTAAATACCATGCGTGTTTCCACCTGCTGGCTCTTCCCTCACGTCTGCCGGGGTCCTTCCACAGGTCCCCGTCGCCATCTTACGCGGCTGTTGTCAAATTTATCTCCAAGTCACCCTAGGCTTTAAACGCTGTTGTATAGGGTGTTTCTAAATTTTTATACTCTAAGCTATAAATAAATCACTGTCTGTAAACGTGCACACACACGTGTCCACTGTGTGTTGCGTCTCTGCGTCCCCATCTGTCTGTCTGTCTCTGTTTATCTGTCTCTCTCTCCCGTCAGCTGGTTTAGGGATGTCCATTCCTCACAACCGGCTCAGTCGCATCCCGTGGTTCACGGCCCACTTGCATCATTAACCTGTGCGTGGTGGGCACGCTTCACGTGTGTGTATTTTAGTGCTGCAGCTCGCATGCCCCGCCACACCTACCGTGACAACCGCATCATGACAGTAAGCCGTGTCCGCACCCTCCCCAAACCCCCGCCCTACTCCCTTCCACGCAGACGCCACCGTCCTGAAGTTACCTCTGGCTCCATGTGGTCTTCCCCACTGTGGTTAGACGTCCGCGATGTTTCTAGGTTTCGGCTACTAAGCAATTCTGCACTAAATACTCTCGTGCAGTCTGTTCAGCCCAAACACTGACCGTGTTCTCGGGCACGCCCTACGACGGGAGTGCTCCGTCTCCGTGGACCGAGGCGCACGGCCGTCTAAAGGTACTTGACGCTCCTTAGCGGAAGATTTCCAGAGTGTGCCGGTTCACTCCCCCACTGCAAGGACTAGGACGCCCAGTTCGGAGCAGCCCGGACAGAGCTTAGTCAACACATATTATTCAAAGCTTTGTAAATTTGGAGATCAGCCAAGACGGCAGAGTAGGAAGACCCTGAGCTCACCTCCTCCCACACGCACACCTAAGTTACAACTGTTCACAGAGCAACTATGATGAAAAAGACCAGAACCTACTAGAAAATATCTTCTATGACTGAAAATATAAAGAAGAAACTACAACGAGAAGGGTGGCAGGGGCCAAGCAGCAGCACAGTGAGACCCACCCCCAGGGGGGTGCCCACAGGTGGGAGGAGAGCCACAACAACTGCAGGCGCCCCCTCAGGGAGCTGGGGTCCCCAGCCTGGGGGTCCTGCACCCGGAAGACAAGCCCCCGGGACGTGAGGCTTTGAAGGCCAGCGGGGCTGACTTCCAGGAGTCCCAGAGGGCTGTGGGAACTAGACTCCCCTGGTAAAGGACGCACACAAAATCTCACAAGCTCTGGGACCCAGGGCAGAGCAGTAGCTGGAGCAGTGCAGGATGGGTAGTGGGCGGTGGGTGGTGAAGAGTGGTTACTGAGTGGTTGACGATGGGCGGTGCACGGTGGAAGCTGGATGGTAGCTTCTGAACTGGGGCCAGTGGCTGGCGGTAGATGGAAAACAGTGAGTAGTGGCGGAAGTTGTATGGTGTACGGATGATCCTGGATGTTGGACGGTAGATGGTAGATGGTGGACAGTGGGTGACGGACAGTAGGATGTAAGAGGTAAAGGTGGAACATGGGTAGTGGAAGGTGAAAGGTGGAAAGTTGATCCTGGATAATGGGTGGTGGAGCATGGTGGGAGAAAAGTGGAGTAAGGATGGCGGATGGTGGACGAGGAACAGTGGAAAGTGGATGATGGATATGAAAGGTGGTTGCTGGGAGGTAAAAGGCAGTAGGTGGGTGTGGAAGGTGGGTGTGGGTAATGGATTGTGATGGTGGAATACGGAAGGTGAAGAGTGGGTGGTGGATGGTGGGCCGTGTGTGAAGTGGGCAGCGGAAGTTCCCGTCACCTCTCTGGCGTTTATACTACAATGACTCCTGTAATCTCTGCAGCACAGGAGGCCGCACCCTTATGTGGGCCTTTGATAGTGACCGGCCTGGGCTCTGGAGCCTTCCCGACCCCATCTTGGAGGGTTCCCTTCACTCGAGGGGTTTCAGACTGTGCTGGTGATGGAGGGCTGGGGGCCCCGGGGGCCAGCGACCTGACATGACTCTGTGGAGGACGAGGCTGCAGGGGGCCCAGGCGTCGGGGCGGCCCGGGGGTGGGGAGGGGCTGGGGCTCGGAGGGCATGCGCGAGGGGCGCAGGGGAGCCTGGGGCGTCGGTGGCGGGGTTTGGGGAGAAGCCAGCCGTGGGGGCTCGCTGCGAGGGGGTGGGGGCGCGGGCCCGGGTGAAAGGCTGGAGCAACGGTTGACCGTGGCCAAGCGCGCACACAGAGAGGAGGAAAGAAGCGTTTATTTCAAGCCTTCAGTATGCACAACCGGCCAGAAGTGCATTGTTTGTCAGGGCTACGGTCAGAAGATTTAGTCGTCAGCTGCAGTACGTGAGGAGACACAGGGTTTCAGAAATCTTTTAAGGATGTGGAGCAGAACCAGAACAGCGAGCGCCTCTCTTGGAGACCCCCTGGGCCCTCCCCACCCCACGTGGCCCCCTGCACCGGAGGTCCCGCGGTGCTTTCTGCTCAGGCTCTGTCTGCAGAGAGCTTGGTCTCCCCCAACCTGGGTGCCCAGGGTGTGCTTCCAGCCAAGCCTGGCGCCCCCCAGACCGCAGGCCCCAGGCTCGGGCAGGCCCGGGGGGCTCAGGACAAAGACCTGAACATCCGGGTGCAAGACCTTCCAGGCTCGGCGTCCTCAGAGCCAGCTTCCACCTGGGCATCTCCAGCCCTCGCCCCGCCGCCTGCTTTGGGGGAGAAAGAGCCGGTTTCTTCTCAGAGGCAAACCCAGCAGCTGAGCGGAGCTGGAGGCGGGAAGAGCTTATTCAGAACTGGAATATTTTTAAGCCAAGTCAGAAGAGTGCTACCTTCAAAAGCAGCGTTTGTCCTTCTGCTTCGGCCCAGAGCTAATCAGCTTAGCAGGAGGCCTGGGCCGCCCGGCCAGGCAGGCAGGCACCGCAGTCCGGGTTGATCTTTCACAGAAGGAAAACCCCGTCTCTCCCCAGTGCCCGCTGTTTGTTCTGGGTCTCCCCTCAGAAGCAGCTCGCGCTGGGCCATTAAAAGGACAAAGCAGAGACTGTCTCTTTCCGGGAGAATGTCAAGGCGCTTTATACGGAACCGTCTAGGGCAGGAATGCTGGCTGCTGTTGAATACTGTCACCTGCCACCCAGAGCGGCCAACCCGGCCCCTTCCCCGTGTCCCCCGCAGGGCGGCGCCCAGCGTGGTCAGAGCGTCGCTGCGGTTCCTGCCTGCTCTCAGCACCCGTGCGGCGCCAGCGGAGGAGGAAGTACCTTTTAGGGCACCTGTCCGTGGTTAAACTGAAGACGTCGTGGGGACAAAGCCGATTCCTGGCGACAAAGAGGATGGGTGACCTGGCCTCAGGCGATCAAAGGGACGTTATGATTCAAAATTCATTACCGTCAGTTTGCGGCGCTCGCGGCTCTGTGCCCCGCCCCGCAACGGAGCTAAGAGGGAGGATGGGGGTGGGGGGCCCCCAGGAGACCCACTCACAGAGTTCACCGAAGGAAACACATGGATGAGCTGGGGAGTTTTTAAAGAATAAAAGGGACAGAATAAACAAAAGTTTGGATGAATACACGAAGATGTTCGGAAAGGTAAGCGCCTGGAAAGGGAGTCGCGCGGATCTCGTGCGCAGGAGTCCCCGGGATTTGCCAAAGCAAAGTGCTGGGCTGCCAGGAGTGGCGAACGGAGCCCAGGCGAGCGGCAAGCAGGGAGGCAGCCCGGCCCGGGCGGCGTCTCCTGCGCTGCTCTCGCTCGCGCGATCGGCCCTCCGGAGCCACCAGTCCAAGGCGTGGACGGTGGGGCGCAGGGGCCAGCGGGGCCCTGTGTGCCCAAATCCTTGGGGTGAGGACGTGTGGACTGGGAAATTCCAGACACTGAGAGGAACCAGTGGTTACACGTGCATCTCAACAGCGCTGAAGGGTCCCCGCGCAACGGAGGCAGCCTGTGCCTTTCAAACCAAGAGTGTGAATAGAAATAAAAATATTACGCATTTCACTTCCTGCAGCAGAGAGCACGGGGGGAGCTGAGAACCCCCCCGGACCCCCCCGCCCCCCACACACGCTGGGGGCGGTGCTACGAGCACCATCTAAAGCTTGCCACGGGCTGCGCTTCGGGACGGGGCGGCTGCAGAGGATGTCACGCCCACCCTGGCAACGACAGCAAATCCAGACAAGCTCGTGTCCCCCTGAAGCCCTGAGAGTGTGGCAGTCCTGGGACAACCAGTGAGACCTGAGGAGAGAGGCAGGCGCCCGTGGGGAGAGGGCCCCAGACACAGCCCCCAGAGGGGGAAGAAACCAGACAGAAAGCACAGGAAGGGGGCCCTGAGCCGAGAGGAGCCGGCACCTCTCCAGAGCCTCGTGGCATCCTGGGGGACGGGGCACAGGCCAATCTCTCTCCCTGAGGAAGAGGCAGGGGTGCAGGCTGGGCCCCAATGCTGGAGAACCCTGCTCCTGGGGAGGGCAGGATAACCGGGAAGACCCCACCTCAAGCCCCAGGGACCCCCCACCTGCCTGAGACGGCAGGATGTGGGGCCATGAATCTTATCTCAGCAAAAGCAATTATGAGACCGGGACTGGTGGAGACGACAGACAGGGCAGGGCAGCACGCACAGAGCTGGGAGAGGCCAGAAAACGGGCGAGAGCGAGCACTGACAAGGCGCGGCAAGCAGGCCGCCCGGGAAGCCGGCTCCGGACTGCCCGTGTGATGGGGTCCGGACTCTGCAGCAAAACGACCAAAGCTGGTGAAAGGGTTTTTTTTAATTTTAAGTCTCTGGGATTCGTCCTGAGGACATACAGCAAACAGACGGGCTTCCTTCCTCCACGGAGCTCGCAGCCCCGCTGGAGACTCTGCCCCGGGCGCAGCAGGCCCAGAGCTGGGGGCCCTTATCACCCTTGCTCCAGGCCCTGGTGGGAGGCACGCCACAGGGGCCACACGAGGCGACCCCCCTGCCCAGGGTCCTGCTCGCGGTCGGGAGGCCACTCCGAGGGAAGTGGGCCACGGTCCCCAGCCACATTCAGAGGTTTCGCTCAGGGAAAGGCAGGCCGTGAGGGACGAGAACGCCAGCGCTCTCCCCAGAGAACGGGCTTCCTGGAGACCGCGTGTGGGGACGTCAAGCCTGAGGCTGCTCTTGAAAACTACGGGGGTGGGATTGGTGAGAAGCAACCAAGGGGAGACAGCTCATTAGAGAAAGAGGCTAAACCAGAGACCAGTTAGTTGACCAGCAAGAACAAGGGGCAGGGACAGCCAAGAAGAGACCACCTGGGCTCAGGCCAAGCCTCCAAGACTTGCCGCAAACTCAACGCCCGCAAAGGGGCCCGTGTTCACCGGGACAGACGGTGGAGGTGGCGGGCCCCCGGGCAGCCCTGAAAACAACAGGGCCACCAGCAGGCCACCAGCGGGCCACCAGTGGGCACCAAGAGCCAGGTGTGGCACCAAAGGAGTCAGAGGTCAGGGAAAGAGAGCCCTTCCAGAACCACTGTCCCCAGGGGTGGCCGTGGCCTCCGAGCCGGGGCACCAAAGGCTTCACACTGTGGGAGAAAAGACATCACTTGTTCCCTTTTTTTGTCTCAGTTTTTAAAAAATGCATAACATTATATAAAGTAATAATGATGAATTGTTGGGTTTGTGACATGGGAAATATATTACATACGGTATTTATACAGTATAATAGTGTTTATACTTCACAATGGCACAGAAGGGGCAGAGGGCCTGGAACTGCACTGGAGCAGTGTTTCTGTAACTCACTGGGACAAAGTTAGTACAAATCTGAAGTAGATTCTGATAAGAAGTACATGGTAAGCCTGAGAGTCACTACAAGGAAAGTAACAAAAAATACAATTAAAAGAGTAATTAAGGAATTAAAATGCTATCTTAGAAAATACACACTAAATGCAAAAAAGCAGCAAATTAGGAATAAATAAAGGAAGCAAAAAAGCAAAACGTCAGATGAACATCCAACTGTATTAACAATTACATTAAATACAAGTGGATTAAACACAATCAAGAGGCACATACCGTCAGACTGAACCCCCTAAAGAAAATGATTTCACTATATAATGCCTCTAAGAGACACACTTTAGAGTCAAAGGTATGAATAGCCTGAAAGTAAAGGATGCAAAAAAATTTTTACCGTGGGAATAGCAACCATAAGAGAGCTGGAGTGACTACACTAGTATCAAACAAAACAGATTTTAGATCAAACAAAAATGGTCACTAGAGATAAAAGGAATATTCTATAATGACATGAGGGTCAATAAACCAGGAACATAAATAGTTGCGATCACACACACGCACCTGACAACAGACACCAAAACACACGGCGCGGGAGACGACTGAGGTGAAAACAGGACCAGACCATGCAGCAGCAACGGCTGGAGACCTCAGCGCACCGCTCACCGCTTGCAGTAGTGGGCAGAGCAGAGAGGCAGGACACCGAGTACACAAACAGCCTGGACAACACTGGGAACCAACCAACCCTCACACACACCTGAGGTCACCCACCCAGCAAAGCCCAGCGCACCGTCTCCTCAGGGCGCGCGGCTCGATCTCTGGGAGAGACACGTGCTAGGCCACAAGACAGACTCAGGAAGCGTAAAGGGTTAAAATAATACAGAGTATGTTCTCTGACCAAAAGGATGAAATGTAAATATGGGAAATTCACACATACGTGCAAATTATACAACACGCTCCTGAACAGCCAGTGATTCAAAGAAGAAATCGCAGAGGAAATTAAAAACTTTGAGATGAATTAAACTTACGGGATGCAGCTAAAGTGGTTCGTAGGTGGAATTCGTAGCCATAAATGCCTGTATTAGAATTGAAGGAAGGAGTCCCATCATTTTGGTGGGTTTGTATGTTTCTCTCGTGTATCTACAGATTTTTGCTTTACACGTTTTGAGGCAATATGATGGTGGTGGTGGTGGTGGTGCAAAACTGGAATCTTTCATGACAGACTTAAAAACCAATAGGTGGTCATCCTCTCTTTTCACAAGGAATCTCTGTCTTAGGCCTATTTCATCTGATATGAATGTCAGCAAGTTCAACTCTTTTTTGTAGAGTATTTGACTGGTTTACCTTTTCTGATTTTGACCTTCTTTCATGCCCTTGATTTGAAGGTTGATCTCTTACAAACAGGGGAGCCACGCTGCCTGCTTTCCAGGTGTCCCACCTGGCCAACATCCCCTTTTGCTGACCAGAGGGCCTTGGTTTGGACAATATGGCACGTGACTCCCCTACTTACAGACAGCAGATCTCTGGGATCTTAAAAACTGTCTAATGTGACGTTATCTGTGTAACTTAGTCCATTTTCATACATTTTATACATGTAACTGCTGCCATCGTTGGATTTATTTTTCCCACATGGCGCTATGGCCAAAGGGACGGAGTCCGCAGCTGCGCCCGGGGGACCCGTGCTCGGAGAGGTCATCCCTGACCGCGGCCAGACCGTGCACCTCTGCCCCGGGGAGGTGCTCCTCCGGACGAAGCAGTGTGACCAGGTGTGGGGCGCCAGGGGGCGGGGGCACAAGCGAGGTGCCGAGGTCGGGCGAACCAGCCCCTCCTCAGACCCCACCCCCGCTGCCCGCCTGCTGCCCAGGCAAGGATGTCCTGCAGACCCCAAGTCCGGGGGTGAGCCGGCGTCCTGGGGGTGCTGCCCGGCCCACAGGCAGGGGCTCCCGGGCCGCTGGCCAGCTGGGCAGCGGCTGCAGCAGCAGGGAGCGCCCAGGGCGAGCGATGGCGGGGCGGGCCTGCAGGGCATCTGCTGCTTCAGGGCTGTGGGAGCGCAGGCGGGCACGCAGGTGGGAGTAAAGGCGCGGGCGGGACAGCTGCGGCCCCCGTTAACTGTGCCACTCCGCCGCGGACAGGCTTTCCGCCTTCCTGCCTGTGTTTTTCCTTCCTGCCTATTTTAAGGCCAGAGTTGCTGTCTGCCTCTCCGGAGCCCTCCTGGGCTCCGCGGAGGGCAGGTGGTCTGGCAGCTGCTGGGACAGCTGGGCGGGGGAGGTGGCTAGCCCGCAGGGTCGCGTGGGGTCACGGTCACAGTCACAGGGAGGCCACGTCCTTCTAAGCGCAGGCCAGTTTTCAGGTCTGTGGGAGGGTCCCCAGCCCGCCATCAGCACTGAGAATCCTCTTATCTCAGACGTGTGGCCACAGGTGGCCTCGGCGGCACCATCCTCAGAAGGTGGAACCACAAACAGTGAGGCAAGCCTAAGAATGAGCCGGCCACCCCCAACTCACCCAGACGAACCCGTGTGTTCACTTTTTGCACACATTTCACATTAATCGACTCATGGTCACCAAGACGGCGTCTGTGTGTGTGGATACTGTCCCTTTTCCACTTGACTTCAAACCAGCGCTTTCCGACGCGCCTCCTAATCCTGTGACACTCTTCAATACCCCGTGTGTCTGTTTAGGCGAAGTGCACCATCTCTCCGTACTGCACACTGAGTCAAATTGCTCTTTTTTATAGACAAGGCTGCAGTACATGCTTTCATGGTGATTTTATTGCCAGTGAGATATCTGCTTCAGCTAAATCCCCACCAGCAGGATTGCTGGGCCAAAGGCCAGCTCCAGGATTTCTGCTATTTTTTTTTAACCAAAACTGATCACAATAATTTATTGAGCACTGTTTGCAGAGGGGTTGTGTTCAAGTTGGTTCAGGGTCAGGACCCAGGCCATCCTGAAGTCTGTACAGGATTACAGACTCGTTACCCCTGATGCAGACGAATTACAGACCCTGTAAAAGAAAGAACAAGTCTGTACGTGCTGAGCAGAAACGACGGTCTACCACGTCTGCTGTGTTGTTCACTACCTGAGCATGCTCTCCCTTTTCACCACGGTTGACTGGTTTAAAAAGCATCCATTTCAGTAGATGCAATATTTATACTAATAACACTCACTGGCAGACATTCATTGAAGTTTTTTTTTTATGTTCCTGCCATCCTAGTGGGCACTTCCCATGAATTCTCATGTTTAATCCTTATGATGACCTGAAACAGGGGCCCTATTTTATTTTATTAGTTGGGAATCCAGGGCTCAGAGCAATCAGTGGCCCAAAGTCACACAGCTGGTCAGAGGAACAGCTGGGGTCACACTGGTCCCTTAAATGCAGAGCTCACTTCTGCGACAGGGCATCACCCCTGCACCTCCTGCACCGCCTGCACCTCCTGCATCTCCTGCACCGCCTGCAGCTCCTGCACCGCCTGCACCGCCTGCAGCTCCTGCACCTCCTGCACCGCCTGCACTTCCTGCACCGCCTGCAGCTCCTGTACCTCCTGCAGCTCCTGCACCTCCTGCACCGCCTGCACCTCCTGCACCGCCTGCACCTCCTGCATCCCAGCCCCCCACCCAGCCCTGCCGCATGCGGGGGCAGAGCTACTGAGGAGACGCTGGAGATAAAAGGAGGGACTGCGTTTGGGAATCGTATTCTCCTCCGTGTTCAGAACTCAAAACCCAACATGGCCTCATTGCTCCCTGGGGCTAAAAATTAATAGAAGTCCAACTGACCTGTGGGTGCCAAGCCAGCTCTGTCCCCCTGGACACCAAGAGGGACACCCCGTCAACTCGGATCCTGGAGTGATCTGCAGGACTCGGGCTGCGGCCTCCGTCCCAGGGCGAGATGCCTGGAAGATGCTGCCTCACCTGGTGAAAGGGAAGGTGCAGGTGTGCGTCAGGAACTAAACCTCTGACCTCAAAACAGGAGGCTGTCCTGGGTTATCCAGGTAGGCCCAGTATGAGTCCCTAAAATGGAGAGAGGCAGGCGGGAGGCGGAGATCAGCAGCGTCGTGGGCACTGACCCGCCAGGTTGGCAAGAGACAGCATGGCCATGAAGATGCAGGAGGCACACGGAAATCGTGAGCAGGACCGGGTCCTGCCAACAGCCCAAGGAAGATGAGAGCTGATTGTGCTGGTGCCTCCAGATGAGACCCTGTTGTTTGAAGCCCCAGGTGTGATGACCCGAAGCAGCCAAGGCTGCACCTCATTGCAGGGCCCGGAGCATCTGTCCCCTCTCCGGCTCATGTCCCATCAGCAGAGGCTCCCGGCTGGGGACAGGACAGGCCCCCGTCCGGCTTCGAGCCTCTTATAAGCAGCACAGAATTCAACTTTAAACAGTCACCCTAGAGGGGAGGGCACAGCTCCGTGGTACACGCGTGCCTAGCACGCACGAGGTCCTGGGTTCAACCCCCGGTCTCTCCACTAACATAAACAAACTAAATTATCCACCCCGCAATTTTTTTTTAAATCAGTCTAATCTTTTACTCAGTCTAGTCTTTAAACTGGAGTTTTTCTCTGTTGACACTTGCTGGGACTTCCAACATACTTGGGTTTACTTCTATATCGTGTTGATGAGTTTGTCCTTTTCCCTCTTGTTTCCTCCTGTCCTGCCTTTTGTGGGTTTGAGTCACTTTTTTTCTTGTTTCACTTTCTCCTTTCAAATTAGCCTGAGAGTTACACTGTCTACCTGTCTCCTCTGGGTGGGGAATCTCAAAGCTTCATCCACCATTTACCTTAAAAAGTTCACACTCAGTCTCTTTGGACGGGCCTCTAACGTCCTGTGACCCTGCGGCGCGCTGTCTGGCTGCCCCAGCCCGCCCCCCGGCTCGCAGGCACCACTGGCCACTGCTGATCCCGCCCAGCCGTCCCAGCCCCACGAAGCAGGCGCTGCTGTGACCCGGAGGGGCCGCGTGTGCGAGCCCGCTTGTGGCTGTGGTCTCCTTGCCCTGCTGCTCCGGGGCTACATTCCTTCTCCAGGCGATTCACAACGTGCAGCAGCTGCTTCAGCGAGGGCCACTGATGGCTTCACTTTGCCCAGAAGCAACCTCTGTTTCCCTCCGATTCTTGGCAGTTCTGCTGGCAACACAAATCCAGGCTGACAGTGATCTTTCCCGGGTCTGAAGGCACTGCCCGTCTCTCGGCCTCCGAGGCCGCCCTGTGGGTGAGCAGTGGAGCACCGAGCCCTCGGGGGCGCGGGCTCCCCCGGCGCGGGCTTCCGCAGTTCAGCCGTCACTCACACGCAGGTCTCTTGACTTAAGCTGCTGGGGGTCACTGGGCCTTTGGAACACGAGGGTCAGTGTCCAGAGAATCCTCACCCAACACCTCTGACCATGGCCTGTTTTGCGCCCCCCGCTCTCTTCCTAGAACACCCGCTGGAGACGGGCCGGCCCTCGTGCTTCCTTCCCGCTCTGTCTGACTTCTGTGCAGGCTGCGTTCTGGGACCACCACCACCCTGGGAATTCAGGCCACTCATCATCTTTCAGGTGTGTCGCACGTGTTGTTTAGCTATTGCATGCCTCACTTCAGTCGTTACCTTTTCTTTCCAGAGGTTGTATTTCATCTTTGACGGCATCTTGTTCCTTCGCCACATTTTAGCACCCTGTCGCTTCTGAGAACGTGCGAATAGCCGCCACCTTATGTTTTGAGTGGATTTTCCTGGCGTCCACGGGGGCTGGGGCTGGCTCGTCGCGGCTGCTTCCGCTGACGGTTGCCCCTGGTGGGTTGCTTCCTGTGCGCCAGGGGATCTCGTGTTGTGAGACCAGGCCCACACTGACAGGACTCTGGAACGCAGCAGGACTGCGCTCCTCCAGAGGGCATGCTGGCTTCTGTCAGGACCCGAGGCCACGCACGGGGAAATCCGTGTGCGCGCGTGCGTGTGCGTGTGCGCATATGTATGTGTGCATGCGTGTGCATGTACGCGCGTGCGCGCCTGTGTGCGTGTGCACGCGTGCTTCAGAAGCGCCCACCTGCCCACCGTGCACAGCCCGCTGTGAGGACAGTGGCCTAAGGACACAGGGCTGCACTGCTTTGTCCTGAAAAGGCCTTGTTAATAGAAGCGGAGATTTGGTCTGTCACAGGTCATTTCTTGCAGCATCCGGACCCCATCGGGCAGCTGGTGTGGCATCCGCGAGTGCCGGACGGCCCAGGGACAGACGGGGCCGCTGGCCCGCCCCTGACCCGGGAGCCAGGGGCCGGCTTGCTGAATCTGCAGACCAGCCTGGCTGGCTTCTGGGGTGGGGTGCTGGGCCCCCGCCAGCCTCCCCCCGCAGCCCCTCCGGTTCCTCTTCCCTCTCACATTGTGTCTGAAATTCCAACAATGGCACAAACGCTTTCAACAGGCCCCAATGATGACGGCTCTTCTGAGACTCTGCAGCTCTGCCATCAGACACGGCGGGAATGGAAGAGTGGCCGCGAGGTAGTGGCCAGGAAGGCCCTGGGCTCCCTCAGGAACGGGCTCCACATCCTCCCAGCAGCTGAGAACACACCCTGGCCCTCCCTTCCCACAGCCCCGAGTGTCACCTGGACCCTGGCTTCCAGGCTGTCCCCTCTTGTCTACACAGAGCCTCCGGGGGCCCCTCCCTCCCCCACCTCATTGCCCACGAGACTCACTCCTACCCCTGCCCCACGGCTTCTCTCCCACGTCCCAGTCAGGCCCCGGGTCACACAACTTCCTGCCACCTCAGGCACCCAGACACACGCCGCGGGGCCTTTGCACTTGCTGTCCCGGGGCCGGCCCCTCCCCCGCCCGAAACCCCTGTTTTCCTGCTGTGCCCACTGTCCTCTGACGCAGGATGTCCCGCTGGCTGGTCGTTCTCCAGGATGCAAAACCGAGGAAGTCTGCTGCCTCCTCCTCGGTGCCGAGAAGAGGGCTGTTCCCAACTTCCCACAGCCGTGGACTTTCTCAGACAGGTCTTACAGCCAGCAGTCCTGAGGACGGGGGGGGCCGGGCGGTGTCTCCACAGTGTGCTCACAGCCACCAACATGGACGACACAGCGGCCAACTTTCTTCACAGAAGACGGTGGCCACGGTGCAAACACTTGCTACAGCTCTCGGCCGAAAGAGAACGCAGAAGCACAACCTCTAGAAAATGTACTTTATTAATATCTGAAGTACAAACAGAGAAAGAATAAATATTCGGTCACCCAGCCCTGCGTGGCTGTGAGCCACACTACAGGACCCCAGCACGCACCCAGGGCCATCTCAAGAGCCTGGGAAGGAGACATGAGAGGGACCTGAGGCTCCAGGCTCTGCAGGGCTCCCCGTCCACACTGTGGCCTCACCAGTCACCCAGGAGTTGTGGGACTGGGACGCCTGGTCAGAGGCGACGGGGTGGGGGCCCCCTCGTGTGACCATGAAGGCCCAGCACAGGGCTCTGTGGACCAGTCCAGGACCCCCATTTGGCAGCTGGTCTCCAAGGCGCCACCTCAGGCTGGAGTGACCGCCCGCGCCTCTCAGCCCCACCGCTGCCCCGGAGGGGGGCCGCCCGAGGCCTCAGATCTGTGGCTGCACACGGGCCCACGGGGGAGAAGGGCAGGACCTCGGACTCTGCTCTGCAGCCACCACAGGGGCTCAAATGACTGAAACCCTGCGAGTCACAGGTGCCACCAGCGCCACGTCCATACGCCCCCGGGGCGGAGCCTGCGGCGTCACACCTGCCCGGGGCAAGCCGGCACCTCAGTGCTGTCACAGGGGCCTCGCTGGTCACAGTGACATGGTCCCGGACCCTGATGCAAACAAAACCCAAGGCCCAGGGCAGGCGTGGGATGGACCCGCGTGGCTCCCCAGGCCTGAGCCCCGAGGGGCATGGCCAGCTGGTGGGGCGAGGACGCACATCCTCAGGGGAGACAGGCACAGCCGCGTGCAGGCGGCCGGGCGGTCAGTACACGACCCTCCAGTGCGTGGGCTGCTCGCACGCCGGCTCCTCGTCCCCACAGAAGCGGTTGTAGGTCGTCCTGGGGTCCAGGCCCAGGATCTCCCTCTCCTCATGAATCCGGAAGGAGAACGTGGAGACCGAGGTGCCGATGAAAACCCTGCCAGGGAGCGCCAGGTCACCGGGGCTGCCGGGCAAACGCACCGACCGCCAGCCGTCCGCCTCCGCCGGGGCCCGCCCGGGCCCCACAGCCCCGCCGGCCGGGGTCCCCATCACGAGATGCCCAGACACCAGGCTGCCGGGAAGGCTGCGGGAGCTGGTGTGAGGGAGACAGGGCCCGCGTCAGGGGCAGCCTCCAGCCTCCACTAGATTTTTGGCTGCTCGAGGCAGGAGGAAGTCTCTTCCAGGGAGATGTCTTGCAACAGACCTGCCACAGGTATGTCCCCAGGATGTCACCAGCTTTAAGCCCAAGAAGGTGGCGGAGCAACGCCCGTAACCTCCCCCCTGCCAAGCCTTGAGGCTGAGCTGGGGCTGAGTCTGCCCCGCACCCCCGGAGGGGCGCAGAGGAGCGGGCCCTCTCCCTGGAGGTGGCGCCCATGGGGCCCTTCACAGCACAGAACACCTGCAGCCCTGCAGGAAAACAGGTCCACGAGCAGGCCTGTGGAGCCGGCATCCGGGAAGTTTGAAAACAGGGGAAGTGACCTACTCTGCCTTTGTTTTCCACTTTACTCCAGGGGTCCCAGGGTGGAACCCCAGGACCCAGGCCCAACTGCTTCCCAGGAGGAGGAGGGGACACAGGGCGGGGTGCCTGGCGGCCCACCTGGCGTGCGCGCAGACCCACTGGTCGACGATGGCGACGCCCCCGTCCTTGTAGAGCTCCAGCTCCTCCCCTGTGGGCTCGAAGCGCAGCATCTCGGGCAGCAGCCTCCTCAGCTCCTCGTACTCTGCGGACACAAGCAGGCCTGTGGGGCCGGAGCCAAAGGCGGCGGGCACGGCTGCAGATGTGGCTGCGTGGGTGGAGGAGGGGACCGACCCGACCCTCTGGAACCCAAGAGCGCAACAGGGGAGCGGGAGGCGCACTGCGCACCCTTCCTGACGGCGTCCGTGGCCACGAAGACCTTGTCCAGCCGGTGGGTCTTCATGAGGCTGCGGATCCTCCTCACGGCTCCGGCCAGGCTTGGCACGTCCTCCCTGTGCCCCCAGATGAAGTCCTTTCTCCTCAGGTGGACGCCGAGGTACGGGCCCCCCAGCGAGGAACCCAGCTGGACCTGGCAAAGGACGGGACAGGCTGAGCCCACGGGGTCGGCGTCCAGTGCGGCAGGAGGCGAAGGGGGACGCAGAGTCCGAGCACCTCCACGCAGCAGGGGCCACACCGGGGTCCGTCCAGGGACCGATGCTCAGGGCAAACCCCGGGGGAGGGGGCTGGACGTCTCCTCAAGACCATGAGTGACCAATGACCCACACCCTTTCATCTGAGTGAACAAAGACGAGTAAAGGAAACACTGGAAACAAATACAAACTAGATAAAAAGAAAAGCCTTCAGTTCAATGTTGACGCTTCCAGTGAGACCTGTCCACGCGCCCTGGCGCTTATCGCGGGAACGACGCTGCTCCACGTGAAAGCAGCGCAAACGTCCTGCGAAGAAAGACGGTGAAACAGCATTCCTCTCTATGAAAACAGTTTGCTGTTAAAACCTACGTGAAAAGGAAATCATTAAAACAATTACACTAAAATGCCTAAAAATAACAATAATTTGAAAAAGCAGCATATAATTCATCGAAATTATAAAAAAAGCCAACCTTTCAGAAAAAGATCTTTCCTAAAAAGGACAATGCTGGAGCAAAAGGGTGTTCGTGGTGCCCCTGGGGGGGAAGGCGGAGGCGAGCCCTGGTGCCTCCGACGGCCTCTCGCTTCTACTCTCCCATCTGCCACCTCGCTCCACTGTAATGACCACCTGGGCTGCAGCCCCGCAATAAGTTCCCACCTCGCTGAAGAGGAACCGGTACCGACCGACAGCCCAACGTCTGCACCAGGACAAGGGGCTCCCGGCTGCCGGGCGGCATCCACAGCAAAGCCAGCACCCCGTTCTAACCTTCCCTGAGCAAAGGGACTGGTCACTGGGCATCTAAAGGGGTAACTTTGGCGTCCTCTGACCACAAAGATGTGGAGAGCTACCTTCATCTTGGTCCAGTCCTCCTCAAAGGGGGTCCTGTCGGCCTCGTCGGTGGAGTTGAGGTACTTGCTCCTGAACTCGTCCCCCACGGCCCGCAGGTGCCGGGCAAACACCATGCTGCGCCGGGTCTGCGGGCACAGAGGGCACTGTGAGCGCCTGCCCCGCGCAGGGCCTTTGCCGGGAGCCCCTCTGGCCCCAGGAGCAGCCCGAGGAGCTGCAGGCATGCCAGGACAGCGAGCCGGGCCCGGGCAGCGCAGACAAGCCGCCGCCCGTCTGCGAGGGGGAGGAGTGTCACGGGGAGTGGACCACACTGAGTCCGGGCGGCACCGACAACCCTCCCCTCCTGAGAGTCCCCTGGGCCCAAGGGACAGAGCGCTGGCCGAGAGAAGGTGGCTGGCAGGCGGGGAGTGCGGGGGGTGGTCACCAGCAGTAACAGCCAGATGGGGACCACAGAGCTGACAAAGACACAGAGCAGCTGTGTCCACAGTGAGGACAGCTGCACCTCCACGCTCCCGACACCACCCGCCCAGGAGGCGCCCAGGTCGCACGCCGAGGCAGCAGGGGTCTCAGCTGGGGTGCTCTGCACACACCTGGCCTCTCCATGCCCCCCAGGCTGGGCAGGTCCCAAGAGCTGCGAGGGCAGCGGCTGAGAGGGGACGTGAAACCCATTCCCTGGGGCTCCTGCCTGGGCCAGGGGACAGACAAGCCGCTGCCCAGAGATTACAGAAGAGCAGGCGCAGAGATTACAGAACACAAACATATGCTCCTGAATGCAGAGATGTGCTTTTCTTTGTCAAACGTTAATGCCATAAATCACCAACCTGCCCCTCAATGAACAAACCTGGGAACCCCTCAGGCAGAGGACACCACGCCAACTGTGCAGAGACACGGGCAGCAGGGGGCGGCCCCAACACAGGCGCCGTGCTCCGTCCACCCTGCCAGAGCCAAGGTCAGGGGTCCAGGGAAACCGCTTCCCAGAGGGGCCTCCGGAGAGGTGACCAGGGCAGGCGGGTGCGCCCCGCCGGGAGCCCAGGACCAGAAGGGCGGGAGAAGAAAACGGGCTGGAGACATCGGCCCTGGGAGGGCCCAGCATCCGTCCGTAATCTAAGAGAGCTGGGATTTACCTAAAACTTCCATTTCATTCCAACAGCAGACAAAGTGCGCCTCGTCTAAGAACCCGCCTGTGCAGGCCTGGGCCCCCGGGGGCACGCGAGCAGTGGGCAGGCCCGCGCCTCAGGGGAGCACACGAGCAGAGGGCAGGCCCGGGCCCCCACCTCGCAGCCAAAGGCTCTTCTCAGGAAAACCAAACTGGCCTGTCCTGGCCTGCAGGGCCCCCGACGGGCAGAGCTGGGCCACCTTCCCAACCAGACCCCTGACAAGTAAGCCGTCCCCAATGCCAAGGTGACATGGCCCATCTCCCGCCTGTCTTGGCCGTTCACTCGCCCAGAGCCAGCGCCTCCCTCGGCGCGGGTCCAAGTCCAACCCTGACTCGAGGCAGAGATGCCCCACCGCTCACAGCTGGAGACCGAGCCAGGGGCGCCGGCTCCAGCTCGTGATCGCCCACGGGGAAGGATGCCCAAGCAGACGCGGCTGCCCCGTCCAGCCGCCGCCCTGGACACCTCATGTGCGGGCTGGGCCCCTCCACGGCTGTTAAAACCTTGTGACTTTAGGCCGCGAGGCTGAAAACAAGAGGGGCCGAGTGTCTCGGGTTTGCTAGAGCTACAGGGGTGCGGGCGCCGGCCGGGCAGCACTCACGTCCCAGTACTCCTTCCCACCGTAGTGGTCGTGCAGGAGGGTCTCGGCGCGGTCCAGCATCACAGACCTGGTTTTAAACAACAGGAAAAGAGACAGTTTTACTTTCAAAATGATTCTGCTCCGAAGTTCAGACAGCGCTGTCAACGTGGGAGGGCCCTGAGCCCGGGAACACTCTGGGCTGAACTCTGAGATCGTACCAACCTTGCCAGGTCACCTGGGGGCATTTGGGCAATCACTGCCAACCCTCTCAAAGGAAGCTGTCTGCAGTGCCACGTGATTATGAGAGAGAGCTTTTACTTCCTAAGTGACTCTGAACATTCAGAGTCTCTCCTGCCCCAGCCACGGAACTGGGTGAGCTCACAAGCAACCTGTGCCCATCAATGCAGAAGAACACAAACCCACAAACAAACAAGATGAGCAAACAGAACCCAGCAGTGCGCTCAGAGAGTAGCAGACGTGACAAAGGGAGTTCATACCAGGAAGGTTCAGTGTTACAACGCCTGCGACTTAACTCACCACGGTACCAGGCGAAGGGCAAACCCCTAAGACCGCGGATACCACAAAGGGGGAAAGGTCAGCGTTTACTCCTGTTCGTAAAAATCGCCTGAATGAAACAGAGCCTAGGTTCTCCTCATCCTGTCGTGTTCCTCCAACCAGAAGCCGGCCCCTTTCTCAGTGAAGGCTCAGTTCCCTCCCGCACAGCGAGGCTGCCCGCTACGGAATAATCGAGCGCCCTGAAGAATCAGAACCTGCGGGAGGGACGCTCCAGAGACAGGCCACGTCCACGCGGGCCTGGGCGACCCAGGGGGCTCGACGCGTCTGGAGAGCGGCCGGCTCACAGAGCTGCCGACGGGGAAGTGGGTGGGGTGACCAGGGCCCCCATTCTTGACCCCAAACAAAGCCTCAGTGGCTCAGAGTTAAATATGAAAACTGAAACTATTGAAGCAAAACATGAAAGACTCTAAGAATATTTGGATAAGGTTAGACTGAAAAATAAAAATCCAGAAACCTTTGAAGAACACACAGACTGATAAGTTTAAATGTATTAAAACTTAAAACTCCTGCAGAGAAAGAAACTGGCAAAGGATCTGAAAAGATGCATTACAGAAAATCGTTTCAAAAGAGCCTTTAAATCTGATTTTGCTCTGAAATCAAAGAAACATACGTTAACAGACCAGAGACCCACCTGTCCCTCATTACAGCTCTTGAGTCTGGTGGCTGCCCGGGGACGGTGGCTCGACCGTCACCACGCAAAGCACACCCCACCCCCCCACAAACCCAGCCTCCGCTCTGGGTGTGAGCCTCCATTTTCACTCCCCAAACAGAATGGTTTTGTTCTGTAAAAATGGTTCCTGTCTGTAAAAACCTGGAGCCAGTCAACGGCCACCCAGGTGGGCGGGCTCAATAAACGCTCTCACAGCGGCGCAGGGACAACTGCAGAAGAACGTGGCGGCCTCTGTGGCCACCTCCACGGTGACTGCACAGGCTTCAACTCCCAGAGGGCATCACGCAGTGGGAAAAAGGCGAAGAGAAACCCGCGCAGAGAACCCTGAGCGGGCGACTCCACGGGTGTTTAAAGAGGGAGATGAGCTCCGGAAAGCAGCGAGGCGGCTGACAGTGCGGCGGCCGTGGGGGTCGGGGTGGGAACGGAGGCTGCTCCTCAGAGGCGGCCTCACCGCCAGATGCAGTGTCACCTGCAGAGACACGGCTTGCACCCCACGTCCGGCTGGGCCACTGTCCTAGAACAGCCCCAGCGCCCCACGCAGGGCGCAGCCTCATGCCACGGAGTTCGGCCGGATTTATTTTTCGCACTGTCTCACACCGTTATGTCTGCACGGTCACCTCTGCTGAAACAGCAGCGTCTTTCCATTTCTGTGGCTGAGTCGCGTCTGTTCTGAATTTGCCACAACCCACTGCCCCGATGACCTACTGCTGAAGGGCATGGGGGTTTCTGGCTTGTGGCTCGCAGAACATTCTGGAACACGTGTGGGCACGCACACAGGTGCGTTGGGCTGGGTGTGCTGGGTCACAGGTCCGCCCTCTGTGACCCGACAGCCAACTGGCCCCCAACGGTTTCCCAGATCCTCCCGCAGCTACGTGGCCCATCCTCCCAAGGGCAGGGGTGGCCTGCATTTCCTGGTCACCAAGGGCCAGAGGGTGTCTTCTCAGGCTTAAGGGCAGCATGACTTCCTCCCCGGTGTGCCTGAGTTCACCACAAGGCTGCCCGCCCTCGCCTCGCTGCTCCTGACTCTGGGGCCTCCATCGGTAGCTGGACGAGTCCTGGCCTGATCCACGGGCTGCATCTTCCTTCTGTCTGCGGTCTGTCTTTTCGTTTGTTTAACGGTACCCACCGACGGGCAGGAATCGTTAATTCTAATGTAACTGGGACCAATCTTTTCTTTCTGGCCAGTGCTTGTCACACTCTGAGTTTTCTGGGTGGTGGGGGTGACCCCCAGTGGTCCAGCCTCACCTGCCTCAGCACGGCCCCGCCCAGAGGTGTCTCTCCAAGAGTGGACTCAGCTCCAGTCACTCAGAAAAAACAGCCCACAGTCCAAAACTTCAGCCAGACCTGCTTTTGAGACCCAAACGGTTTTGGGACACTCGTGACATGGGGTCCCAGTGGGGGTGCCCTCAGCCACGTCCTGCATCCACGTCTGTATATGGAGATGGGACCCCCTCAGGCAAAGCGACCAACTGCTGGCTGCCACAGACCCACTGGTGTTTGGTTTACAAAGCCCAGCATGCCCACAGGGGTCCCAACATGGGGAAAATGGGCTGAAAAGGACGGGGAGGGGCCCGGCCGGGTTGTGGCGGACGTGCAGACAGTCCACATGCCCGCAAGCCCAGGGAGCCTGGTTTAGACTGACGGGGACTCAAGGGAGGGCGGCTCCTCCAGGGTCCCCACGACCCCCGAGCTCACACCCGCAGCAAAGCCCCCACCAACGCTCGTCAGGCTGCCCAGCGTGCGTCCTCCTCCAGGGGGTCCACCTCCAGAGCCAGCCCAGGGGCCACCTGAACCCCTCCCCCTTCCGCTGACCCCGGTGCTGCCCTGTGGGGGTGGGCGTGGGGCAACCGCGAGGCCGGCTCTCTGCTTCCGAGAAGGACTGGGATGTGCGGCCATGCTTCCAACAGGAGACACCATGAGCAGCAGCCAGGTCGGCATGTCCACGCTGGGAGAGGCTCAAGTCTTGCCCCCAACCCCGCTAAGGTGGAGAAGGGGCAAGCCCAGCGGGAGAGGGACCCGAGGTGGGAAGCGCATGCTCCCCCTCTGTGACCTCTCAGACCGCTCCAGGCAGCCGCCCCAGCACCAGTCACCCTGGGGGTCCCTTCAGACCTTCCCGGCCCCTTGTCCTCGCCCTCACCCTGCTGCAGCCACATGTCCCCATGGCCCTCACCCCCACTCTCTCCTCACTGTCCTCTGTCCACCCTCAGGCCCACTGTGCCTAGTGTGGACCAGCGACCCCGCCCTGGGGCTCTGAGCAGCCCCAAGGACCACAGGGGGCACAGGGCCACAGAGCTTGGGCCCAGTCGCCCCTACCCGCACCCCAACCCCAGGGCTGTCCTGTCCTAGCTGCTGGTCCCCACCCGAGGCCCAGCTGCACATGCGCACGTGCTCAGCTCACAGGCACTCACCGTGCAGACGTGTTTCTCAAAAGCACAGGTGCGATGATGGAAGCTGAGCCCTGGACAGACAGACAGGAGACGTTCAGACCCCTCGTCTCTTCGTAGCCCCAGAACCATCCTCTGCAAGACAAGACCGCGCACCCCGTTACTCACTTCCTTTTTCTGCGGGAAGAAGTGAAGTCTAGACGCCCGGCCTGATCCTGACACTCAGCTATCTCTCCCGGCCACGACCACAGGCGGGGACAGTGCGAACATTTTTAAAGAAACCAAACATCTCACGTGGCCTGAAGGGACCAGCAGTATAGGACAGAGCACGCGCAGCCATGGAGGAGCCTGGAGGAAGCAATGCCTCACGCTTGGGGCCAGAGCTCGGACGGGACTGTCCGTCCAGCAGCCGTGTCCTGGGATGCCCCGGGGTCACTCAGGACTGGAGAGCCCAACCACTCCAGTCCCGCCACCACCACGACCACGTTCAAATGCACTGAACAGTGTGGGGAAGCTGCGCGTGCCCGGCAGGCATGTGTGACACAGCCCGAGCCCTGGACGAGCGCATGTGGACGGCGGGGGCAGAGGGGGGCGGGGGAGGGACCTGGCCACACCTGTAGTACTCGTGCTTGTCCTGCGAGTAGAGCGGCGGCTCGAGGCAGGGCCGGCTGTCCACCTTCTCCTCCCAGGCCCCCTCCTTCCAGCCCTCCGCGTAGCCCTGCAGGACATAGACCTGGTCGATGAAGGGCCCGCCGGACTCTGCAAGAGACAGGGACCCAGAGTAAGAGCCGCCAGCACAGAGCGGATGACACAGAGCTACCACTTCACTTAATGCCACCGTCCACCCGGGAAGACTAGAGACAGCTCACAGGAGCAGAGGGAGGACGAATGAGCAGCCTTGGGACACGGGGGTGGGGGGATGTGGCCCAGGCCCCGGCAGCTCCCTTGGACCCCTCCCCTCGTCTCTCCCTCTGCTGCAGGCAGGACTGGTCCCCATGACAGTGCAGGCTGTCTCCCCGGGGCCCCTCCTCCAGCTGCCGGGACTACAGTGGTGCCAGAGCCCATCCCGGGCTCTCCCTGGGCCTCTGAACAGCTGTCCCCGCCTGGACTGTGCCCTGGGGCTGGCTCTTAACCCGTGAGGCTGTTCACACTGCACCTCCCAGGGTGCCTTCCCAGCATGGCCCCTCCTACACCCCGTCCCCGTCTGCCTTCCTGTCCCCTGCGGCCCTGGTTGCCATCCCGAACAATGCGTGTTCCCACCACGTATTTACACTCTGCCACCCCAACATGAGCTCCAAGCGAGTGGCCTGTGCCCGTCACCCACTGCTCCCACCCCCACCTGAACATGCTGGCCACGTCCCGGGGTCAGGGAAGACGTGTTCAGAGAGGGAGCGATGGAGCCGCACGAGCAAAACTCCAGTGTCCCCCAGACATGCTCTGCTCGGGCACTGAGACCTGCCCTGCTGGGCTGATGCCCGAGCTCAGGAGCTCCTCCTACGGTGACGGGGACGGGATGGGGAGGCCCAGCCCCCAGGGGGCCCTGCAGCTCCCACCCAGGCCTGTCCCCCCCTCTGAACTGGGTCCAGGCCACGCACGCCCGGCAGCTCTGGCTCCAGGGGTGCGGTTGGCATAGCGGAGGGAGGACACCTGTCTCCAGTGCCCAGTCACTAAGCACGGTTCCGGGGCTATTTCTTGGGGAACTGTGAGCCCGGGTGCAGACCAAGGCTGAGACTGCTGCCCAGGCCGAGCCAGGTTGGACCAGACACCCGGCCACCTGTTCTCTCGGGTGGGGAAGGATGACCCCAGAAAGGCGTTTCCCCAGCCTCAGGGGCTGCTTTCTCAGCAGGAGTGCAGACACCTGAAGACGGTTCCCTGCCGTTCCACGCCTGCAGCGCCCACAGTGCCGACCTGCACACGGGGCACGTTCAGAGTGACAGGGTACGAGCTGCAGCGAGAACAGAACCCAACAGGGAGGACTCAGCCCGCCAGGCCTCGCACAGGAGAACTCAGTGAATGCTGCTCAGGAACCGGCACTCGCTCTTCCAAGCCGCTCCAGGGAAGCGGAAAGGAGGCAGCGCCGACTTTTTCAGTTTACGTCCACAGAACAAAGTGAGAGAAAGAAGAATGGAGCTGGGGAGCCCCACTCCCTGACTTGAGAGCACACTACAGAGCTACAGCCATCAAAACAGTGTGGAGCGGGCACAAAACAGACACACACATCAGTGGGACAGGACAGAGCCCAGAAATAAACCCACACACTTACGGCCAATTAATCTACCACAAAGGAGGCGAGAATATACAACGGAGAAAAAACAGTCTCTTCAATAAACAGCACCGGGAAAACTGGACAGCTACCCGTAAAAGGACGCCATGAGAACACTCTCTAACACCACACACACACACACACACAGAGTCAGAGTGGGTTAAAGACCTGAATGTAGGACCTGACGCTCTGAAACTGCTAGAGGAAAACGGAGGCAGAGCACTCTCGGGCATAAAACACAGCAGTATTTTTTTTTATCCGTCTCATATAGTAAAAGAAACAAACGCAAAAATAAACAAATGAGACCTAATTGAACTTAAAAGCTTTTGCACAGCAAAGGAAATCACAAACAAAATGAAAAGACAACCTAAGAGTGAGATAAAATATTTATAAACAATGTGACTGACAAGGGATTAACTTTCAAAACACACAAATAGCACATACAGCTCAGTGTCAAAAACATTTAAAAACCCAGCTGAAAACGGGCACGAATCGAAACAGACGTGTCTCCAAAGAAGACGTCCCGAAGGTCACCAGGCCCAGGAAAAGACAGTCCATACCGCCAACCATCAGAGAAACGCAAATCCAACCACAATGAGCCGTCACCTCACACCAGTCAGAACGGCCATCATCAGAAAGTCTACACGTAACAAATGCTGGAGAGGCTGTGGAGAACAGGGAGCCTCCTACACTGTTATTGGGAATGTAAGCTGGTGCAGCCACTATGGAAAACGGTATGGAGATTCCTTAAAAACTGAACATAGACCTGCCATATGACCCCGCAATCCCACTCCTGGGCAGATATCCAAAGAGAACTCTAACTCTAAAAGACACACACTCCCCAGTGTTCACAGCAGCACTATTTACCACAGCCAAGACATGCAAGCAACCGAAATGCTCACTGACAGACGACTGGATAAAAAAGATGTGGTGTCATATATACATACAAAATAAACGTTAAAACAGAATATTCCTCAGTCACAAAAAAGAACGAAATAATGCCATTTATAACAACATGGATGGACTTAGAGATTATCATGCTAAGAGACGTGAGTCAGAGAAAGCCAAGTATCATTTATCACCCATACGTAGAATTTTTTTAAAACGATACAAATGAACTTATTTACAAAACAAAAACAGACTCACAGACTTAGAAAACAAACTTATGGCTACCAAATGGGGAAGAAGAGGTGGATAAATTAGGAGTTTGGGATTAACAGATACAAACTACTATACATAAAACAAACAACAAGGATTCACTGTGTAATACGGAATGATATTCAATATCTTGCAACCTACAATGGAAAAGAATCTGGAAAAGAACAGACTGTATATGTACAACTGAATCACTGCTGTACACCTGAAACTAACACAACATTGTAAATCAGCCACACTTCAATAAAAACAATAATAAGCTCTGAATAACTTTATTCAAAGAAAATCTTCAACTCTTCCCTCTTACAAAAGCTAACATGGGAAGTCTGAGCAGGACCAAATTAAACTGGATGCGCGGTTACACATCTTGGCCAGCATGTGGCCCACACCACACATGCGCCATGTTTTCCTTCAGGTGAGAACGGCCCTGGCTGCACAGGGAGCGAGTCCTGCTGGGACAAGGCCTCTGTGGCAGTGGCCTCCTAGTCACCGCGTCATCTCATCCAGAAGCCAGGGTTTCCAGAGGCGAGGGGACACAGAGCTCACACACTTCAGATCTATTTCCCGAGAAAAACTACGGAAAGACCCAGATCACTGGTCGTGCAGGTAACACAAGCACGGCCCCAAGCAGAGCAAATGCTAAGACAGCAGGCTGGAGGTAAGGCGGCCCGAGGTTCACACCAGAACCAGAACGACGACCACCGCCTCACCTGCAATGAACTGCTCGTACTCAATGACGGGGATGTTTCTGTTGAGACTTGGAAGATCAAAAAAGTCGGACCAGGGAATCCGGACCTGGTGGATGTCGGGGCTCTGCCAGTGGTAGAGGCGGCCCCAGGGGGGCAGCACCAGCACCCAGTCCTCCGTCTTCAGCAGCGTCTTCAGGAGGGAGGCGATGCGGATGTAGACGTCCCTGCGGAGGTTGAAGCCCTCCGGGGGATTGACATCGTACAGAAGGTACCTGGCAGGGAGCACAAGAGAGCAGTCCTTCAGGGCAAGGCCTCTGCACAGAAACCCAGCTCCCACACCCACGGTCCGTGTCCCAGACTCCAGGCATGTTCAGCAGCTTCTGGTTCCTAAAGTGGAGGCACTGCCTACCCATCTCCACGTGGCCCATTACTTAAAGAGCCTGGGACCAGATGCAGAAGACATCTTGGCATCCGTTTAACACCAGCTAAGCACCTGACTAGCACCTGAGCACCCGTCCTCCAGGGGCTCTCAAACTTCCTGGTCTACAGACCCCTGTGCACTCTTAACAGTTATTGAGGACCCCAAAAGGCTGCTGTTCATGTGGGTTAAACCTGCCAACAGTTCCTGTGTTAGAAGTTAAAGTAAGAACTTCAAAATATATTTATGGGTTCACTTAAAAATAACAGTAATAACCTATTACATGTTGTCATTAACACTCCTAAACAAAAAATATTTTTCAAAACAAAAATCATTAGTGAGAAGAGTAGCAGTGATTGTAATTTTTGCAAATCTCTTTTTGAACTGGTGAGAGCTGGATTCTCCTATCTGCCTCTGCATTCCGTGTTCTGTGATATCACATGCCAGGTGGTCTCTGGAAAACCCCACAGGAAACTCGGGAGAGTGGGAGAGTGCAAATGGCAGGTGACATCCCAGCGTTTCTACAAAAATGGTCTGGCACCGCAGGGGCCCTGGGACACACTTTGAGAACTGCTGCCCTGTCCTAGGCGAGACTCCCCTACACAAGAGCCAGGCAAGGGTCCGGGCTTCTGTCATGAGTTACCGCCGCCACACCCCTCCCTTCCCTGTGTTAGTTTTTCCCACCACCTCCTTCCTGCAGATGAGGATGGAATCCTCAGCTGGAGCCTCTAATCCCAGAAGACCGCCAACCCCGAGAGGAAGGGGCTCATCTACCATCCCTACACCCCGCACAGTCTGTGCCGGGTCAAGCCCTCAAGAACCGCTGAACGGCAGTCACTCTTGTTTCTTATTCCTGAGCTTTACCGAAGGAACCAACATCTGAAATTCCCTGCAGATAAACAAGGCTGATAAACCACCCCATTCCAACATCTGATTCTGGGGCTCTTCCAACCCCGGGCAAGGCCCCACTTCTCTAAGAGGGGCCCCCGCCTGCCCTTCCCGGGGGGGCTCTGGGAGGCCGACTCGCGCCCCGGGCCCTGCCCCAGCCCCGCACCCCCGCCCTCCGCCCAGCGGCCGCCAACCGGCGCCCCGGCTCCACAGCCCAGCCCCGGCCCCCACCCCCAACCCGGTCCCTGCCCACCGGCCCGCCGATAGCACGGACGCGCGTGTACCGTCTGCGGGACGCCGCTCCCGACAGGATGTCGGCCGCCGACTGGCCGGGCCAGAACTCATCGCCCGAGGCCGAGGCCGGCGGCCAGGTCGCCGTCCCGAGCAGCAGGCAGACGACGGCGAGAGCCGCCATGGCCCCGAGCGGCCACGCACTTCCGGAGGCCGCACTCCGCCCCGGAAGTGTACGCCGGCCCCCGCGGAACGCGTGGCCTGTAGCCACGGCAACGCCGCGGGGCCCTCCCCTAGCGCTTGCGTCATGCGCCCTCCCGAGGCTGGGTGTCGGAGGGCAGAACAGGCGGAGCAGCTGTGGGCTGGGGCGGGGCCAGGTCGGGGGCGGGGCTAGTGGGAGCAGCTGGGCGGGGCCGGGGGCTGTGGGCGGGGCCGGGCCTGTGGGCGGGGCCGGGGCGGGTTGGGCTGCGTGGGCGTCTTCACCTACAGGTTGCGCCCGCAGGAGGCTGGGGCGGGGCTGCCGCCGGTGGGCGGGGCAGCGGGGTTGGGGGCGTGGCCACGCGTCCACGGGCGCGGGCACTCTCACCTGCCTGGCGCGCGGGGCTCGGCATGGGCTCCCCGGCCTCCGCTTGCACGGGACGTGGACCGGGGCTGTGGGTGGGCAAGCTAGAGGACTGACCCCAAGCCCGCACTGCTGGCCAGGTAGGGCACATGAACTGCAGATCCTCCAGGCTCGCTGCAGGCCTTGAATTCGCGCTGCCGGGCAGTTTCCGAGAAGACAGGATCTCTCCCAAGAGGGGAGGTAGGGCAGGAGGCGGTCAGGACGGGGGAGCCAGATGCAGGGTTGGGTGCGGTCTCACTGGAGAGCCACGGTGAGAGGGTGCAGAGCAGCCTCTGGGTTGACGGGGCTAGGAATTTGGGGTATAGGGTGGGGATGGTGTGTGCCATGCTCTGTGGTCTTCTCAAGAACCCTCACCCCAGAGCAAGGGGCCCTGCTCCCCCGCCCTTCACTGCACCCCCTTCCTTCCCCAGTACCACCGCCCCTGACCCTGAAGTGCCCCATGACCTCTCCCCATACCGGGCACTGTCTCTGTTAGAGGTACTGAGCTCCGGGTGGCTCCAGCCCGAGGGTGGGGGTTGTATCTGACCGGTTAGGGCGACTGGAGCCTTTGTAGTTCCTGGTATGAAATCTCAGTCCATAACGCAGGGGTGCACAGAGGCCCTGCAAACAGGGTTCCCTGCACGGCCCTCCCCGCCACACACCCACAGCGCCGCTGCCACGCCGGGCCCCTGCCTGGCCGAGGACCGCTGGCCCCTCTTCTCCTGTCCCTGTCCAGGAGCGCACCGCCCACACTGCTGGGCATTTAGGCCGCCCTAGAAGAGCGGCTGGCGTTTTCACGGGCAAATACTTGCTCTTCTGGGAAGACGTGAGTGTACAGGGATGCAGGGTGTGCTTTTTCGTTGCCCTGGAACCGGTGACCGGGATGCAAGCTGCGGTCAAGGCAGTTTTTAGAGAGAGCCCAAAACGTCCCACAACCAAAGACCCCTCTTCCCCAACAAGACAACACAGCCTGGGTGGGGAGCCTTGCGCCTCCTCCTGGAGGTTGGGGGTTGCTCACTTCAGCTGGGACAGAGCCCGAAACAGCCCCGAATGTGCTGGGAGTCGCTTCTCAGAAGACCCGTGGTCTCCACTGCAGGTCCGGCTCCAGAGCCCAGGGCCAGCATGGTGGTGACTCTGCTCCCGCTGTCCATTCTGGGAGGTTTCGGTGTCCTCTGCAGCCCTTCCAAAATTGCTTTTTTTGGAAACACCCCCCAGATGAGAGGCTGGGTGCCGCAGCCACTGCCCAGTGTGCTACCGCAGGGAGTGGCACCTGCTCTCCGCGGCTCTGATCGCCCCTCCCCTCCCCCACCCCCACCCCGCTCCTCCCGCATTTCCTGGTTGATCGCTGGATTATGCTTCTTGCCCGGAGTGACCTGGGAGAGGTTTTGTTAGTCTTTAAGGAAAGAAAGAGAAACCTTTATACAAATAACTGAAATTAACTTCCTTCTTTACAGGCAAGTTCCTCTTTCCAATGTTTAAGACTCGTTGACCAGGTGTCAAGTTGCCAAACAACTCACATCTGAGCAAGAACTGCCTCGCCCTGGTCTCCCCGCGGCATCCACCTGCAGTGACTTGGCCACCAGAGGGCAAGAGAGCTCTTTCCCCACGCCAGCGCCAGCGCAGCCTCAGAGGCCATGGAGGCAGAGAGAAAGGGCCCCGCCCTGAGGTTCTGGGAGCCTCCAGACACAGCCAGAGAACTGGGGGTTTTCAGAGCTGGCCTAGCAGGGAATCCAGGCAAGGCCGCCTGGCCCAAGTCTTCCCTGCCCAGAGAGACCCAAGAACTGCTCTGGGCCCCACTGCCCAGTCCAGCTTCCTGCAGAGAGGAGCCACAGGATCCACACCCGAGAAGGGAGGAGGACGGCCCTTTGGCCTGGCGTCCCAGCAGGGGTGTCTGTGAGACCTGGGGCCACATCTCTTCCTTGTCTCCCCAGGTCTCTGAAGGGCCAGTGCTGGGCATCCTGGTTGGCAGGGACATGGGGACAACTCTAAACTCTGAAGAGAGCAGAGAGATTCTTCTGGAAGCAAGGATTCCAAGGCGAGGCCCTTCCCAGACCTGGGGAACCATGTCCTGAGCAGACCCCTGGGAGGAGGTGTGGGGCTGTGGTGTCCTCTTCAGAGAAGGGCACAGATGGGCTTCCCGGGGTGGGGGCACCCTGCTTTGTCCAGTGGTGTCCACCTCCCAGCCCACCTGGGGGTGGCCCTAGGGGTGGGGGCAGAGGAGGAGAGGGAAGGGGCAGCCTTAGGGCCGCCTGGCCCCACACAGGGCGCCAAGGGTCAGTGGGAACATCTCAGGGGTCAGGCGTAGGGGAGGAGGACTGGTCTGAGAACATGCCAAATCGTGCAATAAAGTGGCCCCTGACCACGAGACATGGGTGGCCGTCTACCCAAGGAGGGAGGCAGAACATTTAGACCCAGGCTCTGAGAAACCTAAGAGGGGCTGGAGACTCCCCAGGACCCCTGAGGAGCAGCTCTCCTGGGGGCATAGACACCCCAATATACACATTTCTCATGGATGCTTTTTGGGGTACAGAGTGAGTTACCAGGATCCTGGACTTAGTATGGAATCCCACCCCCTTGTTCACCACAGTTCCTGGCAGTAAAGTCCTGCCATTTGTCCCTGGACATGCACAGGGGAGCTGACCGCTGTGGGGGGGTCACTGCAGGGCAGGAGCCTTCTGGTGTGGGCTCTGTGACCACAGAAACCCAGGGGAATTTCTTAACAGGAGCACCTGGGGACCGCCTGCCAGGACTGTCCTCGTGGGATGGCCAAGGAGCCCATGGGACCCAGGTCACCAGGTGACCAAGTTGTGAGCCTGCCTGGGGTTTTCTGGGGGAGTGCAGGTTCCTGTGATCAGCACGTGGGCCCAGCACTGCCGGACGATCTGCCCGAAGAAAAGCCTGCCCTCCTGATGACGGCTTATAACACCTGCAGGGAGACTGCTCCCAGGGGTCCTGGAGGTCCACCCTGAGAGCGTGGCGAGGCACTGTCCTGCTGGCCACGTGGGGTTACCTCCCCCTGATGCAGAGGCAGACCTCTCTTCCTTGGGACCTGGTGGGCACCTGACTCTGGTCCCGCCTGCCTGCCCTGGACACGCAGAGCCCCGGGGCTCAGGCATAGCATGGGATGCGATCGTGTGGGGGGGCAAGGAAGGCCCAGGGAGGGGGCTCATTCAGGTGCAGGGGCCACTCTGCAGGGATACTGGACCTGGTGGTGATGCAGTGCTTCAGAACTCCACGGAGCCAGGTTCCCAGCCCGGGGCAGAGAAGGGCCTCTCCTTGGGGTGCAGGGTGGGGCTAGACTCAGCGTGGAAGTCAGCCCCTAAAACGGAGGCTGCGCTACGGCTGTTCCTGGAAAGAAAAATCAGGCCCCTTCAGCCCAGGTGACACAGAAAGGCATTCAGCAGTGTTTAGGGTCCCCAGGTTAGGCTCTGAATTAGAGGTGAGCGGCTCAGGAGGCCGGCTCCCCGTCCGTGGCTCCAGGAGTGGGCTTTCTGCTGGGGGCAGGGTCCTGGCAAACACCTGTGTCTTTGTGGGAGGCTCCCCTCTGGCCCAGCTGGGAAGCAGGGTGCAGTTGTGGGAAATCGTGTTTCTGTGAGCAGAGAGCCACCAGGTCGTGGGGGCACAGGGTTCAGTAAGAATGATTCCCGCAGCCTTTCTGGGACCAAAACACCAGCAAATGTCAAAAAGTGCGTAATTTGTTTTATCAAACAGGCTGCTTATTTATGTTTCGAGGGCGGGTTCAAGGACTCGTCCACATCCCTCCAGGACGATCGCGTCAACGGAAGAACAGAGGGTTCATCCCAGAATGAGGCTGACTTGCAAGGAGACCCCGCCCACTGAGCACGGCGTAACAGCTCCACGTGGCCCTGCCCTGTGTGGCCTGGGCCCTGGGTCTGGCCGCATCTCGTTTTCTTCCAGCTGAGTTCCAGAAACTCAGAGGGTGGACTTAGGGGAGTCGTGTTTGGAACCCAGTGAGGAAGTGAGGGTCCTTTATCCAGAGTCCCATCAGCCTAATCACTGTAGCTGAGGCCCGACGCCCCTCAGACCCCCAGGGCGGCCGTGGAGGGGGAGCAAGCCTGGCAGGGGGCTCGGGGGTCCCACTGCTGGGCCCCTCCCTTGTCTCTGTTCCCTCTTTCACCCCAGGAGGCGTGGTTGTCTCCTGTCGCGGTGACCACCCCAGTGTCCCCCCCCCGGCAATCTCCCTTCTCCGTCAGGTGGGGTCCCCACCCGTACTCAGCCCCCTCTCTGCATGGATGCTGGAGGACTAGGTTCACCTGAAGTTCTGAGCTTGAGCAGTACTGTGGAGACAAAGAAACAAATGGAAACAAAGAAACAAGCAACCGTGGCTCTGCTCCCCCCGCGGAGAAGCTGCCCTGAGCGGAAGGGAGGACCTGGGCACCAGCGCTGTGCGTTGCTGGGGTTTAATAGCTTCTTTTTCAGATTCGAGACAATTGTCACATTGTCATTTTCTGGAAAAGGTGTCCTTCCTTCACTGACAAGAAATGCCACCTTCCTTCATAAACTAAATTCCCACAGACGTAGTCTTTCCATCCTGACGTACGTGTCAATTTCTGCACAGTGACACAGTGTTGTGTACATTGCAGTGGCTTTACAGCAAGTTCCTTCTGTCCTTTCAAAACGTCTCAGTGAATCCTGGACATTTTCTCTTCCGTATGAAGTTTAGAGTCAGCTGTTTCAAACCAACCCTGTTGGCAGTTTTATCGGAATTGCACTGAGTGTATGAGCGTAATTTGGAGAACTGCCATCGGTGTGGTGGGGTGTCCTGCTCAGGCCTGGGTCTGTCCCTCGAGGTGTTTAGAACTTCAGTAACGTTTTCCAGCTTGCTTTTATTTCAGAATCGCTCATTTCTTGGTTTGTTCCTGGGTTTTATTGCTGTCACGAATGGGACACCCTTCCTCATGAAAGGTTTCAGTATATACTGCTGTTGTAATAAATGCTATTGTTTTTGTATGTTGACATTAAAATTGGCCACTTTTAATTCTAATGATTTGCCAGCTGATTGTTTTGGATTTTCTAGGCAAATAGTCCTGTAATTATGCAAATCATTGTGTTTGTATCTCTGCCTTTCTAGTATTTGCACTTCATGTATATATATTCTTGCATTATTACATCCATTAGGACTGCAGTGTAAAATGAGGTATCTTTCTCTTGTTTCTAAGTGTAATGTGAATGGCTCTAAAGCGAGGGTCTGCAGACTATGGCCAGGGGCCAAATCCAGCCCACAGTCGTCTCTTTGTAGATAAAGTTATGGCACACACCATTCCCACTCGTTTTCATGTCGTCTCCTGCTTCTGCGCTACAACAGCAATGACAAGTAGTTGGTTCAGACCACGTGGCCCCAAAACCCTGAATGTTTGCTCTCTGGCCCTTCATGCAAGCTCTCTGCTCCAGTGTGTTACGTGCAGTGTCAGAGGCCAGGGGACTTCCCTGCCACTCCTGGCTCCCTGAAGCTCTTGCAGTTGTGGGTGCTTGAAATTTGGTGTAAGCATTAATTTATACCAAATGGTTTTTGGAGGACAGACTATCTTTAGAGATGATCAAGGAGTTGTCCTCTTTTTAATCTCTTAATGTGTGGAATTATGCTAGCATTTCAGAATGCTGACTCATCCTTGCATTCCTGAGATAAGGCTTCCCTTGCTCCTGGTACGTCCGATTCCGTTTGCCAAAGCTTTATTTAGAGTAACCACGTCCCTGTCACAAACCGTGCCCCGCTGTGGCGGGATGGGCGGTGTGCGTGGTCCCCACCACCGGTCTTCGGGCTCTGACTGTCTGCGTGGAACGGCTCGCGGTGCTTTCTCTTCTTCTGTGCTGGGGAGCAGTAGTGGCTCCTTACCGCGGCTCTTCTGCATTGAGCTCTTGCTGTGCCACGGGCACAGCTCTGTATGTTTTACGAGAGTTAAGTCTTTAACCTGCAGTGAACCCGTGAACAAGGCACCCTTCTCATGTCCGGGGCGCAGGCTATTTCGGGGGCCAGCCCAGGGTCGCCCGGCTGGTAGGAGGTGGAGGTGAAACTGGAACTCAGCAGTCGGTCCCCAGGGCTTGGGTCCTGAATGCGGGACTTCCTGTCTCTCCTTTGCAGAGCGGTTACCCTGTAAAGGTGGCAGAATCACACGAAACTGGTGACGCTTCAGGGGCAAAACTGCAGCTACTTTTTTCTGGGCCCCTCCCCCACTGCTGGAATTACTGAATCTATTTCTACTGAGTCAGCTTTGTACTTTGTATTTTCAAGAAAATCGTCCATTTAATCCAGCTCCTAAAAGTTATCACTACAAAATGGAACGTGACAGTACCATAACTTCTCAACGTCCCATCCTCTTTTTTTCTTTCTCCCTTTGTTCTGGGGACAGTGTGCGTGTCCCAGGTGTGGCCCTCTGTCACCCCCGGAGTCCCCTGGGTGAGGCCGGGTAGCGGGGCCGGTGGCTGACTCCGAGCTGCCGCTGATGGGCCCCCTGGGCGCGCTCGGACGCGTGCCCACCCGCCCCGCAGGACGCAGCACGGGAACCGCTGCCATCACCGAGCCACTCTGGTTTTCAGCGCTTACCCAAGGGACTTTTATCCCAGAGATTAGCTCGTGGCTTGGTTTTCGCACATCCAATGGAGAATGTATCTGATGGCGTGGGGGAAAACACCTCAACGTGAAGTTACTGAACATTTAAAAAGATGACACAGAAGCATTTTTAAGAATAACCCACTTAAGATTCCTTGAAAAGTTCCCTTCTCTGAATTTTGCTAGTTGACAGAAATGTGCTGAGAAAGGTATTTATCGTAAGAATCATATAATAAAATTACATCTACCAAGATCGATTCAAAATCGGGGAAGCTTCTCATTCAGTGAGTGATAGTGACATGCTGCCAAAGTGTGGTGAACACAAGGTCTCAGAGGAGGAAAGAGATTGCTTTGTGAGTGTGTAGTTGACTGCGGTCAGTGCCTGGGGTGATGCAGGCCGGCAGACCGCGTGGTCTGGGCTGTTCCCTTCGGGAAAGATGGCATGCTTCTGGCCGGGCTGCTGGAGCAGGGTCGGAGCTGGAGAAAGCAGGTGGGGCTCGCATCGCAATCCTTGTCCATGGGAACCTTTCAGACCAGAGAGCCACATCTGGGCAAATAGTTCCAAAGGGGCTTAAACCCAGAGCCCAAAACAGCACCTGGGGACATGGGGTGCTGGGACAATTTCACAATTAAGTGGAATTTGTGCCAGATACCAAATATTAAAATACAGTAGTTAAAGCCAACATGTGCTGAGAAGGTTTGTCAAATGCCCTGAGGGGCTGGTTCTCAGGGGCCCTCGGAGGAGGGCCCCCTGCCTCCACATGCTGGGGGGGGGGCTCTTGGCTGCAGAGTGAGAACTGAGCTCCCAGGGACTTGGGCTAAGAGATGAATGTCCCGCCTATTCAAACTTACCAGCCTTTGCACAGCAAAGAAAACCATCGACAAGACGGAAAGTCAGCCTACGACTGGGAGAAAATGTGCGCTTGACAAGGGCTTACTCCCCAAATACGCACACAGCTCCTTCTGCGCAATAGCAAACGCGAAACAAAACAGACAGCCCAGTCAAAGTCTAGGCAGAAGACCTAAACAGACGTGTCTCCCAGGAAGACACACAGGCGGCCAAGAGGCACATGAGGAGGGGGTCTATGCTGCTAATTGTCAGAGAAACGCAGCTCAAACCCACAACGAGGCGTCACCTCACACCGGCCAGAATGGCCATCACCAAAAAGTCCACAATGGTAAATGCTGGAGAGGGTGTGGCGAAAGGGGCCCCTTACATTGTGATGGGAATGTAGTTTGATGCAGCTGTTATGGAAAACAGTACAGAGATTTCTCAAAAACTAAAAATAGTCTTATCATCCAATCCAGCAGTCCCACTCCTGGGCATGTATCCTGAAAAGATGAAAACTCTAGTTCAAAAAGACACCTGCACCCCAGTGCTCACAGCAGCACTGTTTACAACAGGCAAGACATGGAAACAGCCTAAACGTCCATCAGCGGACAACTGGGTAAAGATGCTGTGGTGTATGTACACAATGGAATACTACTCAGCCATCAAAAAAGAATGAAATATTCCCATTTGCAGCAACACGGATGGACTTAGAGATGATCCTACTGAGTGCAGTAAGTCAGACAGAGAAAGACAAATGTCATATGATATCATTTATATGTGGAATCTGAAAAATAATGCAAATGAACTTATTTAGAAAACAGAAACAGGCTCACAGACACAGAAAACAAACTTAAGGGGGCAGGGGCGGGAGGGATAAAGCAGGAGCTTGCGACTAGCAGATGCACGCCGCTATGTGTAAGACAGACAAGCCACGAGGACTTACCGTGTAACACAGGGAACACTGCAATATCTTGCAGTGACCTACGATGGAAAACAATCTGAAAAACAATGCATATATATAACCAAATCACTTTGCTGCACATTGAAACTACCACAATACTGTCGATCAACTATAATCCAATTTAAAAAGGGAGAGAGAAAAATGTCCTGGATTCTAGAGCAACAGCCAGAGTGGGAGAGAAGGAAGAGATCTGGGGACCCCCGGTGCCCCTGGATCCTCAATCTCTCTGTCTCCATCTCCCCCCACCCTCTCTCCTCTCCTTCCCCGTCTCCTCCCCCGCCCCATCTCTATCTCCCTGTCTTCTCTCCCTGTGGGGCACCCACAGCTCAGGGGGTGGCCACCTAGGAAGTCAGCAGAACACACTTCCAGAAACTTGGGCCCCGGAGGGTTCCTGGGGGCTGTGTTGATCACAGGAGGCAGAGATGCTAGAGTTTGGTGGCCTTTGGAAGCCGCCTGGTCTTACAGACCCAGACGGTCGTCAAGGCAGTGGGCACTGCAGCGCCGACCCCAGCTGGGCCGTGCCCCAGGCTCCCAGAGGTGAGAAGATCCTGGAGATAGAAGGCTGGGCCCAGACGCCTCAGAGGTGTGGCCCCGCGTTCACACTCACACTATCACCACCCCAGTGAGTCTCCTGGGCCCACAGCCCCCAGAGTGAAGGCATCGGGTCTAGAGGAGGCTTCCCAGGGCTCGCGGTCCACCCAGTCCCTGGGGACACGTGGGAAGTGTCCCATCGGAGACCACAGGGATGGGATTTCTGTCGCCTAACTGAACGACTCACAGCGAACCACAGCGTTCTGTCTTGATCTCACGGAACTGGGAAAGCCCAGATCGTGAGAAGGTCAGAAGATTTCCTGTGAAAGCCAGCGGGAGCTGTGCAGGCGGCCACGGCGGCCAGAGCCCTGGGAACCTCTGCACCGGAGCTTGCCCCAGGAGTCGAGCCCCTGCTCCCCCAGAGCCCGCCCCCGGGGCCCCGTCTGTCACCCCTGCTCCAGGGCCCTCCCTCTCTGTCCCACCCAATCCATCCTCCTCCTCACGGCCTTGCTTCCCCCCCGGGGGAGGCCAGCCCAAATGTCCCCTTCCCCATCGCGCAGCTGAGGCCAGTGGGGAATCTGGGAAGAGCTGGTGAGACCCTGAGCGTGTGTAGTCCAGGGGCCACCTGTACCCCCTCGTGTCCCGGACGCCCCCACACACCCACCGCCACCTCCTCCCTCGTCCACTCGTCCTTCCTACTGGTCCATCGCCATCCATCAGCACGGAGCACCTTTCAGCGCCTCTCGTCCTAGCCTGAGGCCACCCAACCAGAGCCCGCCCTGGGGCTCTCCCTCACCTCCTCCCAACCCCTCGTTCTCAGCCTGGGCAGTCCCGTCTCTCAGCTTTCTTCCCCTCTGCATTTCACTTGGTTTTTGTGAACACCCCCTCAGGTCTGCCTCCTCCCTGTGGCCCCCTCTCTGGTCTCATGCCAGAAACTCCGTAGGTTTTGTTGCACAGACAAGGGAGGGAACAGCTTCGACCTGAGCGCCCAGAGGGTCTGGGGTCCCGCCTCTCAGGGACCCTCTAGCTCTGCTCCATGGGAGGGAGGTGGGCAGCGATTACCCTCTGCTGCCCGGAGCAAGTGTCCTTCAGTCCTCACAGAGGCCGGGCTGAGGGGGTGGCATCACTCCTGAGGTCCCTGGGACCCACGCCAGGTAAGAGATCCTGGACCCACCCCCACCCGCCTCCCTGCGGACACACTGCCTGCTCTTCCCAGCTCCCAGGCCCAGCCTCCCAGACAAGCAGCCTCTGGGCAATGATGGAGCCAGCTCCGGCTGACCAGTCGGCTGCCAGTTGGCTGAACAATTGAAACCACTTCCTTCCATCCTAGGGTGCTCTGCTCCAGCCATGAGCGAAGGGACCCGGTCAGGGCCCGGTCAGGGGACTGGGTTTGGTCCTGATTCTGCCTCTCGGAGGCAGCTTGTTTGCCTTTTCCTGGCCTCCATTTCCCCTCGCCAATGCCTGGAGGTCGGACCAAGCCAGCAGTTCCTCACATAGGGCTGGGGACGGGGCTGGAGTCCTGGGGTGGGTAAGAAGGCGCCCAGATCCCCGTCTGCCTGTGGGCCTCTGGGGACGAGGCTGCCGAGCCCAGGGTCAGGCTCCGTCTACCCTCCTCTGGGTCCTGCTGACCTGGGTGGCCTCCAGCACAGCCGGGACCCGACGTGGGTGCCGCCCGGCGCTGCCACTGATGTTTGAGTCAGCGTCTGCCGAGCACCTGGGGGCCGTGACGCTTGCGCAGCCAGAGGAGCCGCCTTCTCTGACCAGCCCTCGGGGCTGTGACCCCTTGACTCCTCCAAGGAGAAGCCAGGGCACCTCCTGTCCTGTGGCCAGGGCAGGTCCAGGGCACTGATCTTTGTCAAGGAGAGGGGATGGATGTGTTTTCCGGGGGGGCGGGGGGTGTGGAGGGGGAGGAATACCAGACTGACGGGCGGGGAGGGGTGGGAATTTGAGATTTCCACGTGAACTCTAATAATCCGAGCAGCGCCGCTCACTTTGCACTTAAAATATTTACTTGGAGACACTGGAGTTTTAAAGTTCAGCATCACAACAGCCAGGCAACGGGCCAGGAGGAGGGGCTGGGGAAGTGGTTCTGGGCCCTTTCATCTCAAAACATGCGCAGAGCAGCCTCCCTCCCACTCGGAGGAAATGGCTCAGCCCTGGGCTGGGGAACTGCCCCCCAGCTGCTCTTGGGGGCTGGGAGGTGGCCCCAGGGACGGGCCCCAAGCCATGGCCTCACACCCTGGAGTGTGAACAACCTTTCCACCGTCCCGAGGGAAATGGTTATCTCTCCAATCAGAGACGGGTGGCGGAGCAGGGCCTGCCTGTGCCAAAGCCAGATGTGTCCTCTTGGTCCCGGGTGTACGGGGAATCCATCAGTGTCCATGACGGGAAGTCTGTAGGCTGGATGACTTTTCCTTCGGTTCTCATGAGCCAGACGCATTCCACAAACGAGCTCATGTCCGAGGGGTGGCCAGCTGATGTGTGCAGAGTCCTCGATGCCCGGCTCCAGGCTGGCTTCACCAGCTCCCACCAACCAGCTGTGCGGAGAGGCCGGGGCCCCTGAGACAGCAGGCCTCCGGTGCCCAGCCGCCCGCCCGCATGGACCCGCCTCTGCCCACGGCCAGCGTCCTGCTGGCTCCCCCTACCCCACGCCCCCAACTTCTTATCCCTGGAGCGTGATGGGCAGTGCTGCCCCCCTCCCGCTGTAACTGGGGGGCTGCGTGAACCCACAGGTGCGTCCACAGAAGTCGGCATCTAGGTGCCCACGGAGGCCCTGCCTTGGTGTCCAGCCTGGGAAAGCCAACCGAGAGCCCCTCCTTCCTCGCTGATTCTGCCTCCCTGAGCCCTGCGGAGCCCCAGATGCCTGGCTCCAGGGAGGCTGGGGGGCAGGGCCGCCCCAGCCGCCTGCTCCGGCCGACCTGACATCGTGCAGAGACCGTCTGAAGGGCGGCCACTGAGGGGGCTGAATAGCCGGCCTGCCCTGGCGAGTCACTGCCAGGTGTTAGACATGTTTGAGAACAGAACTGCAGCCGTTACATTCACTGCTGGTAAGACTTCAGACGTGTTCCACCCAAGTACACCATCCAGGATGTGTCACAGGCTGAGCCCTAGCGCCTCAGAATGTGATCGTCTTTGGAGGTGGGTCTTTAGAGAGGTAATTAAGGTTCAATGAGGTCCCTGGGGCGGTGTCCTTACAGGAAAGGAGAGCAGGACACAGACACACACACAGGGACGACCACGTGGGGACACAGGAGGACGCGGCCGTCCGCACTCCCAGGAGGGAGGCCTTGGGAGGGACCAGCCCTGACGCACCTGGACCTCGGGCCGGCAGCCTCCAGGCTGTGAGAAAACGCGTTTCTGTGTTTGAGCCTCTGGTCCGTGGTATTTCACAGGAGCCTGAGCTGAGACAGATGGTGGTGTTGGGTTAGCCCTTGGCCATCCCTCTTTCAGCCAGAACAGGTGTGTGCGGGGCAGCCTCCCGGGCTTCACAGGCCGGGCCTCTGCGCAGAGGGGGTACTGGGTGTTCAAGGGAGGTCTCCCACCAGAGTCTCCCTCCGACGCTGTGACAGAAAGGGCACAGCCTCCTGCCGGCACCGCCCTGACGGAGGGACACGTGGCAGCTCGCTAACCCTCCTGACCTCGCCGCACCGCGCAGGCGGGGACCCCAAGGCGGGCAGGACCAGCAGGCTGCCTATCCCAGCCACACAGCCATGCCCTCTACTGTCTGAGCCCCCAGCCAAAAGGTGCCCAGTAGCCACTTGGTGAAACAGGACTGAATAAAGGTGAATAAGACGGTCCCCTGGTGACGGAGACCCGGGGCCCGCGGGGTGGTTTGAAACATCCCTGGTGGCCTTTCCTGGAATCTCACTGACGGGCGTCCTCGGGGGCTGTGCTCCTGACGTTTTTCAGCCACTGCTTCAGTTTGGTCCTAGAATCCTTCCTTTTGGTCCTGGAGCCAGAGAGGGCTTCTGGTCACAGCCCCCCCCCCCCCACGCAGAAGCCTCGCCCACCACCTCGGGGCCGCGCGGGCCAGGCGGCCGTCCACTGCGCGGCGGTGTGGAGGCGCAGCCCCGACGTCAGCCACAGCACGGGGCTCCCTTGCGGCTCGCAGACCTGTGTGCTCCGGGCCTGGCCTCCTGAGGTCCACCCCGCACGTGCAGCCCCCACATGCACTCCTCACTGTGGGCGCCCCCACCAGCCTCCATCGCCCTAAACAACCCAGGATGAAAACAGAAGCATGCACAGAGTCAGGTCCAAACCCGGCCCTGTGGCCTTCCCAGCCACGTCCCCCGTGGTGCCCAGGGAGCCTGGGCCAGCCAGACCCCGGGCCTTCCCTCTGCTGGCAGTGGTCCTGCCCAGCAGCCCCCAGCTAGGGAGGGAAGCAGACGGCTATCAAACAGCATGGGCGTGATCCAATTCACACATGCAAAACGTGATCGTGTGAGTATTCGCAATTGATATGCTGTTAAAAACTAAACTCCATGCCTCACCTCCCAGACCCCCAGCTCAGATCGTGGTTCCCATGGGGCCGGCTTCTCAGCCCCACCGCCCGGAGCAGGTGCGCCAGGTCCCCGCTGCCCACCTTCTCCTTGGCTTCGGGGGCCTCAGCCCTGTGCACCCCCAGTGCCCTTCACCCCGAGTGGCCCTGTCTGGCTCCCTGCAGGACCCGTGTTGGGACCTGTCCTTGGGGGTGAAGCGGAGCACGGCCGAGGAAGGCCAGGAGGGAGGGGCGCCTGGAGTCGATGTTCTAGAGACAGAAGATCCTGCAGCAGGATGTTTTCCCACTGAACTTTCCTAGGGACAGCACCAGGATTAACCAAGACTGCGTTTTAAATAAACACTTGTTTAAAGCGTCCTGGGAGTGCCCTGCTATGCGATCTTTTGCTTGCTTGCTTTATATTTTTAACGAATATTATTTAGACATTCTTGCCACAAAGCATTATGTGTTCATTTTAGAAAATTCCAACAAGCGAAACATAGAAAATCAAAACAAACACAGTTCCACGCCCCGGAGACGGGACTGCGTTTTGGACAGTTCTCCAGCACATCTTTCCAGCCTCGTCCACCGGGGCATGTGTGTGTGTCTGTGCGTGGGTGTATGTACGTGGGTGCGCGCGCATGTCTGTGCACGTGTGTGTGCACGTGCGCACATACGTGTGCATGCGTGCATCTGTGTGTGCATGGGTGTGTGTGTGTGCGGGTCGTGTCACGTCACCGACACCTCCCGCCTCACTGCACTCTTACGTGGTAAGAGACTTATTGATCTGTGAGGACTCCTGCTTTTCTATACCTTGCAAGTGTATTTTCACAGTTTCCCTCTTTTTTTGGTTAAAAACAAGCCCCTTTAAGCTCCCAGTGACGTCGGTTGGATTGACGGCTGATCTGTTGTAACTAAAGTCCAGGGCAAGAATTTGAACAAATGTGTCTGTAAATTCCATGTACAGTAATTTTTGATACAGAGACACTTGATTTGCACAAAGACAACCACGACTTCTGGGTTTCCTTTTTGATGTCAAGCTTCAAAACACGTGTCCCAGCACAAAAGGGGTCCACCTCAGGGACACAGGGCCCACAGTGGTTAAAAGTCACTTGAAGTCGCACTGCTCCCCACACGTTTGCTCAGAGAGGACATTTTCACTTAAGACTTCACCGAGTTTGAAAACTCAGGCAGGCGGCTTGAACTTCCTGGTCACTGTTAGTCCCACGGGGTCCAGCGCAGGAATCTCCGTGCCCAGGCCAAGTTCAGAAACCCGCCCTGTTCAGGTCAGCAGGTGGGGCGGCTGCAGGCGGACCGACAGCCTTCCCAGTTTGGGGTGTGACCACACTTCCTGCCTCTGTCTCCCCCAGCTCCCAGCCCTCTGGTGGCTGCTTCTGACCCTCTGGGGCTGGGCTGGGCGGGAGGGCATCCAGCTGGGGGCGTCTTCCTTGACAGGAATGTCCTCAGGGGCTCGTGAAGCCAACAAAGATTTCATTTTGTGCCAGCTTTGCCCTGCGGGGCTCTTGAACATCAATGCCACTGACATGGTGCCTCCCTTTCCCAGGGTCCCCCAAGACCCTGGCTCTCCCGATTCTGTCTGGTGAGGACCCAGCCCTCCAGCGGCCTTTGGGCAGAAAGACAGACAGACAGCCATTCTCTTACAGAGTGAATGCACGTCCAGGGGACATATCACACAGTCTTGCAGTGGCAAATGGACAGTCCCCGATTCTCTGTGCAAACTCCACAGCTGCCTCCAGACCCAACCTGACCCAACCCAGGGCGGCCTGTCCGACTGTCAGCACCACCCCACCGAGAGTCCACTCCCACCCGTCACCCGGGGCCGCGCCTCCCAGGAACCCACACACACAGCCCCCATCACTCGGGAGAGGAGCCGATTCTCAGCCCCACCTGGGAAGACTCCTCCAGGGAGACCCTCACGTGCAGCTTGGCGCCTCCGGACAGTGTCCTGGGGCCGCGGGGTCACCGGCAGCCTAACACCATGAGATTTCTGACTGTGTTTCCATTGAACAGGTCGCGACTTCTTGTAGAATTGGTTTGATAGTTGGCCGAGATCAGCTTCCTTTGTAAACCTGGTTTGCAAATGGTTAGCTGGTGTCTCCACTCGGCAGCAGTGGTGAGGGGCTGAGGCTTTGTTCAGGAATGGAGAGACCTGGGGTCCAGGGAAATGCACGGGTCCCCTGCCAACCACCTGCCTGGGACCAGGGGAGGCTGGGGTGGGAGCGGGTCCCCTGCATAGACTGGCCCCGCAGGTGTACACACAGCTATCGGGGCCACCTGGCTGTGCTGGGGCAGGTGTGGACAGAGCCCTCGGCACGGCGACCTGGAGGCCGGGGCCCAGGCGGGGAGACACGTCCCTGGTGTCCTGGAGTCAGGGGTTGGAGCTGGGGTTGGGCGGGAGGCAGGAGGGCAGCAGGCCGCTTCAGGCCTTGTCACCGTGGACTGGAGGCCTGAGCCCAGGCAGGCGTGGGCCAGCCGCTGGGTTCGCGGGCAGAGGAGGGGAAGGCGGTCCCCACGTATGTGAGAGTCCATCTGTACAGACTGGCTCAGCTCACGTGTGCCCCGTGGGTCAGGGCACAGGAAACAAGCCTGCCTGGGATGTGTCCTTGGGACCCAGAACCAGGCCTGTGCACGGCCAGGCGGGCTGCGTGCGCAGGACCCAGTGTCAGGGCCAAACCGTGGCCAGGGCTCTAAGCCCAGGCGCTGGAGCCGGACCCCTGGTGGATGCCCACGGTGGGCTCTCACGGGGGAGGAGGGAGCAGAGGCGGCTCCGGGCTGGGACAGACACGCCCATATCGCCCACCCTCCAGTCCGGGTGGCTGAGCAGGCGGTGTGCGCGGTGCTGGCCTCCCCACCCGGCCCCGCTGGCTCCGAGGCCCCAGGCTGCCAGGGGAGCCGCTCCGGCTCCCTCCTCCTGTCCTGGCAGCGGCGGGTGGGGTCCCAGCGCCGCCCCTCCTCGGAGCCCCGGGAGCTCACTCTGCGAGTCGGGCAGGTGCACCCTCCAAGGGCAGCAGCGAGGGTGAGCGCGGGAACCCAGCCCCACAGGAGCTGCCTCTTCAAATTCAAATTTAAATTTCTAAACAGTTTCAAACATACCAAAAAGTTGCAGGACTAGCACAATAAATGCCATGCATTCTTCCCCTAGAGACCCACTTGAGTGTCACCAATTGTCCCGGCGAGGTCCCTGACAGCAACACGACCCCCCGGGCCAGGTGGCATGTCTGATGGCCGCGTGTCCCTGTGCTCCTCGGTTGGGAGCATTCCCCAGGCTTCCCTGGGCTTGCGCTACCTGAATACTCTCTACGAGCGAAACGTCCCCAGCTCGGGGTGCTGACGCTCCCACGGCGAGACCTGCGCTGTCCCTGAGGGGCCGGCTCAGTGGGAGTGTCTGTTGGGCAGTGGATGTGTCCACGTGTCACTCCTGCCATCTGACGCCCCTGGGTCTGCAGGGTCACCCTGGAAAGGTGGCTCCTCTTTGCAATTTGTGCGCGTTTTATGGGGCACACGTGAGGATGCCTCGCTCCACCTTCACCACCAGTTACCATCGTCCCTGCTCCTAAAGCCTGAGTTCACGGTCACGACGATGGCTGCCAAACACTGGGTTTTTTTAATCGAAGGATAGTCTGCTCACAGTGTTGTGTTAGTTTCTGGTGGGCAGCAAAGTGATTCAGTGACACGTGAACGTACACTCCTTCCCCTATTCGTTTTCATCACAGGCCGTTACAAGGTGTGAATGCAGTTTCCTGTGCTGCGCGGGTGTGTGTCTGTTCTCTACACAGCAGTCAGTACCTGCAAATTCCGAACTCCCAGTTTATCCCTTCCCGCCCCCTGCCCCCCCCCCGGCAATCCCAAGTTTGTTTTCTAAGTCTGTGAGTCTGTTTCTGTTTTGTAAGTAAGTTCATTGGTCCCATTTTTTCGGATTCTACGCGTAAGTGGTGTCATACAGTATTTTTCTTTCTCTGACTTACTTCACTTAGTAGGACAATCTCTAGGTCCGTCCACGTTGCTGCAAATGGCATTATTTCATTCTTTTTCTAATCGCTGAGTAGTATTGCATCGAATAAACACACCACACCTTCCTTACCCTGTCACTTGTGGACGGACGTGTAGGAGCTTCCACTCCGGCCGTTGAGGACAGCCGGAGCACCGGGGTGCGGCTGTCTTTGTGAATTAGAGCTCCCTCTGGATGTGTGCCCGGGGCGGGACTGCTGGGTCACCGGGTGAGTCTGTTTCTAGTTTTTCGCGGCCCCTCCACGCTGCCCTCCGTCGTGGCCGCACCACCTGCGCTCCCACCGCCGTGCAGGGGGCCCCCTGTCCCCGCATCGCCTCCAGCAAACGCTGACTTTCTAGCCCCCCCCCCCCCCCCCCCCCCCCGTCGGCTGGGACTCCGCGGTGGGGAGAGCTTTCTCTTTTTCACTAATTAAACGTGTCTGTGTCACCAGAGCCTCCGGAGCCTCGTCTGCGCGCTGGCTGCGGCCTGCTGCTGTCCGTACTACACCTTGTGGCGCACGTTTGCCCCGCGGGACTCGCTTTAGGCTGGTTTCTGACTTCTCGCTGTGCGCCCGTGCTCGTAAGCGCTTCCTTTCTGGGTTTCAAGTCTCCACCCCCAAGCCCCCAGCCTCCCTCAGGCTCCCCTCTCTGCAGGGCGCATCTCACCTCCACCAGCAAGAAAGGGGCCCCAGTGGCCTCCAGATGTTTGCTGTTGGCTTAGTGTCTCCCTAACCCGGCCCCCCACTCCCTGCCTGCTTCTCTGGCCACAGGGAGATGCCTGGGGACCTGAGGGCGGCGGCCCTTGTGGCAGAGATGGACACTCACTCTGCACCACCCGGGGGCAAGGGCTCTGCCAGCCCTGGAGCAGCCCACGGTCAGGCCAGCGACAGAAGAGGGGTCTCTGGGGGATGCGGGATCCACCGTGCATTGGGGGTCACCAGGCGATGGCAGGGCCTTGTCCTCCCTGCCCCAGCCCTCCGCGAGGCTGTGGGGGCCCACAGATCCAGGCCGGCCCGCAGACCCTGGGACCGGCCCTAGACAGAGCTAAGGTAAGTCATCCGCGGCTAACTGTCCTGGCAGTTCCGAGCGACCACCAGAAATGATCATATTTGTGACTCTCTTGGCTGGAAATTCTCCCCAGGGAGAAAGCGGCCGTCGCCTGTAGCCAGCATCGCAGGCTCCCCTATCGGTGCGCGGCAGGGCTGGCGTGACGGAGGCCGCAGACGCCGAAGTGACAAGTAGGAGGACCAGGCGACCAGACAGCAGTCCATTCAGCCTGACTGTGCGGCCGCAGCCGCCCAGGCGCACAAAGGGGCCTTGTTCCCGCCCGTCACGACCTCCCAGGCCCTGCTCGACCTCTCTCCCAGGACGTGATTAGGTGTGGGAACTATTTCCCCTCACCCCAGGGGCTGCGTTTGACATTTGACATTCATTCTGGACCCCTGCCCCACCCCCTACAGCCTCCTCAGCCCCGCCTCCGGCGGGGGTCCCCATGTCCGGCCCAGCCGGCCTAGTGGCCTCCCCCTGGTCACCTTCCACTCTGGGCTCAGACACCCAGACCGCCAGGGAAAGATGGGGGCGGTGCAGAAGGGCACACGCCCCCACACACGCACAAAGACACAGAAAGATGGAGCGTTCTGTGCAGAGTAGTGGGTGCAGAATCCATTCCCTAAGGACACTGGCACACACATGTGCACAACCTTCACACCCACACACGAGCACACACGCACACACATGCACACACAGGGCCCAACCAGCCCCAGCAGAGCTTCAGTCTCAGTGAAATCAGGGCTCGATGTCCCGTCCCGGCCTGCTGACTGCCACACTGGGCCTAGGGCTTGGAGCGGCCAGCGTTGGTCCCCGCTCTCAGGAGTGGGACCCGAGGGGGACCAGAGATGGTGCCAGGGCAGCGGGGAGGAATGTCCCAGCAGGCGAGGCGGGAGGGGCGGGAGGGGCGGGGGGTGTGGGGAGGGCGCTGGGGCCTGCCCGCTCCCTCTGTGCGGATCCAGCGCCTTCCCGGATAACCGGATAGCCGCGGGGCCAGGAGCGCCTTGTTGGAACTGTCCACCCAAACCGCAATTCCACAGCGGGGAGCAGGGGTCTGCGTGTTTACAGTGCAGCGGGGCAGCGGAAAGAGGCTCTTATAAACAGTGCCGGAGAATTGCAACATCGGGCTGTGCAGCCTCCAAACATGGGGTGGGCCCTCCACGGCGAGCGGGGACCCTGGGCCTGAGCCCTTGGGGGGCAGCATCTAGCAGGCCGGCAGGCGGGCCGCCCTCAGGCCCGTGAGCGGGGTCTGCCGTCTTCTGTTTGGCAAACTCGTGGCTGGGATGAAGTGTAGTGGGCAGGGGTCTCGTGTCCCTCCTCTAGCCGGGCCCCCTCCTCCAGGCAGCTCCTCCCCTCCCTCTGCAAAAGGGCCAGTGACCTGCCGGCAGCGGGGATTTGAGGGAAGGTTTCCTGTCCTCAGCCTGCGGTGGCTGAGAAATGCCCCCACCCAAGTCCACGTTCAGTCCCAGGACCTGAATGTGACCTTACACAGACCCGGGCGCACCAAGCCCGGAGACCAGCTCACCCTGGGTCACCCAGGTGGCCCTAGACGCCACTGCAGGGGTCCTCACCGGACAGGACAGACACGCAGGGAGGAGGCCACGTGGCCCGGGGCCCGGCACCCGGAGCTGGAGAGGCGGGAGGGACCCTTCCTGGAGCCTCAGGCAAGAGTGCAGCCCTGCCATACCCGGATGAGGCCTTCTGCCTCCAGGCCACCACGGTTTAAGCCAGTCTGTGGTCTTTGTCATGGCAGCAGCCGTGGGACACGGAGAACCCCTCCCCACAGACGAGAGACACACGTTCTGTTCAAATCCCCCAACCAAGGGTGACAGACACTCAGGAAACTCAAGAAGGTGTCATCCGACTCCTGGGTAAGAAAAGTCACCGCTGAGCAGCGTTGGTCAGGCCAGTGCCTGAGGAGAGCCAGTGGTGCCAGGACCCACCCCAGGACACCCCTGACTTCTGTCACCCTCTTCCTCGTCTGCCTGCAGAGCCCCGCCAGGCTGCAAACTCGGGCAACCCCGGAGTCCCTGGCCCCCGTCAGCATTGTGCCTGCACCTGCTCCTCCTTAAGCGGGGAGAACACGGGTCCTGAGGGGACGGCGGCCAGGCTGAGGTCAAAGGCGGCTCCAGGGAACCCAGGGGCTCCTGGGCCACCTGTGCTGCCTTGGCTGGACACGCTGGGAGCCTCCTGGGTGACGGAGCTGCTCCAGGCTCACGCGTGAGAGCGTGAGCTCACGCACCGGCATGCACCTGCACAGATGTTCACGTGCAGTCTCACACACGCCTGCACAGACGTGGACACACTTGTCCACATCTGCACACACCCGCTCAGCATGTCCGCAGGTAGAGAGGAGTGGGGGAGCCTTCCAGGCTGAGTGACAAGAACACAGGTGAGCCGGGGACAGCCGGGTGGGCAGGGGCAGCACCTGCTCTGTCTGCCTCACGTGCCTGAAACTGCTCAGGTGGCTGACTTCCTGGGCGCGCAGGCTGAGTGCCCTCAGGAGAAGATGGCGCCTCGAGTGAGGTGAGGACCCCCACACGCTGGGCGCCCCCTTCCCGGCAGCTCCCTGACCCCCGATTCATGGCTGGGCATCCCGGCCTTTCCCAGAGCCAGCAGGAAGATGGAAGACTAAACAATTTTGTCCACTTCTAATTTCCTGCAAAACCCCTTCTGCCAAAATAAATAGATGTCCATCAGCTGCTCCGTCGCCATAGAGACACCGGTCTGCCTGGAGACAGAGGCAGGACAGCTGGCGGGGGAGCCCGGGGAATGGCCAGTCCTGCTTGCCTTTGTCTGTGGAGCAGGTGGGAGTTGGCTCCCTGATCCTTGGACGCAGGAAACATTAGGTGGAGCAGAGATGTCCCCCCAGGAGGCTCAGAGTCCCAGGAAGCTCGGGCAGGGGCCTCGACCAGACCGTCTGAACAGCCCCGGCCTCGGAGTCCAGACCCCATCAGAGGCCCTGCCCACCCACTCCCTCAACCTCAGGTAGAGCCCGGGTCCCCTCAAGGATGCTGACACTGCTAGGCAATTGCAGCCCTCAGGGGTCCCGTCCAGACTGCAGGCTTCACCCTGTCGGCTCAGAACACCAGCCCGACACTTCCCCCAAAGACCGTCCTGCGTGGTCCCCTGGGTGGGCTGTTTCCGTTACGGAGGATGGCGGTCGGGTGGCAGAGGGCTTAGCTCTCATCCTAAGACTCAGACCACAGAGGTAACAGTTCTCCCCACACTGACAGATGTCCAAGGCAATCTTAGCCAAATTCCCCCAGATTTTTGATGGAATCTGACGATGGAAACAGTAAATGTACATATAGGAAGGACCAAGACAGTTCCGAAAAACACTAAGTAGGCAACTCAGTCCTGAGGGAGAACAGTCTGCGGGGCTGACCCTACCCAACCCCAAGACCTGCTGGAGAGCTGCGGCCACCAGGACGGAGCGGCACAGGGAGGGGGCGGAGGCGCAGGTCGGGGAGCAGGACGGAGAGCCCAGAAACAGACCCACGTGCACACAGCCTCCTGGTCCTGCGTCAGCAAAGGCCCAAAGGCAGCACAACGGGAAAAGACAGAATTCTCAACCAACGATTCTGGAATGACTGCGCATCACGTGAAAATCAGCGAATCCAGACACAGACCTCCCACCCTTCACAAAAATTAGCTCACGGGGGTCGCAGGCTTACATGTAAAATGCAAAACGGTAAAGCTCCTGAAAGACAACAGGGGAGAGATTCTGTGTGACCTCGGTTTGGCAGCGACTTTCAGACACAACACCACAGGCACAGTTCACGGAAGAGCTGGTAGGCAGAATCTCTCTAAAACGAAAAGCAGTGTCTGTTCCCCAAAGGAGACCGTTAGGAGAGGGAGAAGACAAGCCACAGAGTGGGAGAAAATGTTTGCAAAACTCGGATCAGACAGAGGACTGTCACCCAAAATAAACAAAACACCCGAAACCCACCGTGAGGCGGGAACATGCACAAAGTCCTGAACAGATACTCCGTCAAGAAGATGCACACACGTCCAGTCAGCGCACGGAAAGGTGCTCCACGTCCGACGACGCCAGGGAAACCCAAACTGAAGCAATGAGTTACCACGACCCACCTCGTAGAAGGGCCACAAGCCAGACGCCAACAACGCCCAGTGCTGGTGAGGACGGGGAGCCACGGGAACCCCCAGGCCCTGCCGGTGGGAACGCAGCACCGTGCAGCCGCTTTGGAAGAAGCTGGGGGCTTCTCGTGACGCTAAGCGCGCTCTGACCGTAGGACCCAGCAGTCAGGCTCCTGGGTGTTTCCCCAAAGGGATCGCACACAATGTCCACACGGAAACCTGCACACGCACGTTTCTAGCAGCTTTGTTCACGATTCCTAAAGCTTCGAAGCCACCAAGAAGTCCTTCAGGAGGTGAGTGGATGCCTAAACCGCGGTCCATCCAGACAATGGAATATTATTCAGTGTTAAAAAGAGATGCGCGGTCAAGCCATGAAAAGACATGGAGGAACCTTGGCCACTTGTTACTAAGCGCGAGACGCCCCCCCGGAAAGGCCGCGTGCTGTGTGATCCCAGCTCCCTGACGTTCTGGAAAAGGCGCAACTGTGAAGACAGTGAAAGGTCAGTGGTGCCAGGGGTTGGGGTGGGGGAGGGGTGAACAGGCGGAGCACACGGGGTCTTAGGGCAGAGGAACGCTTCCGTGTGACACTGTCACCGCAGGCGTACGTCAGTCAAACCCGCAGAACGTGCAGCACCGGGAGTGGACCCTGATGTCAGCTGCGGGCTCTGAGTGATTACGATGTGTCCACGTAAACCCGTTGATGGGAACAAAGGCACCGTGGTGGGGGAAGCTGAGAATCTGGTAAGTTACGCAGGCGTGGGGACAGGAAGTGCATGGGACATCTCTGTACCTTCTGCTCAACTTTGCTGTGAACCTAGAAGTTTCCTAAAAGTCTACTTTTTAAAAAATGACTCGGAAGGAAAAGTTTCCTTAATGGACCTCTAGAAACGTAAGAAGACACAAGCAAATAAGCAGGGTTTGGGGCCGCAGGAGTAGAGACACAACTCCGCGGAACGGGACCGAGAGCGCAGAGCGAGCTTCCTGCATCGGCGGGACCTCTGCACACGGCGAGGGGAGGGCACCTCAAGGAGGCAGCGAGGACAGACAGACGGAGACATGCATGTGGAGTCAGACCCTCTGAGACCCGTTTCACTCAAAAAAATTTTTTAATTATACGACCAGCAGAAGGGAACAGTTTCTGACCGTGGAGTGGGAGGAGCTTTCTGAAGCCAGGACCACACCCACGGGTCACGAAGGGGCAGACGGACAAATCAGAGGACAGCAGGGGCTCAGAGAAAACTCCCCACAAACTAAGTAAAATGTAGGGGAGGCAGGAGGACTGCAAACGCGGAGGAAACCGGGGGGAACCAGGAGGGGGCGAGTGTGGCGGCAGTGAGTGGCCGGCGGCCCGTGGTCTCCAGCCACGGCCGACCTCAGGGCCTCCTGTTCCTCGGTGCCCGGAGCCGGGCCAGGAGTAAGACGTCCGTCAGGGGCTCTGGGCAGCCGCTCGGCTCTGACCCTCTTCCGATTCTCGGTGGGAAGCCGGCTGTCCTTGGCTCTGACGCAGCAATGCAGCCCATGCCCACGCCCTCCGGCCACTCTGAGCGGCCTCCGCGGCCCCGGGCGCAGCTGGAATCCAGTCCGGGAGCAGGGTGGGGCCGGCCCTCCCGCCAGGACGGGCCCGGGTCTGACGGCTCTGGGAAGGCTGGGAAACCCGGGCGCCCGCGAGGGGCCGTCCCCGCGCCAGTGCCCACTGGACACCTCTTGGGGGTCCAGCCAAGGGCTCTCGCTCAAGGGCAGGTTCTGACTCAGCAGGCCTGGGGGGACCCCACGTGCGGCATTTCTGCCCAGCGCCCAGGGAGGCCCGGGCTCGCTTGAGGGGACAGCCTTCAGCCCTGTTGCCACCTCCAGGGTGATGGCGGAAGCGGGGGGGCTCGAGCTGGTTGCTTCCCAGGAGGACCCCTCCCCTCGTACTTGGGCATCTGGGAGCCTAGTTCTGAGGAAGAGGAACTCCAGGGAGGGGATGGAAGGACAGGACCCCCCCCCCGCTCGTCACGGCCACAAAAAAGCAGTTTTTGTCTTGAAAACTCACCTGTTTCACTCGCATGGATTTTCTTCAGCTCAAGGGGACTGACTTAGCTGGACACTTCTCTGTGCCCCTGGTTCTGGTCTCTCAGCTCCCCCAGCTGCGGAGGAAGTGGAGGCAGGAGGCCTGAAGACACAGAGACACTGAAGCCAAGCCCTGCCCTTGAGCTCAGAGCCCAGGGCGCCCAGACCCTCACCTCGGGCTGGCCCAGAGGGGGCGGGCCGGGGTGGGGACGAGGGGCCCCCATGGCCCTTGAGCGGATCCCGCCCCACGGGGGAGCTGTCAGGGGCTGGTCCTGGAGACTCGACCCCCAGAGCCAGAATGGCCGTGGACAGTCCTCTGGGGGCCGCAGGGCCCTCTGCTCATTCAAAGCGCGTAGGTCCCTGCATGAAACTTTCCCAGGTTTGGGTGGTGGCGCTTGCTTCCTTACCAGGGCTTCAGGCCTCCCCTCAAGGGGCCGTCCGCCCCCGGCTGACCCCACAACCTCCCAACCCCACACAGCAGAGCCTCCTTCCCAGGTCAGGGCTGGCCACTCTATCTGGAGCAAGGGTTCTCATCCTTGCCGCGGCCGGGAGGCTGTCCTTGCAGCCCCAGTCTCTTGGGGACATGGAGTAGCCAGCTCCCAGCCTCCCACCAGCTTCGACACCGGCTCCCAGGATACTGTGTCCCCCCAGTCACCCCACACCCAGGTGTTCACGTGGCCCCTGCCCCACACCCAGATCCCTGCCCACAGTGACATCCTGGTGCTTCCCCAGCCCGAGTGACCGCCCCCCTGCCCAGGGTGCAACCCCACCGAAGGCTGGGGTCTGCTCTCGGGCCCACTCGGGGGCAGGGATGGGCAGTGCAGCCTCTGTGGTAGGACGGTCCCTGCACCTCCTCCAGAGCCCCTTGTTGGGCACCACCTGGTGGGCACCTCTGTCCCCCAACCCTGGACTCTGGGACCCCGACCATCCTCCCTGACTCGCAGCCAGACCCCCTACAGCAGGGTGGGGGGCCAGGGGTAGAGGAGGATCAAGCTGGGGGCAGATGTAGGGGTGTGCAGCCCCTCCTCCTCCCCAGAGGCCACTCTTGGGGGCTAGTTAATGTAGGGACCCCTCCACCAGACGCCTGCCCAGGAAGGGTGCACACTTTCAGGTCTCAGTCATGCAGGGAGCCTCCTGGCCGCACCTTGGTCACCATGGCCTCCAGGTGGTGGCCAGCTGTTGACCTCCACCACCACGGGAGGAGGAGCCATGCTGTCAGAGGGAGCCCTGCCCAAGGGGAGAGGCTGGTTGGGCGAGACCGGGAGGGGGCCCTCGGGCTAGCTTCTAAGCTGAGGCCTGGGCCTGCCTTGGGGGCTCCAGAGGCGGGAGGGCAGGCCAGGGCTACGAGGTGCCCCCTCTAGCTCTTCCCCGACCCCCCACCCCTGTGCCCCCCAGGCCTCACTTCTGCCCCCCCAACCACTTCTGCGTCTATTCAGCTCTGGGTCCCTCTCAGCGTCAGGGGCTGTGTGCACCCCGACACCCAACCTGGGTGGATCTCCAGGCTCTGGGCCCCTCCTGTCCTGGAGGTGGGTCACTGCCCCCATCCCAAATGGCTGATGGCCAGCCGGATGGGACATGGCCCAGCAGCCCACAGATCCAGGCACTGGGCAGCCTTCCCTGGACAGCAAGGCTGTCGAGGTCTCCTTCTGAGTCAGGCCAGGGTCGGGGGGCACCAGACGGCTGACCTTTCCTGGGTGCAGATGAGAAGGGGCGCCGGGCGTGGAGCCGGAGGGGTTGTGTCCGGGCAGGGGAGGGGTGAGTGTGTGAGCAAATGTGAGCGTGTCCAAGCCTGTGTCGGTGTAAACATGTGAGTGTGTGAACGTGTGAGCGTGAGTGCAGATGGAAACAGGCAGAGAAACAGAGAGACGGGAATTGGGTTTTAGTCTTACAGGTGACAAAACCCCACGAGGAGTCAGACCTGAAACCTCAGGACAGAACCCGCGGGGCGTCCTCGGCGGGGGTCCTGGGTCGGGGTCGGGGGGCCTGTGACTCTGGACAGGACGGGCAATGGCAGCTGCTGGACACACGCCTGGACGTCGCCGTCTCAGTGGGGCGGCGTGCGCGTCCCAAACACGTGGTGAGAAATAGGATATGACTGCGTCATCACGGGTTGATAATCCTTTGTGTTTGGTTTCACACACTTTAAAACAGCATTCTGAGAATAAAGAGGCTTCCCTGAGGGCCAGAGGGGTGAGGCACGGAAAAGGCCAAGAGGCCTGGTCTGGCCCCACCTGGACAGTGACGGCCCAGGTGGGGCATGGACCGGAGCCCGCGTCTGCACCTGCGAGACAGTGCCCCCCGTCACCAGAGCCTCCAGGAGGAAGGAAGCCAGCCTGCGCGTGGGCCTGGCCAGCCTCTGGCTGCCCTGCTGTCCCCCTTGGGGCCCTGGCGCCAGCCGGTCCAAAGGCCTCGCCGGGAGTCTATTCTGGGAGTCGGTGTGGAGGCCGCTGGGGCTCCTTATAAGGCTCTGTCCAGCCTGGTGCCGCCTGAGCCCGAGGTCCGCCCTGCTACCCGGCCTGCAGCCAGGCCCCAGGGTGTAGAGACCCCACCGCCCTCAGCCCACGGCGCCTGGATTCCCTCCTGTCTCCGATGGCGTTGACGCTTTCCTGAGATGTAAGTGAATTTAACCAGCATCGTGGTCCTGGGGGCCCTTGGGGGACAAGCAGGGAGCAGGGCTCCGGGCTGGCCAGCGCTGGCCTCACACATCCTTATGAGGAAGCGCCGGGTCCTGGCTGAGTCACCGGCCTGCGCCGACTCGGCCGTGGGAGCCAGTGATTCGGCTTATTTTTAGTCTCTTACCGGAACACCTGGGTTGGGCCCATAATACATGTATCTCAGTGGTTCAAAAATATAACTTTACCGTGAGTCATTCAGCAGGGGACAATGAGCCAGCGAGGGGTTTCCTGAGACAAGCGGGCCTGGCTCCGTCCTGGCCCCTGGGGGGTGAGACACCCCCAGGAGGACACGCCTGCACCGAGCCGCCCAGCAGGTCCCAGCTTCCTTTCAGAGGGAATCTGGAGAAACGTGACGTGGGAAACATGAGGCCAGGCATCTTCCCAGAGATGGGCCCGGACCCCTGGCGTTGAGCCTGGCACCTGAGGGGCTCTGACGGCCCTGGGTGCTGTCAAATGAGCAAACGGAGGAAGGAGCATGTGAGGGAGCAGGTGGGCCATCCTCAGGCCCCAGATCAGCCGTCCCAGGTGGCCTTAGGGCCATGCCCAGCGCGGTCCTGCAGTGACAGCTGACTGCGCAGGTGGCAGGACCTCTCTGCCCACTGTGTGTGGCAGGCCCGGGTCACAGGGCGAGGAAAACACTCCACATGCTCCCTAAGAGTTCTCACAAGGGTGAAGCCAGACACAGCAGGCGACGGGGAATGGTGGGAGCCCTCCCCTTGCCCCCAGCCACAGGCTGAGCCCTCTGGGCCTCACGGGGTGGGGGCGGGCATCCCTGGGAGCCCATTAGAGACAGGGCCTCAGCCCAGCAGCACTGGCTCCTCTTCCAGGCTCAGCGGGGCTGCGGTCATCTGAAGTTTGGACAGGGAGACGGCTCCCTCGCAGGGACCGCAGATGATGCCGGCCCCCAGGAGGGGGCTGGCCCAGGCTGCCGAGCTGTGTGTCCACGTGTGGCCCCTCCACATGGCTTCTGCTTCTCCCAGCCTGGCAGCTGAGTTGAGAGTCACGGTCCCAGTAGACCCAGGAGGACAGCGCACGGCTCCTGATGCGGTGAGCATGGAAGCCCCTGCTCCGTGCCCCTCCACCTCCGTCCTGCCCAGCTGCTCCTCAGTCCTCAGGGCCGTGCTGACCACCCCTCACCCTGCACGTTGGGACCCCGACTCCAGCCTCCTTTCTCCACACACACGTCGTCTGTACCAGGACTCGCACTGCCCGTGCAGAAGGCCTGCGGCTCGACGCTTGCCCCCAGTTCCCGGGCGGCTGGGGTGCGGGGTGCCCGCCCATGAGGCGCTCTGCAAGCCGTCAGGGAGTGAGCCCCGGCCGCGTGCACCCGGCAGGCTTTACACCAGGAGGACGCGGCTTGTGACCAGGACTTCGGTGTGACTGCAAATTCTCACCTCACCTGGTTGAGGACCGCGAACCGGCCGGGCCCTGACCACCTGGGGCTGGGTCCGGGGACTCCGGGATTCTGCTGGCCTCCCCGCCCTGAGCCACCACCCGCTCTCCAGGCCCCTCAGCTGCCCTGAGACCTTGTGTCCCGCTCCAGGACGGGCCTTGCCTCTGAGGGCTCAGCACTGGGGGTGGGGTCCACCCGCTCCTCCCCCAGCAGCCTGGACGGCCATTGGAGGTAAAGGGGACTGGCCACCCGGGGCTCTCACAGTGTCGACCCCAGCTTGAGAGCACTGGTCCCAGAGGCCTGGTGGTTACAGAGGCCCTTGTCAGCCTCACCCGTCACTGCCATGTTTGCAGTCTGGGTAACATGAGCAGCCCGGCCGCCGCCCAGCCGCCATGGGAAACCCTCAGCCTGCGGGCCCCGCACCGCGCAGAGCAGGTGCTCAGCGAGGGTTTCAGCGGCAACCGGACAGGAGCAGCCCTTGGCAGGGAGCCGGCTCCGCGTGTGTCCCCTGAGCACTCTCCTGCCGGGAGGCCGTGCGCAGGCACCGAGGTCCTGAGTTTCTGCCCTGGAGGACCGCCCCCTGGCCACCCGAGGGGTCCCAGCAGGGCCACGCCAGATGGCAGGTGGCCGTGCTCACTCCCTGAGGCCAGTGCAGGCTGCTGTCTCCAGGGTCACAGCCCCTTCTCACCGGCTCTCTGTAGGAACGCAGCACAGATTCAGGGCTCCTGCCCCACGTCTGGTCAGCCTCCAGGGGGATCGGCCACCAGGGTCTTCGCCAACCACCCCTGTGCAGCCCCCTCCACACCTGCTACTCCCTCGCCTGCTCAGTCCTTCAACCCGCGCCAGCGGTGTTGAGCTCAGCCAGCGGCAGCGGGACTGCAGGTGGACCGGCCCCAGGGCAGGGGGAGGGCCCTCAGGGGGTGGGGGGCGGCTGGGGTCGGACAGTCTGGGGAGCAAAGGAGTCTAACTCGGGGTCAAGCAGGGAGAGGGGGAGCCTGCGGATTTGCAGACCCTGGCCGACATCTGATGAGTGAGGGACCATCCTTGCAGACATTGGGACACGGCTCATCACAGCAACGGGGACAGGGAAGGCACGGATCCCAAGGCCAGGCCCCCCGGGCCTTGGCTGGGTTGGAGGCACAGACGCTGGCCGCGGATGCTGAGGGCTTCGCGGGTTTCCTCTGACAGAAGGGTACCCGCGAGGGCTTGAGAGGAGCCGAGACCTCACCTGCTTACACAGCTGGCTGCCTTGGGGAGAAGTGGGGAGGGGCGGGGGGCCAGGTTCTGGGGGGATTTGAGAGGGGCAGCCCCTGGCTTGCTGATGGACAGAACATCCCTAAACAGACTCAGGGATGGGGCCCTGGGGTTCCCCAGGCTTACAGTGCCCAGCCCAGGCAGGAGCCCCCCAAGGAGGGCAGGGAATGGGGCTGGATGCCCCAGGAAAGGTGCCCCTCCGTCAGACAGGACAGGTCCCCGTGGAGATGGAGGGTCAGCAGCGTGGTGGGGTGAGTTCAGTGGAAGCGGGCAGAGGGACGTGCAGGATCCTCCAGGATCTGCCGCCCTCGCTCCCCAAGGCCCCTGGCTCCCAGCCGGCCCCCCACTCTCCTGCCTGATACCAGTCCCAACCCCCACCCCCATTACCTCTGGCAGAACCACAGCACCCTGAGCCTGGCCTGCCCCACCCCCACCTGCTGCTCACCCACCCACCCAACAAATGGTGCCTGGGATCCTTCACGGAGGCCACTGGGACCAGGACAAGCGAGTTAGTAACACACATCTCCAAACAGTGTGACAGCTGGGCCTGAGGGGCGCCGGGCAGCAGGGCTGCAGGAAGGCCCTTGTGGAGGAGGTGACCTGCAGGTGGCAGGACAGGCCCCAGGAGTGCGATGGCAAAGGTGTGTCGGGAGAGGCTGAGCTGCAGGCCACACAGGGCCTGCTCTCCTCTCCTGGGAAGCCCCTCCTGGCCACACTGCTGTCACATTCGACCTAGTCCCCTGCAATCAGGCCACAATCCACCCCCTGCTCGGGGGACACTTGGCTCTGAGTCCTTAGGGAGGCCAGTGCCTGCACGAGGCTGACATCATCCTGGGCATTGGCGGCCGCGGAGGGAGCAGGTGGGGGTAGGGGTGATGCCGTCTCGCAGGTGCCCCTTCCCCACCCACACTAAGGCACATCCCAGACAAGAATGCTGGTCCCCGCCCAGCAAGGGAGAGGGCGCCGTCCTCCCCGCCCTCCGCTCTCACTCGCTTCCGCGTTTGTGCGGCTGACCCCAGCGAGGACCGCTCCGGGCCCGGCACCACGACCGCACGGAAGTGACCCTGCACTTGCGCCTGCTGACCACATCCCAGGCTCGGGGTGGCTGCCCTGGGTTTCCATCCTGCCTGCACCCGGCTGCAGGACGCCACCGTTCCCCCCCGGGCTGTGGTCCCCCATGAGCTCTGACCCTTAGGGCGTGTGGCCCCTCCTGCCCGCCTAGGGGCCGGGTCTGCGCTGCTGTCTCCCGTGGTCCCTCAACCTGCAGCCCCGGCCTCCCGAAGCAGGCCCTGCCTGGAGACACCTTCCCACTGAGTGGGCAAAGCCCCCGTCCTCCAGGGTCTCTGAGCAGTTGGCCCCTCAGAGGGCCCGCCCTGACTTTTGACTGGAGACAGGGCTAGGATTAGACAGAGCTGAGGTCACCCCCCGCGATGCCCAGCGGCCGTGGCCGTCCATGCGGGCTGTTTTTGAATCTCTCTGTTTTGTCAGTCCTGCTGTCTGCCCCCAGGAGCCTGGAGGCCGAGGCGGCCGTGGCCGTGGAGGAGCTGGGGCTGGGGTTGAAAGGGGCTCTGTCCTCCACGGGGCCCTCGGCCCTGGAGCAGCACACAGGGGCTTTGTTCTCTGGCCTGAGCCCCGGAAGACCCCTCCTCCAGCTGGGGCCCGCGGGGCCGTCTGGCAGGAATGGACATGTCTCTCCCAGCCGAGGTGCGGGCAGACGGGCCCCTCCTAGACTCACTGCCCAAGAGTCAGCCAGTCTGCTGTCCTGACCCTTTCCTGGCCGTGGGCCGAGCCAGTCTGACACCCTGCACGAGGGACCCCCTGACCCCAGCCGGGGCGAGGTGCGCCAGGACGGGCACTCACTGCACAGACTTGTGGGAGGGATGAGGGTGCTGGGACATCAGGGCGGCAGGGGGCCCGGGCCCCCATCTCTCCCTCCTGTGCCTCCCTTACTTCTGCTGTCAGTATTCTGTCCTTCCTCTTCAAGACGCGTGCCGTCCCTGCCGTACAGCGGAGCTCACACCTTAGCAGGCGCCCAGCTCATCGGGCCTGACCCCCAGTGACCTCGCGTCTGCCGCCCCTGCTCCCGCCTGGTCCTGTCAGTGCTGCTCAGAAACGCTACAACTGCCGTGCTCATAAACCCAGGACCCCCGCGGCCCCGCCCGGCCCCTGGTCTTCCCCCTTCGCGCACCCCACCCTGCAGAACCATCTCCCTCAGGGCTTGGGTCACATCCTCTGAGTCACCGCCGATGACGCCCACTGCAGTCCCTGGCTGGACACCGAGGTCCTTTCTCTTTTCTCCCGGCCCCCCCGCCTCATCCCTGGCTAGAGCGACCGCAGCTGCACATCCCACGAGCACCACTCCCACGGGCTCTGTTCACAGGCTGCTTCCTTACCCTTTGCTGCCTGATAAGTATTTTGAGCCTTTGAAGCCCAGTTCACATGACACCTGTTCCAGGAAGCCTCCCCTGACTGCCTGGGGTAAACGTTTCCCCCCCAAGATGTAATAAGGAGCTCAGGTCTGAGGGCCCGACAGCCGGCTCCAAGGCCTGCCGCGCCATTTCCACACGGCTTTCCACATCACCACCTGAGAGTCAAGCACCCACTGTGCGGCAGGTGCTGGGTTACTTAATGAGAACCGTGCGGGGTGCTTCCTGGGAGCAGCACCGGGAGCTGCGGGTGACGGGGCCGAGGACAAGGCTAGGTGGTGGGTCAGCATGAGGACGTTCAGGTGAGACGCGGGCAGGATCCAGGGGCAGAGCAGGGGGATGGCCAGGAAACAGCACCTGGAAACTTGAAGCAGGAAGGAGGGGCCGTGGAAAGAAGCTCCGTGAGGCAGAAACACGGGGAGGGAGGAGAGTCCGGGGCCCGGAGACCCCGGGATGTGTCCTCAGGAGCCCACGGAAGGTCCTGAGATATCGAGGGAGCCTGGATGGCTCGAGGGCAAGGGGGAGCGAGGGTCCCATTGGGGGAGCTGCCATCGCCCAGGTGAGCAGGTCTTGAAGCAGGTGGCGGTGCAGACGCTGCAGTGGACAGGGATGCTCGGAGGCCAAGCTCACAAGACAGAACTGGGTGTAAGGGAGATGGGAGGAGGTTTTCAGCAGCCCTGGCCGCTCCGGCTCTGGGTATGCAGACACTCAGTTTCCTTGGAAGGGGATCTGGGGAAAGATGAAGCGTTGTCTTACACACGTGCAGTGTGTTCGGGCGGAGCCGCCCTCCAGTCCTGGGGCTCTGAGGAAGCCGGGCTGGGAGGGAGCCCGGGGAGACCCTCGGCCCCCAGGGTGGGGAGGGGCACCCACTCCCGGACACATAGGAAGCCCAGGCGGGGTCAGGGCTTCTCATCTGTGTAATGGAAGCAAAAGTACTGGACTTGCTGGCTCCCGCTAGGGACAGGGTAGCGGCACAGGACGGCTTCTGGAGCCCTGACCCCATGCACAGGCCGCTGCAGGCCCTGTCCACGTTGCCCGGAGCCCAGGAACCCCCAGGGCTGCGCTGCCCCTTTTCTTTGGGACGCCAGCCCCAGTGAGGCGCCCAGGGTGCGGGCCCTCCCCTGGGCTGTGATGCTCAGTGTGAGCATCAGACAGAGCTGCTCGGACAGAGCCAGTGTGCAGACTGCCAGGGGAGGCCAGGGTGCAGGAGGGTCAAATCTGGGGAGGTGAGACATCTTCAAGAAACAGGAAGGCAAGAAAGCCGGGACGTGCCACAACACAGAGCCCCTTGTGACATAAAGAATCCGGGTAACGTGCGGGCTCAGGGAGACAGACGTTTTGCTCCCAGAAGGACGTTCTGGTATTAGAGCAAAATCAGTCAGGACCTGGGGCTTTTTCAGCGGCCAAGAATAATCGTCTCATTGTTACCAGAGGCCGGGAAGTAGGAAATATTTTCAGGTACAGTTGCCCAAATTATGGCTGGCTGCCCTTTGAAATATGAAATCCTCCCAGATTCAGTTCAAATTGCCTCAGTCCACAGAGGAGACGCGGGTTTCCCGTCCAAGTTACTGTCCCAGTTTAGTGAGAACAAGCTACCTCGCCACAAAGAGAGAACGTTTCCCTAAGCATGTGTTCACTGAAGGGTTTTTTGAACCTGTTTATTTTGAACAATGAGGTGTCACCTCACACCAGTCAGAATGACCATCATTCAAAAGTCCACAAGTGACAAATGCTAGAGAGGCTGTGGAGAAAAGAGAACCCTCCTACACTGCTGGTGGGAATGCAGTTTGGTGCAGCCACTGTGGAAAACAGTGTGGAGATTCCTCAAAAGACTAGGAATAGACTTACCGTATGACCCAGGAATCCTGCTCCTGGGCATATATCCAGAAGGAACCCTACTTCAAAATGACACTGGCACCCCAATGTTCATAGCAGCACTATTTACAATAGCCAAGACATGGAAACAATATAAATGTCCATCAGCGGATGACTGGGTAAAGAAGATGTGGTGTATTTATACAATGGAACACTACTCGGCCATAAAGAAGAAAAATCATGCCATTTGCAGCAACATGGATGGACCTAGAGATCATCATTCTAAGTCAAATAAGACAGAAAGAGAAAGAAAAATACCATGTGATATCACTCATATGTGGAATCTAAAAAAAAAAAGGACAAATGAACTTTTATATAAAACAGAAATAGACTCACAGACACAGAAAACAAACTTACGGTTACGGGGGAGGGAAGGGATAAATTGGGAGTTTGAGATTTGCAGATACCAACTTATATACATAAAATAGATAAATGACAAGGTCTTACTGTGCAGCACAGGGAACCATATTCAACATCTTGTAGTGACCTAGAATGAAAAAGAATATGAAAAGGAATCTGTGTGTGTTCGTGTGTGACCGGAGCACGGTGCTGTGCACCAGAAATTGACACAATGTTGCAAACTGACTGTATTTTAATAATATAAAAAGCAGGAAATAAAAGGATACAGAAGTACACACACACACTAAAAACTGAATTTTGAAATAAGCAGCCTTACAGGAACGGCCCTGGAACCCCCCCAGCCTCCCCGCGTGGCAGCGTCGGCAGGACCGCGGCACCGGGGGAGACCAGGAAGTCACCACTGACGCACGGCTGTCACCAAAGCGCGGGCTCGGTGGGCGTTCGCCAGCTCTCACTGAAGCCCTTCCCTCTTCCAGGGCCCGGTCCGGGCTGAGGACACACCTCGCCTTGCCGCCCTGAAGGCCCGCGTGACGAAGCCCTGGAGCGAGGAGGACGGAAACCAGCCAACGGCAAGCAAGACACCCCTCAGGTTTCCCTTCAGAAGGAAGAATAGCTTTCTTTTTCTCTTTCTTTTTTATCATGAGCTTTTTTGCATTAATTTTGATGCAAATTTTGACCCCTGAGTTTCTTGGCATCTTCCCGCTGAAATCTGCCACGAGCAGGCACGGGTGTGTGTGCGGCCGAGTGCGTGCCTGTGTGTACACGTCCGTCTCCGGCCCTCCTGGGGGCTGGGGGCCTGGAGCAGGGACTGCTCACCTGCTGCAGGTGAGCAGGGGACGGGACTGGTCTTAGCCCCCCGGGCCTCCGCATCGCCCTGGATGGTGCAGTGGACAACGCAGTGGGGTGACAAGGGGCCCTGTGTCCTAAGGCACAGGGAAGAAGAGGTGGCCTTCATCCACATTCAGACTCTGGCAGGACGGCCGGGCCTGCTGCCCACTGTGCGCTGCCCGAGAGCCCTCGGGAGCCGGGTCTTTCCCACAGTGCGTCTGGACCTGCACCCGCCATCCTGTTGCGCGGACCTGAAGGCACAGGTTTAACCGCGCCTTCCCATCGCAGCCAGAGCCCAAGGCCCTTCCCGGCGAGACCAGGCCTCGGCGTGTCTGCCCTTCGACTCAGCTGTTGGCTTCACCAGCTGTGTTGCTTCCACCTGAGCCCCGGAGCGCCGGTCAGGCTTGCTGACCCCACCGATCACAGGGCCCGCCTGGACACCGACTCTCAGGCCCGAGTCACCTCCCTTAGAACCTCCTTCTTGTTAAAGGGAGTCGACGGGAAGCAGGTGGGAAGAGCACGCTTGGGTCCCTCTCCCGGTGTTAAACGGGGCTGGAGACCAGCCCTGAGGGCAGCTGCAGGTTCTCTTCTCAGGTAGATGATCATGGAGGCGCTGAAGGAGTTAGCCTGGGCCTCCGACACCTGCTGGGCCTCAAGGCACAGGTGCCTCGGGGGCCTTGAGAGCAGAGGGGCGGCAGGTGCCAAGCCCTGTGACCCCCCGGAGGCACTGGCTGCGCCCCTCCCCTCTCCAGGGCCCAGAGCGGAGCAGTGGTGCAGGGGCGGTGACAGTTGGCGCCGCGACCCCATCTCCCAGGGCCCAAGGTGGGCGCCAAGCCTCACTGCAGGGAGGACCGCCAGCAGCCGGTGAGCAGGGCCGGCGAAACCAGACATCAGCGTCCGGGGGTGGGACTGAGAGCCCCGTCAGGGTGCCTGATCAAAGAAAGACCCCAGGACCCGAGGCCACAGCCAGGTCTCACCCGCAGCCCCAGGGCAGCCCCGCTCGGGCGCAGCTGGAGCTGATCACAGACCTGCCCTTTGCCCAACTCCTCCCCCCAGACCCTTCCCAGACCCCCTGGAGCTGCATCTCCACACCTGTCCCCGGGCACGGGGGTCCTGGCCCCTCCCTCTGCTCAGACCCGGGGTGGCAGCCCCCGTGGACCCGATTCTGCCATGTGCCACCCCCTTGGAGAGTCCCAGGGAGGGCCCCCAAGCCCTGCCCCTCAGCCTGGGGGAGACAGGATGTCCACGAGGCCGGCCTGCTCCCAGGAGTGTGATCCAGGCTCTGCCCTGGCCCTTCAGTTTCCCGAATAGGAGCAAGAACCTGGACCATCATCCAAGACCCCCCATGGGCAAAAAGCGCCCACTGAACAGCCTCAGAACCGGCCCCATCCCCATGGTTTCTGAACAAATCGCCCCAAGTACAGTGAGTCAGCCTGCCCGCCTTTGAGGCACAAAATTTAGAAGCTTCTGTGGCTCCACACTTGGAGAGAAAGAAGAGATCTCCCAGGTGTGCTCATTGCTCCCAAGAAGGAGAGTTGCCCGCCACAGGAATGTCTGGAAACCTTGCCGTCTGCACAACCTTCTATGGAATTCGCCGGGAGGGCTTCCGGGGACGGTGGAGGGAGGGGTGCTGGCTCCTCCTCTCTGAGGATGCCGGACGTCCCACGGCAGAGCTGAGATCGGCCAGCACGGTGGACAGGCAGCCCCGACCTGCCCCCATGGGAGCGAGTCCACCTGGAGCCAGACCCCGCAGCCCCACCTAGCCCTGGGGTGGCGCGGCCCAGAGACCCCCGCTGCGCCGGCCCGGCTCAGCCCTGCCAGGACAGCAAAGGCCACTGTTACTGTCAGACCTGGGGCGGCTCGTCACACAGCACAACGTAACTGATACACCCCTGGCAGGAGGTCTCCCCAGACCAGGGGAGGAGGTCCCTCCGGAGTGGCTGCTCACAGGGACTGGGTCGGCCCTGCACACAGACACGCTTTGTTGTGGGGTGAATCGTGTCCACCCAGAAAGATGCGTTGGAGTCCTAACACCCCACAGCGTGACCGTGGCCTCACTCGGACATTGAGGAGAGGTCGTAGGGCGGACCCTAATCCAGTATGGCAGCGTCCTTACAGAAAGGGGACATTTGGACACAGAGGCACACGCGTGCAGAGGGGTCATGTGGTGGTGGAGGCAGAGACTGGAGGGACACGGCCACAAGCCAAGCGCCGGGGCCCTGGAGCTGGAAGGGGCAGGAGGGGCCTCCCCCAGAGCCTCGGCAGGGGCCGGCCCTGCGACACCTTGACCTCGGGCGTCTGGTCTCCAGGACGGCGAGGGGTAAGTGTCTGCTGTTTGAAGCCATCGGGTTTGTGGCGCTTTCCTGCCTCCCCGGGAAACCAGTACAGTTTTCTGCACCTTTTGAGAGTAAATGCAAAACCAACACTGACTCCAAAGAGCAGCATTTTTGCTGAATAAATTAGCCTCGGCCTAGCGCTGTTAGCTGGACAAGCAAAAGTTCTCTTTGAGCGACTTGGAAGCTTGCAGCTTTTAGAGATTACGTTTATGTTAAGTGACCATGGGCTTGGTTTCCTTCAGGCTGTTGCTGTCTGAGAGCGGGCGTGCCCTGAGCCGGTGCCCGCCTCCCGTGTGCAAGAACCCTGGGCAGCCTCTGCACCGAGACAGGCGCCAGGTCTCCGGCAGGCTGTGCCCCGAGACGGCTCTGGCCCTGGGACCCCAGGGCCAGGCCTCACGAGTGTGAGCTCATGAGCACACCCCAAAGTGTCTGAATTCAGCTACGACTGCGTGAATTATGTCGACCTGAATCCAGTCTTTACTGACCCAACCCTCCTGCTTCATAATTTCCTGGACGTTCCAATGATGTCTCCAGCTGAACATCTGGATTCAGGGGAGCGCGTTTGCACGCTGGGGGTGTGTCAACAGTAACAGTGAGTCTAAACGAATATAAAGTTAACACTGACCTGAAACTAACGGATACGTAATGAGATTTCATGTTGGAGCTGTGTAGTTTGTGACCGACTTTGGAGCGCATCTCCAACACGATGCAGTCAGACCGCCGTGCGCAGGCGTGATGCCCCTCTGCGGGACGTGCTTCTGCCCGGGTGTGAACGCCCCCTTGAAGGCTTCCGCATTCGAACACCTGCGCGCACCGGGTGCAGCTCCCCCCGCGAGCCGCCCCGGTGACGGCAGCTGCTGCCTGGGAGGGACTCTGATCCACCCTCCGGGGCGGGAAGGTTCATTCAGAGTCACGGGCGGGAGTCCCAGGCCCCGGGGCCCCCCGGAGGGCCCCGCGTGCACAGGGTCCACTAGGCAAACCCACTGAATGCTCTTCTGTCCCCGGACTCGGGGGACTAGCAGCATCACGGAAACACACACGCTGCTGGGAAAGGAGGCCCCACGTGGTCAGAGCACCAGCCGCTGGGCAGCAAGACAGGGAGAAGGAAGCGCGTCACTGTCTGCTCGTTCTGTTCTGATGAAAGTCCTTGCATTCACGGCTCCCGCTTTTCTGAGTACCAGCCTTTTCCTTCTCAGTCCCACTTTCCTGTTTTCTTATTAATGTTCGGCACCTTGCATACACGTGGTCACATCAAACAGCCTGTTGTTTAATTTATTTTTTAAAGCAAATTTGTTGTTGTTGTTGTGGGGGGGTGAGTAGGTTTGTTTATTTGTTTAGTGGAGGTACGAGGGACTGAACCCAGGACCGCGAGCACACTGGGCGTGCGTTCCGACACTGAGCGCTATCCTCCCCGGAGAACAGCCTGTGCAGTCGGCACCCGTGAAGTGACCAGAGGACCCCAGTTTAAATCATAACCGTTACACAGGAGGCACCTCGCACGCGGGTCTCAGTCCCTCCTGGTCCAGCGTCAGGAGCAGCCGTTGGGCTGGCGCCCAGATCCGAGAGCCGGGGTTCCCGGGGCTGTGACGGCCCTTCCCCTTCGTTTGTCCCAGGGTCACAGCGGGCAGCTGCGGACGGTCATCCCCAGGAGAGTGTTTTAAATAAGTCGGTACAGCTTGAAGGAGAGAGAAAAAGACCTCTTTACCTTCAGAAAGGCCTGGATCGACTGCTGGTGTGGCCGCAGGACCGGAGAGACCAACCAAACGGCCAGACAAGCGCAGGCCGGGGCATTTGTCTGGAATTCCTGATGTTCCTACAATAACCCACGATCAGGGCTGAATTCTACTTTCTAAAAGGAGCTCAGGTGTCTGTCTCCCAACACACTCGTGCTGAGTGCAAAGGCGGCTGGGGAGTGTCAGGAATTGTAACGAAATGGGATCAAAATGCAGCAGTTGGGGGGAGGGCACAGCTCAGGGGTAAAGCGAGTGCTCAGCGTGCACGGGGTCCTGGGTTCAATCCCCGGTGCCTCCAATAAAAGTGAATAAACCTAATGGCTCACCTCAAAACAACAAAAAACAAATTAAAAAATTTAAAAGAAAACAATAGTTCACACCAGCATCGTTGGTGGTGTTGACCTTTAAACTCCGCCCCAAACGCTTGTGCTGTGGACTGAGGGTCTGTGTCCCCCAAATCCCTGTGCTGAGGCCCCACCCCCATGTGACGGTGTTAGGAGGCGGGGCGTCTGGAGGCGGTCTGGGTGTGAGGGTGGAGCCTCAGGGCGGGAGCAGTGCCCAGAAGGGGCCCTGAGAGCCCCCGCCCCTTTCCCACGTGGGGGCCCAGGGGTCCCCTCACCCGACCCTGCAGCACGTGGCCTGGGCTCCCAGCCCACACCGCTGTGACCATCAGAACGTGAGAGATCCGTTTCTGTAAGCCTCCCTGCCTGGGAGTTTGTTAGGGCAGCCTGAGTTCAGCTGGAGCAGTTTTTAGCTCTTTACAACAGCATGATGTCATCTGTACGTCAGAAATCCCCATTTACAGACTAACAAGGGAGGAGCATGGTACCTTACAGTCATTTGCACGACGTTTAATTAGCAGCATCAGGTCAGGAAATGGCCAAACGGGGAGTGACGAATGCGCAGTCTTTTTCTATCATGTGTTTCCAAAGGTTGACACGGGAGACTCCAAATTTGACAGTTAAAATGATTATTAGGGAAAACAGACAGGATTTACTGAAGACGGGGACTTGGCTCCTTTAAATTCTTTTTAAATTAGTAAACGTTACTTTTGAGCACTTTAGGTCTGCAGATAAAGCGGGGAGCAGGGCGGCGTTCCCACCGCCCCCCACCCTCGTCCGCTCAGTGACATCCGTGCGCTGATCTGTTAGAACTGGAGTCAGACTGATACGTCATTATAAACTAAAACGCACAGTTTACATCAGGACCCACTCTTAAAACGGACACTCCGTGGGTTTCGGCAAGTGCCTGATAACACGTCCACTAGTTTGGGTCCTTTCTCTTAGGTTAAGAACTAGGCGAGGGCCAGCCGAGGGCGTCAAGATCACAGTGACAACCTCCGTCACGTTCCTCCCTCCGAGAGCGTTCGCCCTGGAAGGAGCGCTTCCACCACCAGCCCCGTTCCGCATCCCGGGCGCGCGTCCAGAAGTCTGCTGTCCTATCTCCCCGGTGGCGTGTGCCAATGCACAGACGGGTAACTCAGAGGCTGGGTTTTTCTTCTGGGTGTAAGCTGATACTCAAAACAGAACCTTGGATTCAAAACACAGTTTTGTTTCCTAAGAGAAATTCAGTCATCCTGGTTGGAATTCAGACGGAAACTGACAGCACTCACGAGCTCTTCCTGTGTGAACCCGTGTCCGCCCGCTTCTTAATTGTTTCCCCATTTCCTTGTGCTTTTCTGCCCAGGAGTCCAACACCTTTCAAACTGAGGTTTCAACATGACTTCTTCCTCCTAGAAAGAGAACGCTTTCTTGAAACAAGCGGAAGCCGAGACCAGCTCGCACAAGCCTGGCTGGAGTCGGAGTCAGCGCAAACTCCGGACCCCCGTCCACCTCCCGTGGGTTCGAGAAGTCCCAGGACAGGGGGCCGACCGGGGAGGCAGCCGGGAGGCGGGAAGAGGAAGGAGCCAGCAAGTGGGGGATTTCCCTCCCAACAGGGGACCGTTTGGAAATTTAACCTCAGCTCGTAAAGCGTGGCATCTGCACTAGTGTGAACACCGCAAGTGTAAAACGTGCAGCCTTGTTGAATGAAGTCCCTGCACTACCGCCGCCGTTTCCCTGAAATCACAATCTCGTGATACTCTGTGCTCCTGGCTTAAGCAGGAATTCTCTTAAACTGAGTGTCTGTCCCTCCCACGGCACCTGGGGGTGACGCAGAAGGAAACAGTTGGCACAGAGAGGATGTTTTCCCCTCAGCTGTTCAAGGCACCCCGAGACCGGGAAGCTGCCCCTCTGCTGAGGACGCCTGGGAGTGAGACTGGAAGGCCCTCTGGCGCCTCCCACAGGGGGCACTCGTGGCTGCTCCGGGTTTAGCCCCAGCAGCCCCCCTGCCACCAGGTGCTGAGGTGTGCCCGGGGCCCTCGGCCCGGGTGGGGGCACAGCCTCGGCCACGCTCGCCTCCCCGCGCGGTGGGCCCGGCTGACTGCACACTCAGCCTTCTCCTCGGGGAGGGAGGCGGACGCTCTCAGAGATGCCGCGGCAGGAGGGCCCCCGGTGCTGCTCACATCTGACCGACTCTCAACACACACCTGAGATTAGATGCACACTTTCTAGCCTTTCTAGAACGAACACAGACACACACACACGTGCGTGAGACCCGCGGTGCCGCCCACCCTGATCTGCTGCCTTGGTCGCATCAGCGCTTTCGCAAACCCAGAGTCTCTCTCCTTAAGCTGTTCTCTTCCATCACCAGCAGGTGCACGTGTGCGTTAAACATTTACTTCTGTGGGTTCTTGCAGGTTTCATGACCACAAGCACAGCAGGAGTTTGACTGCGTGTGTAGAAAATCCAAAAGACTCTGCAGACAAATGCTTAGACTAGAAATGAATTTAGCTAAGGCACAGGTGTTTGAGGAGAGGGTGATTAAAATACTCTAAAATCCATCGCGGTGTTGGTGGCGTAACTCTGTGAATGTGCGACAAACATGGACTCTTTGAACAGGTGGATTATGCGGCACGCCACGTGTCTCCATAGAGCTCTTATTTTTAAAAGTGAATTTAGCAAGGACACTAGATACAAAGTAAGTAAACAAATGAAGTCAATCGTATTTATATAGCCCTGCAACGAACAGAAAATGAGAATTTCTAAACGATGTCATTTTTTTCAGTAGTATTCAGAAACATCAAATATCTAGTAATAAATCTAACAAAATATTCTGAAAACTATGAAACGGTTACCCAAGTATTAAGGAAGCCCTCAGTAAGTGAAGATTTATGACATAGATTAAAAGACAAACATTATAAAGATATACAAAACTATAGATTCCACTATATCCCAGTTAAAACCCATCAAGTTCTGAGTGTGTGTGTGCACGTGTGTGTATATGTGCGTGCGTATGCAGCACATGTGCCTGGTGGCGCTGTCACCCAGCTGATCCTAACGTTTACATAAAAATGCAAAGGGACAAGAGTGGTCAAGTTGATCTTGCAGACGACCAGAACGAGGGTCCCCACCACCAGATAACAAGACTCAACACAAAGCTCCAGGAGTCAAGATTGGCTGAAAAACAGGTCAGTAAAACGGAGTTCAGCGTCCACAAGCTGACACACACACGTGGGGCACCTGATTTATAACAAAATGGGATCGCAGGACAAGAGAAAAGGAAGAGCACTTTAACACGTAGTTCCAGGTTCATTCAACATCCACGTGGAGAATGAAACCAGTCCCCAGGGGGCCGTGGGCGTCAGTGTGGACGCCGGAATGGCGAGGCCCCGGGTGTCTGCCGTGGCGAGGCGCCTTCGGTGCTGGGGCCCGTCTGGAAGCAGCACAAGGTCCCCGTCCTTGGGAGGTTTTGTCTGTGGGCGGGAAGCAGCAGAACCGAGCAAAACCAAGCGGACAGAAGGGAGGGCGCGGGAGCCGTGGTGGGGGGCAGGTGGCCGCAATCACATCAGTAGCCGAGTGAAGAGTGGTGACAGCTCCGGCGCCAGCGGCCGAGCAGGGCGGCGGCTCGGTGACCGAACGTCACGCGGCCCTCAAGAGTGCAAGGCTCTCTGTGTCGGACTTGGGCAGAAACCACGTGTGGGTGGTGCTGGGCGTGCCTCGGCAGAGCTGAGCGGGCGGCAGGCTTCACACAGGCCCACGGCCTTCGAGGCGGTGAGGGAGGCGGGGGGGCCGCGGGCTCACGGGCTCACGGGCTCACGTGGGGTCAGCACAACCCTCCTCTGAACCACTCCCGCTCAGCACTCCGTGGGAGGGCGTTTCTAATTCAGCCACAGGGATGACCTGGGAACTGGAGTGAAGCTCGAGGGTCCTGAGCGACGCTGTCGGTGGCCTGGGGGCCTTCGCCCGGGTGAACATGCCTTCCCCCCAGCACTCCCCAGCCCGGAGAGGCTTCCGGGCGTCTGCAGCTCGGCCTGGGGGGCGTCCGGCTCACTGTCAATTCGTTAGAGGGAGTTTGGATTTAGATGCAGATGAGAAAAGTTGGGCTCATATCAGAGCAAAGTAAGGCCCCTTGTGGTCAGTGACTGGTCAGCTGGTCTGACCAGTGACCTCAGGGCCGCAAGCACCCACACCATGCCGGGTGCTGGGAGAGGCGGGGTGCTGAGACCCAAGCTTCCCTTAGGAACCACCCGCTTAGCTGAGGTCAGCGCACAGGCTCAGGCTGGGCTCTGTATTTCCTGGATTTCTGTCTCCTGTGGACCCCACAAGGCGGTCAGTCACCGGGTGCTGGCTAAACAGAACACCATGGGGAAGCAAGTCCCAGCAGAGGCCCCGACCCCTTCTGATGACAGCGGGGGCCGAGGTGAGGCAGCGTCCAGCCACGTCCGGGGCAGGGACCTCTCAGACGCTCCACGCCGTCTCATGAGGCCGTGGCCCTGCCAGGCGAGCTGCCTTCTGGCCAGAAAGCCGAGTTAAACTGAGTAAGCCTTGGTTGATAGATTCGCCTTTGGAATCAGGTAAACATAAAATTCAGTTACAAAATAAAAAGTAAACAAAAGCAAGAAACAAGCAATCCCTGAAATCCAAAACAGATGAAATCTACTCAGCCACGAAGACCGACAACATGACGCCACTGCAGCAACACGGGTGCTCCTGGAGGTCGTCATTCCAAGTGAAGTCAGCCAGAAGGAGGAAGAAAAACACCACATGAGATCGCTCATATGTGGAATCTAAAAACAAACAAACAAATAAAAAAAAAGCGTAAATGCAGAACAGAAATAGACTCATAGGCATAGAATACAGCCTTGTGGTTGCCAAGGGGCGGGGGGTGGGAAGGGATAGACGGGATTTCAAAATTGGAGACTAGATAAGCAAGGTTACACTGTACAGCACAAGGAAATATACACAAGATCTTACGGTAGCTCACGGAGAAAAAAATGTGACCATGAATATACACATGTTCACTTACAACTGAAAAATTGTGCTCTACACTGGAATTTGACACAACATTGTAAAATGACTATAAATCAATAAAAAATGTTAAAAACAAACAAACAAAAAACAAAGCAGATAAAATGTATATCATATCGGCAGCTTAATCACACAGAGAATAACTTCAACTGAACTTCAAACACAAAGACTTGGATTAAACACCGTGAACGGCACGTCAGGAGGATAAAAGGAGCCACACAAAATATTAAACCGCCTTTGTAATCTGATCATTGGCAGTAATTCTGGTATTACTCACTTTAAATTACAAAAATACAGTTTCAAAGAAAGCATGTACGAATAAAAACCAAAAATATTATGTTGATGCCGTTAGGGACCAAGATAACAGGATCAGAGAAAAACAGGTACAAATATAAAACCAAAGAGACTGCAAAAACTCTTGCACTGGACTTGAAGGTATTGGTGGAAACACTTGGACTCATGCTGTTTCCTCTCATAAGAGTAAGTCTTGCTGTTGTGCCGCGGGTGGCGCGGAGGCGAGGGCTGCCGGGCTGAGGTCCCCAGGCCCCAGGCCGCCGCCTCCAGCCATCCCTTCCCCCAAGAGCCGGGGCTCCCCGGGGGAAGCGCCCAGCGCGCCCTGCCTGCAAGCGCGCTGTTCTCCGCCCCACACCCAGCGGGTCGCTGCAGGGATGAGGCGTCCCGAAATGACCCCACCCCGGCTGAGGCGGGGGCAGGGACAAGTTGGCTTCAGATACACCCATGACAGCGATGGGCTGCGAAACATCAAATGGTTTTAAAGCTGTAAGAATCGCCCTTGCGCCTGGGAAGCTGTCGGGGCAGGAGAGGCCGAGGACCGGCCAGCAGGAGAGGGAGGGCCGGTCAGTGGTGTGGCTTAAACAACGCGCAGCCTGAGAGCTGAGGGGCACGTCTGGCTCGGCGGGCATTCCTGAGGACTCGATTCCCTTCAAGCCGGGGTGACCGCCTCCCAGGTGGCTCTGAGGGGCGGCTCCCGAGAGGCAGGGGAGGAGCCGCGTGTACAGGAGCTTCACAGCAAAGGCTGGGGGCTCAGAGCATCGAGATCACTGTTACCTGAAGAAAACCAGGCCTCTCAGGTTTAAGACTAACGCGCTTTTCTATGTGTGTGTATTTGGGCTCGTGACTCCATCCCTGTGACAAGCACCGAGCTGTCTAGGGCCAGCATTCTGTGTCCCCTCAGAGGCCACCACTGTGAGTGGCTGCAGAGGCCGGGCTGCAGGCTGGTCCTCACGGGGGGGGGGGCAGCTGATGACTTGATGGCTTCAGCGTTCTTTGTTTACCGACACGGTTTGCAGTGTTTCCGTTCACAGTAGTTTGCCCTGGTTTCCTCCAGGAGCTGGCTTCACAGCTTTGTGGCTGCGGGAGAAAGTTCTTCTTAGAACATGTCCAGCAAACAGGTTGGGAAGGACTGATGGGAAGAGAAGCTCACGCTCCGGGCCCCTGGCAGGAGGGGCGGGAGGGGGCTGAAGCCTCTGGGTGGAGTCGGGGGTGCCGTGTGACTCAGGCTGAGGGCAAACGCACCAGCGCCCCCAGATGCAGCAGCCCCGCCGCCTGTTGACCCAAGTCTGATCAGGACCCTAGACCTACCCCTGCCCCAGTTTCAGGAAGTGCAGGGACTGGGGGAGTTGCGGGACGTGCTGGGGTCGGCGGGCCACAGTGACCAAACCCCGAGCGGGGCTCCCACGAGGGACGGAAGGGGCCGGGGTTACAGAGGTGGTGTCAGCCAAGTGCCAGGAGGGCCCTGGCGGGGCCCGAGCCCACAGGAACAAGCGCAGCGAACCGCTGAGGAGCAGCCAGGGCGGCGAGGGCGGCCGTGCCCCGACGGCGGCTTCACCGCGGGCCTAAGGGAGCGCGCTCGCCTGGTCCCGGGACGCAGGCAGCTGCGGCGCAGGGACAGGGCGTCTCCGATTTGACTGAGAACCCGCCACAAGAGGACACACGTGGGGTTCCTCTTCCTAATAAAAGCCTTGAAGATTATGGAAGAGGAATTAAAAGCAGGACCTTAACGAAGAAAGTGGAGGAAATGACGTTGCTGATCAAACTGGGGGAGGCTTGCCCAGTCGCTCGGATTACAAGCCATGTTTGCTGGTGACGTGTAGCTCAAGAAGCAAAGGGGGGCGCGGGGTCCTGGATCCTGGGGGCCGACACTTGGGGCCAGAGGGCGTCTGCAAACCCCCTTCTGGAGGGCTGCCCACCCCTCGGACGGGAAGTCCAGGGGCCTCTGCAGGAGCGCCCAGCCCTCCTCCAGCTTCCCCTGGAGGCACCTTCAGACCCCAGACATCACCTCATCAGCCTCCCAGGAAGTTTGGACCAGGGGCAGGGCAGAGACTGCGGCGAAGGCCCTGTGTGCAGGGCCAGACAGTCATGCGCCCACCTCTTATCTCCTTTCCACTGTGCGCCTTTGGGCAAATCTTGACCTCTCTGGCCTCAAAGTCCTCATCTGTAAAATGGGTGTCCGGATGCACCCAGGACCCTCCTCACAGCAGGACACTTGAGGCGTAAACGGGAGTGTTTCCTGGCACACAGCACCTGGTCTGTGGTCACGTGGGCCCAACATGGACTCTGACATGTGAACTTGGGGTCTGGCAGCAAGGACACACCTGGGGCAGCTCGGTGGAGCCCACTAAGCACCTGCCATATGCAGATGTAGGTTAAGCGAGACCCCAGGCGAGCTTCCCCCGACCTGCGTCCAGTGGGAAGAGACCCACCCCAAGGTCCTGGTGGGGACAACGTTTCCAGCCCCCTCCTCCCACTCCTCCAGAACACTGATCGCAGCTGGAGACAACGCCGCCTGGTTACCCATAAACAGGTAACTGCTAGAAAAATCACGGAATTTAAGAGGAGAGCTTTATTAGACACGAGGCGGCAGGAAGCCAGGGGTGGGAGCAGAGACCTCAGATCCAAGCCCGGAGTGGAGAGGGGCTGGTGACCCGATGGAAACACGGGGTGAACTGGGCCTTCTCTGCTCATGCTGGGCGGGGCGCACGGCTTGCTGTGGCCTCTGATACTGGGGGCAGTGGGACTGGACGGATAACCTGTCCCAGAGGAGCCACCCTCCCCCCGGTTCTGGGGCTCCTCTCTGGCTCCAGTGGACAAGACCCTGCCAGGAAGGGAGGGCCTCCAGCTGGGGGAGCGGAAAGTTTTCCTGAAAAGACGAGACCCCAGAGAGGCGAGAAAGGGCCTCCGGACTTGGGGGGCGGGGGCCAGGGCTGGGCGGCAGCGGGGCGGGGGGGCCCTCCTCCCTTGCAGAAAGGCTGCTGCTGAGAAACAAGAGTGGCTCGGCCCACTTCCCTGCAAGCTGGTGGGAGGCCCCAGCCCGACGTGCGGGTCCCGAGGCTCCTGGGTCAGCAGAACCCGGTCTCCCCACCTCCTACCCGCCCACCCGCAGCACTGGGGACACGAGGGTGGGGCCCCCCCTTCCCTGGCCCAGGAGGCAGAGTGGGGAGCCCTGCTTTAGGGGTGCATCTGGTCTGTGTGTGGCCTTAAAGGCCAGCTGTCCTCTGCACCCGCCCCCTCAGGTGCCCTGGGGTTAACATGGGCCCACGGTTTCCAGGGAAAGGAGGGTCCAGCCGCAGCGTGCACCCCACCCTTCCTGTGGGGGTGGGGGCCTGGTCTGCCTCTCCCAGGACCGCTTCCTTCCTCCCACACCGCGACCCGGGTGCAGCCCTGGACGCTCTGACCCTCTTTCCATACGTTGGGAAGCTCACGCCCCGGCCTGCTGGGCGGCATCTGGGACCCATTTCCTGCTGGTCCCACACCACATGCCCTGGGCCAAGGCCAGCTGGCTGGCCTGGGGCAGCCCCTCGTCACAGTCAGCCCCCCGGCCACCTGTCTGGACACCGCCCGAGGCCAGGGCCGGCCTTCTCTCCAGAGTGGCTGCAGGTGTGCTGGGGGCCTGTGGGCCTTACGGGGCCTCAGACTCCAGAGGCCCAAGTGAACCAGGCTGGCGGAGGATGTGCCAGAAATAAGAACCCCAGAAAGCGGGGGAGAAGAGGCCCGGCCCTCAGAGCCCGGCCAGCCATCCAGACCCCACACCCTGGCCCTGCCGTCCAGCTCCCAGACCCCTCAGGCTCCTCCCTCCGCTGGGCTCTCCCACCGGCCCCCCTCACCTGCCTCCTCTGGCTCCAGGCTTCCCAGCGCCGTCCTGGCACCAGGCGGTCCCTCAGCAACAGCATCGCAACCCTGGCCGTGGGGCCCACCATCCACAGCCTTGGTGGGTGACTCGCTGCCCATCCAGGTGCCCACAGCCAGGGTCATAGGACCTGTCCCCCTGACCTAGGCAGCCCGTTGGTAAGTCACCCCCAGGAGGGGAGGGGGCTGGGCAGAGGCTGCTAATGGCCCTGGGGCAGGGGCACCTTAAGAGGAAGGCCACTTGCCCAGCCTCCTGGGTTCCCCACACCATCCTGTCCCTGCACAGAGCCCAGTTTCTTCCCCTGTGTCTTTTTTTGTTTTGTTTTGTTTATTTGTTTGTTTTGGGAGGTAATTAGGTTTATTTATTTACTTATTTATTTTAATGGAGGTGCTGGGGGTTGAACCCAGGACCTCGTGCATGCTGAGCGTGCCCTCTACCGCTGAGCTGTGCCCTGCTGCCCCCCACTGTGTCCTTGATACCCAGAGTCACGTGATTCACACCCAGAGACATGCACACATGTACACAGTCATGGGCTGGGTTGTGACCCCCCAATTCACATGGTGAATTCCTGACCCCCAGAACCTCAATCTGACCTCAGGCAGCCAGAACGAGCACCAGAGATGGGGAACTCAAACAACAGACATTCATTCTCTCATGGTCTTGGAGGGTGAAGCCTGAGGTTCGGGTGTCACAGGGCTGGTCTCTCCCAGACGTGTAGACGGTCGTCCCCTCCCTGTGTCCTCACGTGCTTGTCCCCCTGTGTGTCTGCTTCCTAATCTCCTCTTTGCACAACGATGCCATTCATACGAGAACAGGGCCCTCTCCAGTGACCTAATTTTACCTTAACTACCTCCTTAAAGACCCAGTCTCCAAATGAGGCCACATTCTGAGCCGCTGGGCGTCAGGGCTTCAACATGTGAATTTGGGAGACCACAGTTCAGCCCATAGAGAGATAAGCAAGTTAAGATGAAGTCAAGAGGGGGGACCTAGTCCAGTATGATCGTGCTCCTATAAAAAGGAGAGGTTTGGATGCGGACACACCTGGGAGAATGCCGCGTGAAGATGAAGACGGAGATCAAGGTGATGTTTCCACAAGCCGAGGAGCCCCGAGGATTTGCCAGAACCCGTGAGAGAGGCCTGGAGCAGGTTCTCCCTCTAATTCTCCCCCCGCAACAGGAAGCAGATGCTTTGATCTTCGACTTCTAGCCCCCGGGGTTGTGAGAGTATACATTTCTGTCATTTAAGCTGCCCTAGTGTGTAGCACTTTCTTACAGCAGCTCTAGCAAACTGACACGCACACAGGAGCACATGCATGCACATGTGGTCGGGTACACACATGCACACAGGCAGGTGCACATGTAAAAGACAGGTGCACATGCATACAGGAACGCACATGTGCATACACACAGGTACACGTGTCAGAACTCATGGGATGCAACCAAAGAAGTGCTTTGAGGGAAATTCATAGCTTTAAAATGCTTATACTAGACATAAACAAGAAGCCTTAATTACCTAAGTTTTCACCATTAGGAACTAGGAAAAAACAAGCAAATTAAATGCAAAAAGTTAAATAATAAAAATAAGAGTAGAAAATAATAAAATAAAAAGCACACAGTAGGAAAAAATGAACAAAGCAAAAATTGGTTTTTTGAAAATTATAATTGATAACTTTAGCAAGATTGTTTAAAAAACAGGCGATAGAAATCGAGGCTGAGAGAAGGGTATCAGCGCAGGTCCTTCAGTAACAAAAGGAGAAGAAACGTTATGAGTAGCTTTATGTCAAGAAATTCAACAACTTAGGCGACACAAATGCCCGAAAAATGCAACTTAGAAAATAGGAACAGCCCTATGATTATCTCTAAAATTTAAACTCATCATCAAAATTATTTCTACAAAGAAGACTGCGCGCCCGGGTGGCTTCACTGTGAGTTTTATCAGCATTTAGGGAGGATACAAAACAAACAGACTTGCAGACATAGTAAACAATCGTATGGTCACCGGGGAGAGGGGGCGGGAAGGGATACATTTGGGAGTTGGAGATTTGCAACGTTAACCACTGTATATAAAGACAGATTAAAAAAACAAACTTCTCCTGTACAGCACAGGGAACTATATTCAATATCTCATAATAACATTAAATGAAAAAGAATGAAAACAGATATATGTATGTATGTGCGTGACTGGGACACTGCTGTACACCAGAAATCGACACATTGTAACTATGTCTCAATCTGAAAAAAACGATTTAGGAAGGAAGTATCACCAATCCTACACAGACTCACTCAGAGAGTAGAAGCGGGAGCAGCTCCCAGCCCGGTCCACGAGGCTGACCCCACCCCGACAGAGCACACTGTAAGGGAAGAGGCACAGAGATTGGTAACATCCACGAACGTGGATACAAAACAGCCAGCAAAACGTTAGCAGACCAGATCCCACGATCTACGTAAGACGGAATCCCCTCCTGTGGTCGAGCGTGGCTCAGCCCAAGAACGCAAGGTTGGTTTACGACGCGAAACCAGCCAGTGGAGTTCACCGTACCAGCAGAACAAAGGAGAGCACGTGACACCTGAACAAACGCAGAAAAGCCGTTGCGCAGAAGTGTGACACCCACTGATGACAAAAGCTCTCTGAGGACCAAGACTACAAGGAAACTTCCCCTCCGACACGGGCCACCCGTGAATCCCCTACAGCTAAAGTCCCGCTTAGTGGTGGGTACACGTGTAGTGGGACGTTTACCCCGAAGTCCAGGAGCAGGCACCACTGTCTGCTCTGGCCATGTGATTCCCCACGAAGCGCTGGAAATTTCAGGCAACGCAGTAAGCGAGACAGAGGATCAGGGGTGCCGCCCGGGGGGTACAGCTGGGCCTGTGGGACGCTCTCGCACCCAGCCAGCCCTCTGCTCCCAGCCCGGGGACTGCAGACAGCAAGTCTCCTTCGCCCACCGGCTCGGCCTGCGCTCAGCCAGCAGCAGGCACTTTGGCTCCGCGGTCCTGAGGGACAGGAGTGCGACAGCCAGACTCAGCGTGTGCTCCTGGCCAGACCCGCTCTGGGGAGGGACACTGGGGAGACCCTCAGCAAAGCTGAATGTGGACGCTCAGCGCGACGGGCGTGTTCCACCACCCGGCGGCCGCGGTAAGGGTCATGGCGAAATGTCTGTGCTCCCAGGAGAGGCCCAAGGAGGCATCTAGGAGCGAAGAGCGTGGAGTCTCCCACCCGCTCTACACTGGTTCTGAAACACATTAGAGAGAGAGGGGGAGAGTGATGAAGAAATGTGAGAAAATGTAGAACATCACTGAGCCGAGGCTACCCAGAAATCTCCCTTTCTTGCCACGATCCTCATTTTTTTTTTTCAGTTTGAAATTATTTCAGGATACACTAATGAAAAGAAGAGCCGCTGTGTCCTGGACAAAATCTGCGTCTTTCTAGGAAGAGGCCGTCCGTCCGCCCGGCACGGCCAGGGTGAGTGCGGCTCCGGCCCCGTGTTCACGAGGCCGTTCTGCTGTCAAACCCGCTGAGGCTGCACATTCTCAAAGCCGACCTTAGGTCCCGGAGCTGCATTTTTTTCCAATCCAATGTTCTTTCACAGAGAAAGAATGTTCAGTTTCTTGCTTTTGGTCTCAAGTTAATGATGCTTTCCGGGTGTGCACTCCCAGGGCTGCACACTCAGTTCTTCCCAGAGTTCAGATCACGTACCCACCGGACACAAATGCCGGGCGCTCGCTGGGCGCAGGGACGTCCTGGGTCACACGGAGGAGCTCGCTATCCCTGTGGCAACTACGGACAGTGGGGGGAGAGCCTTGGTTTATCTCCTGTCTAACACAGAAAGAATCGTCTGATCATCTGCTATCTTGTGGCTGCCAAAACTTTCAATCTATTCTGCAAACAGCACTGGTAGAGGGGAAGCTCAACACGCAGTCACAGACACGGACCGTTCCAACTGAACGAGGAAGCGGCCTGAGCACCTCGTGGCTCCTGGCCCCTCTCCCAAGCCCTCTCCCTGGGAGCGGGGCCCAGGCGCCAGCCGCAGGCCACCCCGGACTCCAGGAGCTGGCACATGCAGCCCGAAGCTGAGGCTCCAGAGGGAGGAGACAGTGGTCCCTGAGCTGTCAGCACTCTGAGTGGCCCGTCTCCTCGCCGTGCGCGTTATGGGCACCCGTGAGCCCCTCCCGCTGGTAGATCTGACCAGTGATGACAACAACTGTCCCAGGGCCACTTCTGCATCACTCCTGAGCAGGGCAAGGACCCGGATTCACAACCATTGCAACAGAGCTTCAGAAGTTGGTGCGGGGAGAGCCTGGGGTCCCCTCATCACTCACGGCTACTGAATTCTGGGTGGAAATCCGGTGAGGCCCTAGTTAGCACTCTCCAGTGCAGATTCTAGTGTGAACTCTCAGTCCTCCCAGCGACCCCACGGTAGGGGCTGTCGTCCCCGTTAGACAGAGGAGGAAGCTGAGGCACAGGGAGGCCACACGGCCGGGAGGCCCAGCCTGGACTTGGGGCCCCGCCTCAGCAGGCCTCCAGCTGCCCAGGAGGCTTCAAAGGACCCTCCAGGAGAGGGTGCGAGGGGCCCTGGCTGGCAGGGGAGGGATGGGGAGCTGACCTCCACTGAGAGGAAGGGCTGGTGTCCTGCAGCAGGGCCTGAACCCGGGCCAGCTCTGCAGACCCAGGAAGGCGCGCCGGGCTGGGTGCAGAGAGCAGACAGCTGCGCGGACGGGCTGGGGGCAGGCACAGTGCTTGGAGGCAGCCTGGCGCCGGAGGCCAAACCGCAGCGAGTCCAGGCCCCGGGGGAGGCGGCACCACCCAGCCGCCATCGTGCCAGACCCGGCTCACACTCAACAGCCTCATCATGAGCTCAGGAACAGGCGAGGCACAGTATGTGGGCCCAACGAACGGAGGCTTTCACACTGTTGTGAGCTTTACGAGAGGATTTCAGGCAGCGGAGCCTTTGCCCGCGTGGAGGATGAGCGGTGGAAGGTTCCCTGGGTTCAGCCGTGTTACGGAAGGCCTGTGGGAGGCAGCCGTGAGGCCCTGAGAGACCCTGGACCCAGGCCCCCCTGCTCGGCCTCCTGGGCCCCGCCTCTGTGTCCTTGCAAGCGACAAGGACGCAAGAACCGGTGACGGCTCTGCTGACGGGAGGAGGAGGTTACCAGGCGCGGCTCTGGGTGGGGTCGAGGCCCCTCTCTCGGGGGGGGGGGGTGACGTTCCCGGTGTCGACTGACATACACGCGCAGCCTAAAAGCTGAGTCATGTTCTGTTTGGCAGGAGGACTTGGGCCGAGATGACGGCCTCTCAGATGTCTCTGAGGGGCTGCTCCGAAGAGGTAGGGGAGGAGCTGGATGTATAGGGGCTTTACAACAAAGACCAGGTAGTCGGAACAATGCAAGATTACTTGTTATCTAAAGAGAATCAGGCATCTCAAGGTAAAGAATTTAGCGCTGTTCTATGTGTGGGAGGAAGCAAACACTTGGGCTCACTGAATTCATTCCTTCGACAAGCACCTGGCTGTCTAGGGCCAGTGTCCTGTCCTTACTCCGAGTCCGCTCAGAGGGCACATTGTGAGTGGCTGCAGAGGCCGGGCTGCAGGCCTGTCCCCACTGGGGGGTGGCAGCAGCCGCTGATGACCTGGTTTCAGCCTTCTTTGTTTACTGATATGGTTGCAGCATTTTCATTCACACCAGGAAACCCAGGGAAAGAGGCCACGGGGCCTCTGACGGCGGGGCCCGACTTCCCGGGCAGAGGGATCGCAGAAGCCAAGGGCACCCTTTACCATGAAGACCATCCGGGAAAGAATCCTCCATGAGCTTAAGGTGGCTGTAAAATTTACCTTCTACCTAAAAACTAGAGATTATGAAGGAGAATTTGAGTGGAAAGGACACTGCGGACAGGGAGCAGGGCGGTGTGCTCCTCCCTGGGAGTGGCGTGAGGGGGCTGGGGGGCATCAGGATCCCTTCTGGTGGAGACCCCCTGCCCACATCCTCAGCTAAGAGACCCTCCCCACAGCCCCGGGGGCCCGCATCCCCTCCCACCCTGCAGCGAGGACAGCGGCGAGCACCTGGCCCAGAGCTCGGCGGCGTGTGTGGCCCAGGTCCCCGGGTGTTTGATCTGAGAGGCAGGCCAGGGGCAGCGAGAGGGGAAACTGAGTCTCTGGGTGGGGCCTTCATTCCTGCAGATCAACCCAAAGGTACGCACCAGGTTCTGAATGCACCTCCCGCCCGGAGGAGCCACGGCTGTTCCATCGCTGACTGCTGTTTGATCATCATCACGTCTTTTGATCGACCTCTTCTCCTGTGTCTGCGTTCCCTCGCTTCTCTACTCAGTAGCCGCTTGGGCTGCTCCGTGCAATTCAGGGGAGGCCTCGGAGACCAGACCTTTTTCTGTAAACAAGAAGCAGGGGTGGCGGGGCTTGTGTGCCCAGGAGGGCCCTGCAGGCCCCACATCGGACCCCGACAGGCCCCACCAGCCACGGGGGTGACCGCCAGGCGTTCCCACCTGTCCAGCGACAGGGCAGCCCCCTGGCTGTCAGGGTGGTGGGAGGGGGCGGCGCTGCCGGGAGGGGCTGATGTGCCCCCTCCCCGTGTGCCCCGCCCCCGGGAGTCCTTACCGTTTCCTGACAGGGGGAGGGGAGGCGGCTGCAGAAACACCCCGAGCTGGGCCCTCTGAGCTTGGAGTGGGGGAGGGAAGCCAGGCGACTGGGCCAGGACCAGAGTCACAGGATAGGCTGCGGCACCCTGGGGGCCTGGAGGGCGACGGCCGCGGAGGAAACACGCCCTGCGGAACTGTGGAGCCTCCGCCAGCCAAGCTGTCGGTTTTTCTTTCATCAAAGTTCCCTTCAACGTACTTTTCCTTAAGAACCCCAGTCTGGGGGGAGGGTGTAGCTCAGTGGGAGAGCGCATGCTTAGCATGCAGGCGGTCCTAGGTTCGATCCCCAGTCCCTCTATTTAATAAATAAATTAATTAAGTAAGTAAGTAAGTAAGTAGGCAAACCCAACCCCCCTCCCCCCACATGGACCCCGTCTGGGTTTGGGGTCGAAGGAAATCGAGACACCCCGCCCCAGACCCTCCCTGGGGCACAAGGGCCGGGTTGGGCTGAAGGTGACTGAGAGCCCAGACTGAGGAAGGGCCCTCTGCCTGCCCTTTCCAGCCTGAAGGCAGAGCGTGCGCTTCCCTTTCACAAAGAGAATCCCCACTTGTAGGGCTGTCCTCAGGGGGCGACTCTTGGGCTGGAGGCTGCCAAACAAAACTCACTCCACAACTCTTGTTTCCAAACGTTCCCTAGTTTCCTTGCCGCCTTCCCACACTCACCCCTTCGACCCACACCCGTTCCTCTTCCATAAGCATCCCCTTCCTTAAGATGGTATATAACCACCGCCACCACCCACCCTGCCTCTCCGGAGTTTTCTGCGATGCCCTCCTTCCCCACCATGTGCTCATGAAATAAACCTTTTCTCCTGTTAATCTGGCTTTTCTCAGTTTAATTCACAGTCCTCCAGGACTGAACTTAAGAGGGTAGAGGAAAGGCTTTTTTCCCCTCTCCTGCAGGATGTTTAGGGACTCGTACAGAGTTCGTCTTGCTTTAAATTCTGAGAAATGCTCGAAAATCTTTTTTAGATTGTAGCAGCCCCCCAGGCCGGACAGGCAGGGTGTCCCGTCGGCCAGTGGGGTAACAAGATTAGATGTCACCTCACTGTCCACACAGATGTTCTACAAGGTTGTCCTGACTCACAGAACTTTTTTCTCAAATTACCCCAAAGTGCCTGTGTCACGTGTCTGGGGGTTCACGTCCAGCTTCTACAGAAGATGCACCACAGGTGACTGGGCAGCGGTGGGTGGACGCTCCTTCCCCACATCCTGCAGCCGACTGTGCGGCTCTCCATCCACAGTACCCCTCCTCCACCTGAGTCGCCGCTTGCTGGGCGTCCTCGTCTGCTCCCACACCCAGGGCTGGAATCTGGGGAGGCAGGCTTTGTTGGATATGTTCACACTGGTCTGTTACAAGGAGTGCTCCTGAGTCTCTTCTCCGGCAGGAGAACGGGGGCTGGGAGAGCGGCTGGACAACGGGCCCAGGCTGGCCCGACCGACCTCGCCAAGCCTGGGGCCACAGGCACGCGGCTCCATCTCTCAGGGCTGCGTCCCCCAGTGGCCCCCTTGCGGACTCTGGACTCTCCCTCTGTTTGTCCTACAAACATCCCAATCCAGTCCACCCCCTGGGGGGGGGCTGCCCGGCCCCGTGGGTTGGCCAGTGGGGCCAGGAGGGCAGGTAGGAGTTCCCTCCCCACTGAAAATAAGAGAAGAGGCTCCCCCCTCCCTTTCCAGAAGGGCTTTCTCAGTCCTTTCCAAATGTTTGTAAATCTTTTTAATGGCCGCATAATCCCTTGGCCAGTCTCACAACTCAGGAATGCTTCCTGCAGGCCTGCAGCCAGCTCTCTGAGCTGCAGTTGGAGGAAGGTGATTGCACACCTCCCCTTTCCTGGGAGGGGACTCAAGCTGCAAATCCTTCTTGTGTAAAAGAATCTGGTTTCTCTCTGTCTTTGTCACGGCTTCAGCCGTCACCCGTGTGCTGCCTTTAAGGAGAGGGTCCCTGGGTGGTTTCATTCTAGCCCCCAGGAAAGCCTCAGCAGTGGGAGGAGACAGGGATCAAGGCATCCCCCTCCTGGTCACTCCCTGGGGCCACAGGCCCAGGCGGAGCCCCTCCCGTTGCCACCTGCTACTGCAGCCGTCCCTGTAAACGGCCCCTGCCAGACACCCTCCCTCCTGGGTGTGTCTCCCTCTGCTGGGCACCCACCCCTCACAACCAAGGGAGCACCTTTCCGAAGTGGTCCTGCGCTTGGTCCCGATGGTTGGAACCGCCCAGGAGACGGAGGGCCGCATAGAGAGTAAGGGGCTCCGGGCCCTGGGGGAACAGCACTCCCCTCACCCCCACCCTGCCAGCCCACCCCCGACACGCTCTGCTCGCTGGTCCTCGCCGCTCCCCAGACCCCTCCCCCCTGCTGCACCCACACGCCAGGAGCCCCGGGACCCAGGACCCCACCTGTGCCTTTCCGTCGTCCAGGGCACAGACTTCCTTTCCTGTCCACACGCCCTTTGAAACCCTGATGGGTCAGCAGTCGTGACCAGCCATCCCCACTGTGGGATGGACAGTCCCAGGCAAACCCTGCCACCCTGGTCACCCAGTTGAAGCTGCACAGGAAGCCAGCCGGCTGCCTCTCAGCCTCCTCGACCACACCCCTCCACACAGCCTGACTACCCCTCACCTCAGGGCCCCCTCACTTCCTCGGGTCTCTGGTTATAAGGGGCGGAAGATGGAGAGGAGGACCTTCAGCAGAAGGACCACCCACACCGGCCTTGAGAGCCACGGCGGGGTACCAGCCTCACCCCATGCACACGTGCACACGCGCACACACACGTGCACGCACACACACACTCACGCTCACACACTCAGGCATTCCCACACACGTGGATCTGGAATGAGTGGCGGGGGCGGCGTGCCCACATGGCCAGGTGTCGTGGGAGCTGGCGCAGAAGCCCGGGAGGAGCCCGGCCATGGGAGGAGGGCATGGCTGCTGCCGGAAGTGACGGCGAGAACAGAAGTCCCGGGGACTCTGCGGGAGACTCAAGTGAGCCTGGGCTTCCCACGCAACCGGGATGCGGTCAGGGAGCCAGACAGGCTCTCAGTCTCCAAGGTCAGGACGGTGCAGCCATCTGAGCCCCAGCCCGCTGTCCAGTGCCGACAGGTTTTGAGCTGCGCCCTCCCCCACCAGGCTGGGCCCCAGCACCCCCAGGGCTGCTCCAGTTCCCAGGCCCCCTGACCGGCCCGGCCAAGCTGCTCTGAGCCTGGAGGCTGCCAAGCGCAGCGCCCCTCCTCGCTAACCCCCACCCCCCTGGCCAGCACCTTCCGCTCTCCCCAGCCGCGGTCACGAATGACCTGCATCCCTGGAGAACTGGGGGCGGTGGGGAGAGTCTGACTCTCCCTCCTCCTCCCGTCTGTGTGCGGCGGGTGGGCCCGCGGGAGACGCCCGGATCGCCCCTCGCCACCCTGCAGGTCTAGACCACGCCCCTCCGTCTCCCCAAGCACCAGTGGGAGCCCCTCCCTCGAAGCAGCTGGCCAAGCCACGCGCCCCTGCCTGCAGGTCTTATGTCTCAAAGGGGGCCCACTAGCAGGCCGCCCCCCTCACCCCCCCCACAGGCTGCAGGCGGCAGGAGCGAGCCAGACACAGGCCCCGGGGCCAGGCAGCGCTGGGCCCCTCAGGTCGCCACCCCGTAACCCACGCCTTGAGGTTCCCCTGCCCAGCCACGTCACAGACAACAGCTCTGTGAGAGGCAAACCGACGCGCACAGGACTCTCACCTCTCCCGTGGAGGACAAAGCCGCGGTGTCGTGGAGGTGCGCGCAAGTGGCGTGCGGAAGCAGGTTGACTTTGACAGAGGGAGGGGCTCTGAGCGCTGAGGGTCCCATGGAAACTCCCCCGAACACTCAAGATACGAGGAGCTGGGAAGACAGCCCCCCACGTCCTCAGCCGGCCAGTCGTAGACACTGAGCACCAGGGCGCAGACGGCAGCCGCTGGCCCGTCATCGCCGGTGCCAGCAAGCTCACGTTTCAAGGCACTTCTGAGGCCAGGACAGTGACTCCTGAGCTGGCAGGACAGCCCCGCGCGGGGGTCACTTGGGCATCAGTGAGTCTTTCTTTACATTCCACTCCTGCCACCGGCTTCCTCACGGGCCCCTTTCGGGGGAATCCTCAGGGCTCACACCTCTCTTGGGGGATTCTGGGCTCCTCCCCTCTCGGGGTCTCCACTCCACACTGGGTGAGGAGGCGGGAACACGCCCAGTGCTCTCCGTCTCCACCGGCTCCCGGGTGGGGCGTGGGGGGTGTCCTGTGGCCCCAGCATTTCCCTCCACCCCCAGGAGCTGGTGCCAACGCTGTGTGCTCCTCCAGGACTCGGAACCCAGAAGTCCCTCCTGCGTCCTTCTCTCGGGCCCTAGGATGGGATTTGAGGGGGTGTGAAAGGCTGGCTGGCTGTCTCCCCCGTCCTCAAGTCAGGACTCAGCCCAGCTCTGAGACGGTGGTGAGGGGTGGGGCTCAGCTCCCACGTAAAGGGGGCTGCAGGCAGCCAAACTGAGCAGGAGCGGACGACGTGCTGGAAAACGCTTGAGCACTGAGAGCGTCGTGAGTGCGGCTCTCCCGCGAGATGGGCAGTGAGCAGCTGGGGCCAAGCCGCACGGCGGGGCGACGGCTCACAGTGGTTCCGCTGGTCACCTCCATTCCCCCTCACGCACGGGCAGGTGGGGTGGCCCCCTCCATCCCGGATGGTTAGCAGATGGCCCTGCCCCAGGCCCTGTCTCTCGTGTCCACTGGCTCAAAGGTAGACGTGGCCCCGCGTGGCCCAGGCTCCCAGGTGGCCCTCGGGGAGAATGGCTGGGCTAAGAGGCAAATCTCAGCTTCGCCATGACTCCGGAAGAATGTTGCGGGGATGGGACCCTTCACCGCGTCTCCAACAGCCTTCCGCTCTCCTGGGCAGCCCACGTGCCAACCCCAGCCCGCCCCAGCCAGGCCCCCGTGCCCCGACCGCCCGTCGCCGGGCTGCGGGGCCTCCCCAGCCCTCCCTGTCTCCTTGTTCACAGTTCTCCCTCCTCCCTCCCCTCAGCTCGGGGCTGGCCCTCGTCCCTGGGGTTGATGGCCCAGGACACGTCTAATTGATGGTCAGTGAAAATGCTGATGGGGTGATTTTGCCCGCCTGCGGCCCTGAGACACTCCAGGCACCTTCTCACGGGTTCCCCGTGTAATGAGAAAAAAGCTAGAATCGGGCCGTTCAGACTTTGGCTGGCCTCCACGCATTGTTCATGCTTCAGCTCCCAACTTCCTTTAGTTCCAAATGAGCAGAAGTTCATGAAGTCTGTTTACCCCATCGCAGGGCAAATGGCCCGTGTGATTCACATTCCGGCCACTTCCTTCAGGATGCGTTATCCGAACATCCACTCTTTCAGTCCTAGAGGCCAAGAAATTTCCATCTGCTCAGAGCAGACAATTTAAAACACATCCGAACCGAAAGGAACTTATGACTCAGCAGAGTCCCCATGAGTGACTCACCAGTGTTGAGTAAATCTGGCCGTGACGCTTCTGGCGCAACGCTCCTTTCTTTATTCACTCGCAGACTCCTCGCCAAGTGGCCGCTGGGGGCCAGGCACCATGTGGAGTGGCCCAGAAAGTCCCCATTCCCAGGAGTGCATAGTCCGGCGAGGGGAGAAGCCGGATGGTAATCATGAGTCCAGCTGTGGTCAGGGCTGGGGCCAGCGTGGGGAGTGGGGAGCTGGACCAGGCACCCGGGGCAAAATCCAAGCGGGCAGCCCTCAGGTCTGGCCCCCGCGGCACCGCCCGAAGGGGCGCGTCCTCACGCCCTGTTCCTCGTGGGTGGCTGCTGCCACCCAACCGTAGTCCTGCGAGGAGCACGTGTCAGTGCCCGACTGTGTGCAGCAGTCTGTGCATTGCTGCCCAGCCTCCCATCGGACGGACGCACAGCCATGCCACCGTGGATGCTGGAGTCGCTTCCTGCCTGCAGGATTATGGCCCTGCTGCTGTGAATAATCTCGCGTGTCTTTGGGTGAACTTGACAGGCACCTCGGTGGGACACACACCAGGGACTGGAATCGCTGGCTACTGGTGTGAAAAGTCCCACCTTAGAAGAGGGTGACCCCTCGTGCCCCGGAGTGGCTGGAACCGTCTGCCCGTCCACCCACGCTCTGTGAGGGCTCCAGGCTTCCCACGTGCTTGTCAACACCCAGAATTTTCCGTCGTTCCATTTTAGCCACTCTGGTAGGATGGAGTTTCGTGGTCTGACGTGAGTTTCCCTGAGTCACGAGGCTGAGTGCCTCCACACGTCTGTGGGTCTCCCCCAGGGGAGGGACTGTTCAAGTCCATGACCACATGTCTACCGGGCCATGCCCCTGGGTCTGGATCCGGAAGCGCTCTCCATGTGCCCTTCCCACAAAGCCCCCGTTGGCTCCGCTCACTCGGAAGGTCACACTTTCCGTGAGGTCTTCATGACGCACACCTTCCCTGGTCCATTTAAGAGACCATGATTTTATATTTCCTCACGCCATATCCCTAAATCTTTGTTGTTTGACCTTTCAGCCTTAGAGCAACCGTCCGCCTGGAATCGCCGTGTGAGCGTGACGTGCAGCGAGGCGCCGTCTGAGGACAAGACCCCCCCGCCCCGCCCTGCGTCCCCCTCCCCCAGCGTGACACAGCCCCGCTCGGCGCGGAGCGGCCCTGGCTTCCTTGCAGCCAGTGACGGAGCGGCACGTTTCTGCATCTCTCCACCTCCACCCGTGCTGGGATTTGAGACGGATCCCCACACGCAGGACGCTTGAGGTTTTGTTTTCCTTCTTCCTCTGGTCTGCCAGGTTTTGCTCAGTCAGCCTCAGTGTGATTCTGACGTACCTGGCGCTGCGGCCGCTGCCTTCCATTTGTCTCCTCTGCTCTGTGTCCCTTCTCTCTCAGTCCCTTAATTATCCTCTTTTTAAAACGTTACTGCCTTTAAAGTTATCCCACACTCCCCTCTCTGTCCTGCTTGCGTGCGTTCTGGCTGCCCGGCGCACGCACCCCCGTCCCCGAGAGCACAGCGAGTCTCGGGGACGGTCCCGCGTCTAACGGAAGCTGGTGCCTTGCTTCCTCCAGACGGTGCGGAGCCGTGACCTCCTGAGTCCCACTCGAGCCCTGGGAGCAGAGTGGCCCCCGCCCCGGACGCCCACGCTCCAGTCCCCAGAGCCCATGAACGTGCTACCTTCGTACACGGTTGTGTCCAAGGTTTCGGCTCTTAAGATGCAGAGGCTGTGCTGGGTCACCTGAGGGGTCCCACCCAAGCGTGGGGGCCCGGGAGCAGAGGACCGTCTCTGGCTTCAGTCAGACATTCAGAGCAGGAGAGGGGACTCGGCGTGTGCTGCTGGTTTGGGGACAGAGGGACGGTGACAAGCAGAGCCGAGCCGATTCCAGAAAGGAAGGGGGCGTCAGCCCTGCGCTGGGGGGACCTGAGCTCTGCCGGCAAGAGTGAGCCTGAATGGGACGGTCCCCCCAAGGCCTGGGACGGGAGCGGCCCAGCCGAGCCTCGACCCTGGCCGTGCCAGGCCCAGCTGAGCCACCCCGACCTTGGGCCTTCGAACTGTGAGATGAGGAGCTCTCGCTGTTTTCAGCCACATCCTTGTGGTGGCTTCTCACACAGCGGCAGGAGACAGACACCCCTCCGCCTGCCTTTTCTCGGCTCCAGCCATGACGCTGAGCTGCATCTGGGCCCACGGCGCTCCTGGCGGCGTCTCCAAGCTGCGCCCACGCCCCCTCCCGTTTCCACGTGGCTCTACGTGTCCTCACCAGGACGGCCCAGGACCTCTCAGCTCAGGCCCGCTGGAGACAAACTCCCTCCCGTTTTGTGTGTCTGACAATGTCTTCAGTTTGCTCACATTTTTGCAGGTATTTTTGCTGTAAGCCACTTGCTAATTGTACCATAACATAAATTAGAATGTTGTTGACTTGCAGCCCAAAGAATAAATAAACGCCCATGAGTCCATGTGGATTCAGATAAAGGCCAAGCACATAAACAAGCAAGGGAGAAGGGGCAACTCCTCCTCACAGTGAGACGCCAGCTACTAAATGTAGAAGGAACTGGGGAAACGGGGACTCAGCGCTGTGACCCTCCGGTACGACTGCCGCCGCCAGGCTGTACTTGCGCTGAAAGCTAAAACCAAAAATCAAAAAGAAAGGAAGAAATTCACTGCATTAGAAGCAAGAGAGGTTGAACAGTCTCTGATTAATCTAGGCTTGGCCTTCAGGGAGAGCCAAGTGACTTGTGAAAGAAACCGAAGTCAGCGAAGAGACTAGGGTTGTTTGAGTGAGTAGTCTGCATTAAAAAAGAAGCTAGAATCAGCGGTTAGACCCTCACAGGAAAGCAGGATATTTGCACAGTTCAGCTGTCAAGCACTGTGGAGGCGCGCTGCGGGTCTGTCCCGAGACCGAGCGGGCGCCCCTCCCCGAGTGTGGGCTGCACGCGGCAGCACGGAAGGGGGAAAGAGAGACCGTGTGCCGGAGACGCCGGCAGGGCCCCCACCCGAGGGCCAAGTTTGACATCCCCGGCAACAAGGGACCCTGCTGCCCTGGTCCTCCGGTGTCGTGTGCTGAGTGGTGGCCTTTCCGTAATCCGTCACCCCGCCGGGATCGCGGGCACACGTCAGACAAACCCCCACGAGGGTCAGTCTGGGAGATCCCTAAGCGCACTTCCCAGGAGCGCCCGGGTCACGGAGCGCAGGAGAGGCTGAGAAACCATCCCAGACTGGAGGAGGCCGAGGAGGTCCAACAGCAAGTGCGTGTAAGAGCCCAGAACAGAAAGAGGACATCGGTGAGCAGCGGGCGGAACCCCAGCAGAGTCTGTTGCTCGGTTCACAGCGTCATGTCAGGGACCGTTTCTGAGTTTCAGCCACCGCGCTGGGTGATGTAACGTGTCGACGTCGGGGGTGCTCAGTGAAGGGGCTGCGGGGACACTTGGTGCTACTTCTGCAACTCTTCTTAGGATAGAATCTAAAGTTACCTCAAAATGAGAAGTTAAATAAATTAATTAAAACCGCAAAACAATCCTCGGTTCGACCTGATTTTCTTTAAAGGCCTTGTTCCATTGTCTTCTGACTTCCATCGCTCCCTTAGGGAAGGCAGCTGCGAGCTTGGTTTCCTTAGAAAGCAGCTGCCTTTCTTCCTGCTTTTAAGATTTTCTGTCTCGGTTTTCGGCAGTCTGGCTCCGAGACACGTGGGTGTGCTCTCCTCGCATCTCCTCCCTCTTGCCTGGGCTCGCTGACAGGCAGGGGTGCGCTGGCGGAGGACTCAGCTGCACAGGGCCCCCCTCCCTCGGACCAGCCCAGGCGCCGTCTAACAGCGGTGGCGGAGGTGCCAGACGAACACGCCCAGCTGCACACGTGCCCCGCGGGCTTCTGCCTGCACCGCACTTGCCGACAACCCATTGGCCAGAGAGTCACACGGCCGGGCCGGTGTCGGGATAAAGGGACCCCAAGTCACACGGCGAAGGCGAGGACCCAGGGTGGTGAGTGTGGTCTGTTCCTTCCATCCGCTCACCTCGCCCTTAGAGCGGCCCTGGGACAGGTGTTACCACACACTGTGGCTCCGCAGAGGAGCTAGGTGGCTGCCCACAGCACACACCAGTCTGGGGCAGGGTGGGGACCCAAGACCCCAGCCCCCTCCCCCACCCTCTGTGAGGGTCACACCCAAACTGGCCAGTTGAAAATGGCCACCCTTGCTTCATCCAAGTCCAAGGGTGAGGCCCCCACTCCCTCAACTTCCGCCGTCCCTTTTCAAGCCGAGACCCTGGCAGCAGCGTGTGGAACCTCTGGGTGGTCCTCACAAGGGACCTGCCCCCTCGGCCGGCCACGAGCCCACACGCCTGCAGCACTCGTGGCCTGAGGGTCAGGTCAGTGGATGTAAGAAGGGACAAGGCTCCACTGGTCCCCTCTCCAGGTCTGTGGTCCCTGCCCCTACCTGGCCTGGGCCAGTAGAGCCCTCAGTGTGGGTTTGGCTGTGGACCCCACCCCACCGGAGCCCCTCATGATGGGTGGGGAAGTCGGGAAGGGCCTGGACAGCCACATGGCCGGAGCCCCCGAGCTGAAGGCTGAGAGGCTGTGGGATGCAGGCCCCACCGTGGCCACTGCTCCGGAGCCCAGCCTGGCCTCCCACGGGACAGGGCGTCTGTCAGCCCAGTCATCCCATCCGCTGTCCCTGATGGCTCCTGCCCCTCAGGAGGGGCCCAGCTCCTCGGCCACCAATTCCAATCAGCCATCTCTGGGAAAGGGGGCGGACCTGGGTGGGGAATCTGGGGAGATCTGCTGACCCCAGGAGGGCGGCACGTCCTCAGGACAGGACCCCCGGGCCCAGCCTGGGATGAGGCACAGGGAACACGCACGGGGCCACCGTGAGGGTAGGGCCCCTCCTTGGGGCGTAGGGGCCTCCGGGTGGGGAACAGCAGGTGAGGGGCGTCGGGACAGGGCCCCCCAGGCCAGAGGGAACGCTCCACTCAGAAGCATGGAAACCCGCCCAGGTTCTGAGCGGCTCGCGGTGGAGACGCGGAAGGCCCGGATGTGCGGCCTCCACGGAAAGCCGCACCTGCGACGGGCTGTGGAGTTGCTGGGGGGGGGGTTGTTCTCCTCCCGTTCATCACCACACTTGGGTTCATTGTTGTGTTCTCTCTGACATCGCCTGGAGCCAATGTTTATCTGTTAAAGGAAAACACACAGTGAAGCATTTGCTTTGTTACAAAGGAAAAGTCACATTCCAGGAAACACACAAAGGCCTTTACCCACCAAGGAGGCGGTAAAGGGGAGCCCCCACCCCGCCCCGCTCCCCATCCGAGAGCGCAGACGCCCAAGTCCACCGAAGAAAGAGGCTCCGGCAGCCCCGGCGGCTCCCATCCCTCCCTCAAGACTCAGAGGAGGAGGAATGTCCTCATCGACAAACGCATCACCCGAGCTGGACTCTTACTGGAAAGTTAAACCCACCATGTGGAAGGGCCCCCGACAACCCCCGCTCGAGGGCACCGTCCTGGGGCCTGTCCCGGGCACCCCGGGCCATTTTCATCCCAGGACCATGGACCAGAGGACGGAGGCTGCTGGGACCTCCGGGCCGCAGCTGGGCAGGACGGTGGGGCTGCGGTCTGAGCCCCCACCGGGCTCACAGCGCCGGCTCCCTGAGAGGGCCTGACCCCGACCCCACCCAAATCTTCCACGTCCTCCCCCAGACCACCCACCCCTGCCCTCCCAGGGGCCAGGTGAGGGACCCCGCCACTCAGGTCATAGAAACTGGCAGAGCGTCCCTGAGAGAACTGCCGCCCGCTCCTTGGCCTCTGAGCCGTCCGGGTCCCGGTCACTCTTTAGTCCCACACCGCCCGCCGCAGAGTCTGCCCTGATTCCTGCAGCGAGAGGGCTGGGAGCTGTGGCCTCCCCACTCAGGACACCTGTTGACCCCTCGGCTTTGCCCCTGACCCCACCCCATCTCCGCGTCCCTTCCCTGAGCCCGTCCGCCCACCTGCTGACCTGTGTCCTCGCACGCACCTCCCCAATCCCCTCAGACCCAACAGACCCAAACCTGCCCTCCCTCTGCCCTCAGCCCGGCGTCTGCCCACCTGACTGCACAGCCTCGGACACGTCGGCCCTCAGGCCAGCGGCCCCCGGGGAGGTGAGGACACCGGGGGTCACACAACCACACGCTGTGGACCCCCAGTGGCCACAGAGCAGGGTCAGGGCCTGGGCCAGCTTGCTCCAGAGCCCCTCGACAGACCCCTCAAATGGACCTGGGATTTCCACTGGGCACGGGGGTGTTCCTTCTGGAAAACACGTGTTCATTTCCCCTTCTGTCCCCCTGACTTCGCCTCTCGGTCAGTGAGCTTCAGCGTCCTGGTGCCTGTGCTGGCCTGGAAACGCCCCTGTGAGCCCTGGACGCCAGCCCCAGCTCTTCCCGACACCCACCTGTCGTCCGTAATCTGTCTGTCACCATCCACCCGTCTGTCCACACTCGCATGATCACGCTCCCTGTCACGGCTGCTGCTCTGTCATGACAGGGAAGCGAGCATTTTCTCCCAGACACCTCGCCTCCTGCAACCCTGAGGAACCGATTCGCCAGAAGAGGAAACCGTGCACCAGTGGCGAGGTGAGCTGGCTCTCCCGCGTGTCCTCGGGGGCCCCGGACACCCAGGGCCCGGACGCCTCCCGTCCCCCTGCTTCCCGTCAGACAGCTGGGTCGGTCCCTTGCCCCCTGTGCCCCGCTTGGCCTGGCCCCCAGGTTGGGGGGAGGGCTGGCTGAGGTTATCAGTTGGGGGCCCTCCGGCTGGGATAGAGGAGACAGGACGGGGCTGTGTGAGGGTGGGTCACGGCTGCAGAAAGCAGCCCAGCATCACCCAGGACCCCGGCTCGCCCCGCGGGGGCCCTGCTGCAGCCCCCCGTGGTGGGGACGGACGCCGCCTTGCTGCCCCTCCCCCACCCCAGTCAGGGCCCCCCCCCCCAGGGATATTGGCCCAGCTTCCAGGGCACCTCAGCCGCCCTTTGTGAAGCCAGATGGCCTTCCCCTCTCGCGGCTGTTGTTCTGGAAGTGGAGGGGGCGGCCCCCCCACTAGCTCCCACGGCTGGAGGTGGGGACGCACAGGCCTGGGAGCACCCGCCAAGGCGGCCACAGGGTCCTGGTCTGGGGGTCTCCCTGAGCAAAGACCAGGCTCTCAGGGCCTGATGTGGCCCACGAAATGGTCCAACATGTCAGCCCAGGAACCGAGCGGGGCCCAGGCGCCTTTCCTCCAGAGACTCCCCAGTGTGCCATCTGCCCACCGTCCACCTCAGACCCACACAGTCCCCATCACTGATCCCCGGGTCCCAGCAAACAGGAGAGGAGGCTCGCGGGAAGGAAGGACACACGGATTCACCCCAGGATCACAGAAGCCCAGGAGTCCACTGGCAGAGGCCAGTGGTGGGCAGTCAGCCCGGTTCAGGGTGACTGGGAGCAAGGTGACCCCCCCGCCCCTGCAGCCCGGCCCCTCCTGTCACAGTGCGGGGCCCCTTGTGGCCTGGTCCACACCTAGAGCTTCCCCATTCGTGTGTCCCCCACGGTCTTGATGCAGGGGAGATCCAACTCACCCCAAGGACAGGACACAGGCCCCGCTCCCTTGGGACCAAAGAGGGAGGGTCCTGGCTCTTGCTCCCTCCTGCTGGTCACCACACAGCAGGTGGACGTCCTGCGGCCGGTAGATGTCTGGTCACACAGGCCCCTGGGGCAAAGGAATGAGCCTCAAATTGAAGGCGGCAGGGGGTGGGATGTAGAGGACACAGAGATGGAGCAACTCAGTCAGGCGGTGAGCCGCACCTGTGGTGACAGGAACCAGAGTCCTTGATGGAAACACACAGCCCCGGTCCAAGTCAGGGACCCTGTGTGACAATAAGGCTGTAGCAGACGCTCACTTGTCTTCCAGAGACGAGGCAGAGGGCAGTAAGGCACACACAGGCACGGGAACCAGCGTGTCCCCGCCCCCCGGGGTGTCCAGCCACCGAGAGACGCACCGGAGGCTTCAGGAGGAGCCTGGCTTCCCGTGGTGGCCAGAGCTAACTACCCTCCTCGGGCCCCACAGGAAGTGGCCGCTGAGTGGCCTGGGTGTCTGCCCTCCCTGGTGGAGGACAGGGGAGTGAGCAGCCCTGCGGGGACATCCTCAGTCACGATAAGGCCCCGGGAATCCAGTTGAACCATAAGAGATGCTCAGTGGAAAGTGTCCCCAGAGACCCCAAGCCCTGCCCTGTGGGCTCACGAACACGCGCTTACTCAGAAAAGGAGTCTCTGCAGATGGGATTGAGTTAAGGGTCTTGAGACAGGGAAACCCGCCTAGATTGGCCAGCTGGGCCCTAAACGCTGTCTCAAGTGACTTGGGGAAGGGAGGCAGAGGGAGCGGTGACAGAGAGGCGGGGCCGCATGACCACAGAGGGAGGCAGGGGAAGGTGGGGCCGCGGCCACATGCCCGGAGCCACCAGGAGCTGGGGAGGCCGGAAGGGCCGACCCGGGAGCCTCGGAGACAGCTGGGCCCTGAGACACCTTGAGTTTAGACTTCTGGCCGCCAGAAAGTGAAACAGTGAATTTCTGTTGTTCCAAGTCACCCTGTTAGTAGTAACTTGTTACAGCAGCTCCCAGACACTCACAGGACAGAGAGGCGTAAAGGGGACGGTCTTGGCAGAGCCGCTGAGTGGGGAGGGGGTGCTGGGGGTGCTGGGGAGGGGCTGCGGCCCCTGTGACTCTGTGCCACCCGTGAACGGAGGGGCTGAGGAGCAGTCAGGGCATCACTGCATCTGTCTGTTCCTGTCTCAGCCTCCCACACCACCCCCGCCACCAGGAGGGACCTACCAACTACAAGCCTTGCCCACTGCTGTCTGCTGGACAGGCCCTGTCCCTGCTGGACCAGGACTGGCTTGATCTGCATTTGGCAGATATCAAGGTGCAGAGGGGAGGTGGCCTCTGTCCCTCGATCCCTCCCAGGCCCTGCTCGGTGTGGCTCCCCTTACTCTTCTGACCCACATTCCCCAGTCCCCTGTGGTCTGGCTGGTCACTGGTCACTCCATGGAGATGGACACGGGTCAGTCCCTCCGTTGCACTGAGGCTGGGCGTCCAGCGACCCCAGGATGGGATCCAAAGGAATCAGTCAGCCATGGGGACAGCAGCGGTGAGCCCGAAGCCCGGCCTGTGCTATCCGAGGCTGACGGCAGTGGTGACGCACGACGTGGTCCGTCCCCACCTCTGGCTGCGCCCCCAGCAGGTGGTGGTACTTGGTCTACGTGAGATGCTGTCACCTTACCCTGCTCCATCTGGGGTCACGCTCCCTCAGGTCCAGGGTCCTCAGCCCTGGCTGCGCAGTGGCTCCACCAGGACCACTAAGGCCCTCTACCCAAGACCTGGACCTTCCCTGCGGGCTGCCCGACTCGGGGGAGTGGGGTGGGTTTCAGCTCTCAGGGGACTTCCCACTGCTCCACGGGGCCTGAGCACCTGGTCAAGCTGGCTCCTGGCTTTAGCAGAGAGGGCCCAGGCGTGGGGCAGATGTGCCACTGCCTGGACGGAGGTCTCAGCACCCCCACTCCCTCCCTCGAGCGGCCTCTTCCTCTGCAAAGGCAGATAAGCCCTCTCCGAGGTCCCCAGAGGGTCCGTGAGGGCGTCTACACCCACTGTGTGATGAAGCTTCCAAGAACCAGAGCCGCTTGTTTTCAAGCCCAAGAGGCAAATTTTTCAGTTGAAATGAAACAAAAAACTCAGATAGGGACTGGGCGTCTCGATCACAGAAACGAAGGGGTCTGATTTCTCTGCCTCGGGTAAAACCAGGGCCAACAGAAGCACGGGTGAGGACGCAAGCATCAGAAAGTCTGGGAACGCTGAACGATGAAGAAGGCACGCCGGGCCTCCCGTACTACAGAGCGGTTGCCTGGGGCGCTGGTCCCTCAGAGAAGTGGCAGGTGCAGGTATGTGCACACCTGACGAGGGCGTTCGCGGAGGGGCTGTCCCGCTGCCCAGGGTCCAGCTTGTACGTTGTTTTGTTCACCTGCCCTCAGCTCTCAGTGGAACAAATTCTCTGGTTTCATTTTCCCATAACAAAATGTGCTTTCTAGGTAAAGACAAAAAAAAAAAAACTTGTGTTTGGAGTCACAGACGCCTCCTTACTGTCCGAGGCGCCTTCAGCCGGGCCTGAGGAGCCCTGCCTCCCCGAGTCATGCGCTGGGGTCAGACCAGGCTCACCGGGGCAGGCAAACTTGCCAGCAGCCAGCCATCATTGTCTCCAACTCCCGCAGGAAACTCTGGCCGCATATGCCTTCCTTCCTCACCACAGGCTTTCAGCAGAACCACCCACCGATTCTCTGGCGCCCACCCTCCCCACCAGGGCCCAGGCTGCAGCCCCAGGCGTCCACATGGGGGAGGGTGGAAGTTGGAGACCTGGGACTGGCCTGGGCTCTGCCCTTTTCTGTTTGTGGTGACTATGGCCAAGCCATGGGCTGGGTTAGCCATCGTGGCCCAGCCCCAAAGTGTCTGCGGCCACCTCTGAGGTCAGTTGTTCATGATAAACATGCTCGGAAAGAGCTAAAGGGAGAGCAGGTGACACAGGAACAGTGTGGGGCGTGAGGAGGGCCGTGTCCCAGGTCTCGGTGGGGCCCTTGGGACACGCCCCACTGAGCGTGGGTCCTTGGCTTCACAGGAAAGAATTCAAGGGGGAGCCACAGGTGAGTAAAGGTAGGTGTATTCAGAGAGACACACCCACCCAGACAGAGTGCAGGCTGTGTCCGAAGGCAAGCGCACGGCCACGCGCTGCAGGGCGGGTGCTCAGGGTAGCTGAAGGCAGGCGCACAGCCCGCACAGAGCGCGGCCGTCTCTGCAGGCGGCGGCCAGAAGCTGGGAGGCGCGGGCGGGCCGGCCTTCATCGACTGAGCAACTCCCTGCGCTGACACAGGGAGGACTGTTTCAACTACTTTGGGGGAGGGGGACTCCCAGGAATGGGGCCACTGCCCCCACGTGACCTTATATGGTCAGCCTGAAACCCTGGCCAATCAGCCTGTGCTCCTCAGGGACCCCGGCCGGTGAGCCACCCGGGGTGGCCATCTCCGCAGAGGCCACAGCCAGGAGGTGCCCACGGCCGCCTTGCTGGGGAGGGAGATGCGCCGGACGGTCCCTGGAGCTTCAGAGGTGATGGCGAGCCTGCCTGCCCGCCAGGCCTGCTGGCTCAGGTGCAGACCGACGCTGCCCTGCGCGAGCTGTTTCTCTTTCCACAGAAAGGGACGACTTTGTTGCAAAAGAGTGGTAACAAAAGTCGAGGGACGACTTCCTACACAGAGGCTGGTTCCCCCAGAATGTATCCATTTCTGCATCACAGCGAGGCCGACTGTGCGGTGTGGGTGGGGGGCCCAAGGCCGGGGGCGCAGGAGCAAGTTTAAAACGCACAGAAGTGTTCTCCCAGGAGCCCTGGGCCGTGGGGAAGACGAGTGCCAAGCCCCGCCCCTGCTCCGGGCTCCCAGCAGAGCTATGCGAGGAATCCAGGCCGGTGCAGCCCCCCACGCGCAGCAGCAAGGTTGTCCCTGGGAACGGGCTCCGCGGGGTCAGGCACATCCTTTCAGAAGGGATTTCCGGCCAGAAGTCAGGGCTTCCAGGCAGTCGTGCAGTCGGGGGCGGCCTGGAGCGGCCACCCGAGCTGCCCTCGCCCCCCCGGCTCCAGGCTGGGGCTCTGTCAGGTGTGCGAGGCCAGGTGGGGGACACACCTGGGCTGTCCTTCTGCAGGAAGACCTTGAACCGTCATGCTTTCTATCCTCTTTCCACGTGGCGGCTCCGAAGTGCTCTGCAGATAAAAGGTGTGGTTCTGAAGGACGTTAAAGGCAGAAAGCTCGACCAGGGCGCAGCGCTGGGAAGGGTCGCGGGCCTTCTCTGCAGACGTCCCATACGTGCTTGCATCTCAGATCTGACTTTGCCCTAAAATAGACCTCGAGAGTAACTGTGACCTTGAGAAAGTCCTGACTATTTTTAAATGAGCTCTCTCAGGGGACGCACAGATGACTCACTGGGGACAGATCTGTCCTCTGCAGCACCCTCCCCTCCGGGGGCACGCAGCGCGCGGTGGGCTGAGGGTGCTCGAACCCCGCACCACACGAGTTTGCACACGGGTGGAAACTCGCTTCGTGACTTGCACAAGAAGCGTGTCCGGCCCAGGCCCAGGTCCCTGCCTGCCCCCGACGGCTGCGCCCCGGCCCCCGACCCTGTGGGCGGGTGGAGCCCCAAGTCCGTTTCCTGGAGAACCTGACGGCAGCCTCCGTGTAGTCGGAGCAGCCGTGCCGGGACCCATCAGACTGGGCCCCCGCAGCCCTGGACCCTGGGGCGGAGCCAACACCTGCCGGAAGCGCGCCTTCCCTGAGGCTGTCCTCGCGTTCCTTCTCACCTCTGAGTCTTCCCTTAAGGAAAGCACTCAGTTCCCTGACGCGCAGGTTCTGCCTTTGCCAGTTCGCCTCCTCCCTGAAGCTGAGCACAACTGCAGGCCAGTGCTGCGTGTCCCCGTGGTCACCAGGCAGGGTCACCGCACGGGGCCGGGACAGCGCCAGCCCCCGGGGGGCATCCCTGGTGGAGGCTGGGGGGCCGGCTCCGCCTGTTGCAGCTCCGTGGATCACATCCTTCTCAGGCTGGGTCGTGCCTGGGGTCTGCACGTCTGCCGGCGGTTTCATTTTAAAAAGGGGCCGCAGGCCTGGTGCTGAGATGCTGCCAGCGTCTGGGCCCCAGGACAGGGATACACCCGGCGGAGAAGTCGCACGCCCGACAGGCCTCTTTCAGGGGAAGTCATGTTACCACATCAACAACACGTTAAATAAGGAGGCTTCAAACAGAAACATTTTAAACATAAAAGTGCGATGGGGCTTTGCCCTGTGTTCCCCGTGGAGCCAAGGTTGAGTCAGTTTGAAGTTTGAATCTTTCTAGAACTTTCTAGAACTCCACCCGCAAACACCAAGCCATTTCTGCAACCTCCCAATCCATCGGGTTTCACCACTTCCTGTTCTAGTTCACCGTTCACTCCAAGGTGCCTGGAAGCTAGAGGCCAGACCCACGGAGAACTGGGGCTGCCGTGCGTGAGGGCGCGAGTGTGTGCGGACTGTGGGTGAGTGTGCACGCGGGCGAGTTCTCCCGGGGGCACGAACACCCCTGGGGGGTGTGGGCTGGCTGCCGCCCGCCCCTCCCTGTCTGTGCGAGAAGCTGCCGGAGCAGAGCTCTGCTGTGCTTACCAAATGCAGCTGAGCACACAGAGGAATGGAAGATGCAAGCGTGACCCCCCGCTCTGGGCCGGAAGGAAGTGTTTGCAAGTCAAGTCATGGCTCTGGGAATCCAGTATGTTCCCTGAAAAATCTCGGGCCTCTGAGGGCGGGGACAAGGGCTGGCCGTGGGCAGTGCAGGAGGCTGGTGACAGCTGCTGCCCACTTCCACCCTCCCCCGGGGTTCTGGACACTGTCCCCGGCCCCTGGGGAGAGGGACAGCGGGATTTGTGCAGCCTCCCAGCCTCCGGCCCCTGGATCGGCCGGGCCGGCCTTGTCCCCATCAGAGCCCACCCCATCCCCACGAATGGCCCCACTGGCCCCCAGGCAGCTCTGCCCTTAAAAGGAGCTTCCCCTGGGGACCCCTGTCTTGGGAATCCCAATCTGGAGCTGGAGGCGGGAATCCAGGCCCTAGAAACCTTGTCCTGTCCCCAAAGGTCACAGCATTCTCCAGCTCTGAGGAATTCCGTGTCCTTCCCAGGCAGGGCCTTCCGGGGTGGAAGAGGCCTCGGGCAGTGGGGGATGGGGGATGGCCGAGGAAGCGGGACAGTGGGGAAGCTGCCCCTGCCCACCCCTCCCCGGGCTTCAGGGCACGGTGAGCGGGGCTCCCGGCCGTCCCACCCGGGACTCTGCCGCCCCAGCCTGCTCCCAGGCTCGACTCTCACTGGCACCTCCCAGGGCCGGGCTCCTGCTGACGTCCGTGCATTGCCCTTCCATGCAGTGACATCATAAGCTCTCCTGTTATTTATAAGATGTCTGTAGACTTTCTCGGGTCTTAATGTAAATAATCATAGAGCCTGGGCACCTTTCCTTCCTCCTCTCAGTCCTCGACGCAGTCACACCACGTGTTACACAGGGTAGAAGCGAGAGGGTGGCAGATTTAAAATTCATGGGAGAAGGAACTTTCTAGCAATAAAGCAGCACAGGGCGGTGGGGCCTGGCGGCATCAGCCGTGTGCCTCGGGAACAGAGCGGGTGAGGCTGGAGACCCCGTTCCTCAGGAAGCACGATGAAGGCTGGTGCCAAGGCGAGGCCGGGCTAGGTGGCACCCAAGTGCCTCCCAAGCCCCCGTTTTGAGATCCCCATCCCCTTCTTTCTCCCAGAGGCCTCGAGGTGACAATGGCTGTCGACGTCCAATATCCAGAAGCCAGAAGTGCTTGGGGGCGGCCTGCCTGCTGTCTGGTTCACAAGCAGCTCCCCACCTGCCGCCTCTTACCCGAAGCCTCTCTCTCCCCCTGTCTCTTGGTCCACCTGGCGTCCACCTGTGTGTCCTGCAAGTCGGGGTCAAACGTGACCTCTCGGACCCTCCACCAGGCGCGACGCTGCCTCCTGGTGTGTCCCCAGTGTCCGGGTCTCCGGGGACAGGTCGTGCAGATTTTTCTGATGTAGGTTTTAACCATGAGCACTGCACCCTCCCCAGTGTCCCAGATCAGACAGGGAGCCCCGCGGTTACCCCAGCTGATCAGGACTTTGTCGTGACACCCGTCACTGCTACCTGTACACGAGCCAGGTCATGGCTCTCACAGCTCTCCGTTCCCGGAGATCGAAGTGTCGCCGTCGCTTTACTCCCAACCATGGCGCTGTGAGCCGCGAGGATCAGCAAGTGCCTGCAGTTCTCACAGCGAAGGCCCGCTCTCCTGACCGAGGGCGGGGGCGGAGCACAGGCGCGAGGGGACTGGGGCAGGAGGCGGCGGGTCCCGCCCGCGGCACGCAGGCAGCCTTGCGGGGTTTTTCCCCCTCGTTTTCCTGCGTCCACACGTGCCTATAGTGTCAGCCGTGCCACGCACTCACTTCTCTGTTCTTTTTTCACTTAGCACGTCAGACGCGGCCCCCCCCCCCCAGGACGCAGGCCCGACCACAGTCACCTCCACCACAGCGCCAGTTCCCCTCTGTCCCCGCGCCTTTGCTCGCCAGGTAACTTCCGCTAGTTGGTCACTTAAATTTCACCCTAAGGGCGTGAGGGCTCTTTCTGAGCCTGTTCTGTACGTGTCTCGGGAGTCACCGGAGCGACTTCTGCGTGGGTCAGCCCAGGAACGACACTGCTGGTCAGGCAATCTGCATGCTTGTGTGGCTCAGTGTTTATCGACGACGTATCTTCAAAACACGGAAGGACGGAAGGAAAGAGCGAAAGAGAAACCAGGCCACGCGGCCCCAGGAAAGGCTGTTGGGTTTCTGGGTGTAGGAAGGAGGACCTCACGCCTTAAAACCAGAAAACACTCACGCAGCACACACGTGCACACGCGTGCACACGCACGCCCGTTCGACTGCTGGGCGCGGCCTCTCCCCCCTCGCAGAGCTCGGGCCGGCACCGCTGCCGTGCCCGCTGTCCCCACGGGGCTGGGGGTGGGAGCTGACCGCTGGCGCCACTGCAGGTGCTGGGGCAGCGGGAGGGTTGAGTCCCCAGACCCGGCACAGAAGGTGTCCACCCTGTATTTGGGGATCCCGGGGCCCCCGCCCGTGCCGAGGGGAGCTTTCCCTCCACCTCCAGGACTGCCCAGGTGGTCAGGGGGTGTCCTCCCCCGCCTGCCCCCACCAGGCAGCCCGGGGACCTCCACCTTCTCTGGTGCTTCCTGCTCCAGGGGACTTCAGGGGTCCAGCCGCCTCTGACACCAGCTCCAGGAAGGAGGACTCAGATGAGCTCACACCTTCCAAATGCAGCTGGGCAGGCGGCCGCCCGGGGCCCAGGCAGCTCCCTGTCGCCGCACTTTTGTAGCTCGCAGCCTGTGACTCAGGGCTGGCTGGTTTCCCGGGCTGGTTTCCTTTTCTTTTGCCATAAGTAAAATCAAGATGAGCTGAAGGCGTCTCTCAGGGGTCTTTGCACCGACTTGTCAGTGTTACAGATGAGGGCCCTGCAGCTGGGGCGGCACAGGCCTCTCCCAGAACAGCGCAGGCAGAGCCCCAGAGGGTCCGAAGCGAAGTCGGCGGAAGGAAGGGCTGTGCCTGGCATCCTGGGCAGAGGGCACCACTGGCCGTTGGCACCCCCTCCACCCACCCGGCCCTGCACTGCCCTTTCCTCCTCCTTCATCCCAGAAGCCCCTGAGGGAGGCAAGGCAGAGAAGAGAGGGGAGGCGGGCCCAACGGAAAACAGGAAAAGGGGAGGCAGATGGGAGAGCGGGTGTGAGCTCAGAGGAAGGGGGACAATGGGCCGGGAAGGGGGAGGAAGGGGGGCGCTGGGGGAGCATCTGGGCCAACTGCCCTCCTGGGCTCAGGCCTGGATCTCGCAGCCCCTGGTTTCTCGCCCTGTGGCCCGCCCCCATGCTCCCTCCATTGATTCCAGGGTCGGAGGCTCACGTGTCCCCATCATGGCTCCCAAGGCCACAGGAGGGGAAACTCACCTGAATGTCCCTCCTCAACTGAGAACGTCCCTGGGGAGCCCACGCTCTAGTATGAAAGTTACCCCCTTTAGAACTCTGCTCTTACGTTTTTTAAATTTACTTTTCTTATTGTATAAGACACACTCAGAAGTGTGTTTATGATGGCGACGTGGAGTTCAAAGAATAATAAGGTAAAAACTGCACCAAATACAGCCCAGTCTCTTCGGGGTGCTCCAGCAGACTTGGGGACCAGGGTGTCGGGTGAGGAGGCAGCCCCTGGAGACACAGGCGATGGGAGGGAGTCTGCCACCCAAGGGCTGGTGACCAGGCCAGCGGCCATCCTGGGCCCTGGAGATGCCTGTGAACCACGGGGCCCAGGGGCCCCACCCCCAACATGGGGAGGGAGCCGGCGCTCAGCCGCTGGGAGCATCTGAGAGAGGCCTCAGGTGGCGAGCTGCCCTGAGTCGGCAGTGCCCAGGATTTGGGAGGGACCCCAGAGGTGTCTGCTGCCCGCCCAGCTTAAGAAGAGGGACAGTCTCACCCACCAGGGTACTCTCCCCATCATTGTTCACCATGGTTTTACCCCAAGTTCACGGAAGTCGTTTGGTTTCACTTTTTGAGCCTTAGAAAGATGTGTCCTGTATGTCTCTTACTAATCGTGTCCACATGGTTATCGAGGGAGTGTAATGGGAAGCTGGTCGGGGCTGAAGCAGCAAGTTGGCGGAGGGAGGCCGCGGAGACCAGCAAGGGCAGGGGGAGACGTGCTGAGGGGAGGTCGGGACCACGGTGGGGGCGGAGCGGTGGCTGTGACCACTGACTGACAGGCTCCCTGAGCAGGACATGGGACAAACCCTGGCTGCTCCCTCCTCTCACCTCCAGTCTCAGCCAGCACCTCCCCTGGGCTGAAACTCAAGGACACCAGTCGACAAGGGAGCCAGGAAGTGTGGTTTCAGAGCACAGAGTGGACGGGAGGGTGGGGATGGATCTGAGCGTGAGCGGGCCCTCGTCTGAGTTCACGTGCACGTCTGTGCAGTGTCCCTGCCTGAGGGACATTGGGCGGGTTCCAGTCTTCTCTCTGATGTGTGTCAGAGAGGTGCAGGTGTTTCTCTAGAGTGTTTTCCAAACTTTCTGACCACAGTATTTTCATTATGACCCAAGGCAAACACACAACTGAAACCAGTGCTTACGAAGCAATACTTACCCTCAGGGTGTATGATACCTGCTGGCGTTTTCTACTCTATTTATTATTATTATTATTGTTTTTACTATCATCATCATCACCATCATCGTCATCATCATCACCATCATCACCATCACCACCATCATCACCACCATCATCACCATCACCACCATCATCACCACCACCACCATTGTCATCACCACCGTCATCACCATCATCACCACCATCACCACCATCGTCATCACCATCAACACCATCATCACCATCATCAACATCACCACCATTGTCATCACCACCATCATCACCATCACCACCATCACCATCACCACCATCATCATCACCATCACCACCATCACCACCATCACCATCAGCATCATCACCATCATCATCACCACCACCATCACCACCATCGTATCATCATCATTACCATCACTGCATCTCATAAAATCAACTTCATCACTCACTAATGGATACGCAGTTTGCAAACCACGGCTCCAGGGTGCTTATCTAAGAATGGCATTGTAGTGATGATGTCGCCTGTACATCTTTCATTCTACTGGGAAATGTCAAACAGCTTTCAGTACGACTCCATGTACCCATCAGCAGTGCAGAAAATAGCTTGCCATTCTTACCAACATGTGGTGAGGACACAGTGGAATCTCATTGTAGGTTTTATTTGGCATTATTTACTATCGAGCAAGAGTAATTTTTCATTTCTTTATGGGCTGTTCCTCCATCTTTTCTGTGACATTTGTTAAGCCCATCTTTCTTTTGTGTCGTTTGATTTTTTCTTTTTATAATTTGTAGATGTTTTTCATGTATTCAGGATACTAATCCTTTGTAGCAAATGTCTTTTCTGTTTTAAGCTTGTCTTTTCACTTTTATTTTTGTGTCTTTTTATGCACAATTTTTTTCTTGAGGATAGTTGCATGCATCAGTCTTGTCATTTATGGATGAATGTTTTGCATTTTGTTTAAGAAATTCTTCCTCCACTTGTGATCACAAAATATTCTACATAGTCAGTTCAAAATGTTTTTCCTTTTACACTTACATTCCTTTAATGCATTTGGAATTTATTACCATTTTTGAATCACGGTCTGAGAGAAGGATTCAATTCCTTCTTAACTAACATTCTTGCACCATTTGTAAGGCCCATCCTTTCCTGCTGAGCTGTAATTGTCTGTTTCCATATCTGTGAGTGTGTACTTTGGAGCTTTCTACTCTGTTTGGTTAATCTCTTTGTCTAACCCTCTGCTGATACAATGCTGTCTTAATTATTGTATATTTTAATATATCTTGATACCTAGCAAAGCAAATGCCTCACCTGGTTCTTCTAGAATATCTTAACAGTGCTTAGACATTTGTTCTTTCATACAAATCTTGGTTCAATTTGTGAAGTTCCAAAAAACTGTGGTTTGAATTGCACTGAGTCTAGACATCAGTTTAGAGACACTGGACATCTTTATGAAGATTTTGGTCTTCCCATTCATGAACATAGTATTTCTCTCCACTCATGAATGTCTTCTTTGATGAATTTCCAGGGGGAAAGGATCTGATGTATTTATTTAACAGTTTGAATCAATAAATGTATTCAAAAGCTTGAAAAGCTGCTTGTGGGGTGGGTGTGAGGGCGTATTAATTCCTCAGCATGTCCAGAGGAATCCTCTGGCCAAGAGATGCAGATGCTGGCACTGAACTGCCCTGCCTCTGTTCACTGTCTGGGGGGCACAGGGCACCACAGCGTCTGCTACAACCGAGGAGCAGGATGTTAAAAAGGCATTCCTACAAGTGCAAGACCCGTTCTAAGTCCACTATTTGCTGCAATGAGCTTTTAATTTTTTCACATGTGGACACAAATCAAAGATTTCATTTCTCATATTTTTGAAGTGGCCTTCTAGGAAAAGGGATTTTTATTTGCCCCACTGTCTCTTTGCCACTCCAGTGCTTGGTGTGCTGAGTGGAATGATGTCCCCACAAAATTCATGTCCTTCCAGAACCTCGGTATGTGACCTTATTTGGATACAGAGTCTTTGCAGATATAAATAGTTAAGGTGAGGTCACACTGGAGTAGGGGGGACCTAAATTCATGACTGGTGCCCTTATAAGAAGAGAGAAGGAGACACACAGGGAGAAGACACCGCATGAGACAGAGGCAGGCATTGGAGTGATGTCCCCACAAGCCGGCGGACACCAAGATCGCTGGCAACCATCAGAAGCCCAGAGAGAGACAGGCAAGGATTCTCCCTCACGGCCTCAGAAGGAAGCAGCCCTGCCGACACCCTGGCCTCAGACGTCCAACCTCCAGAACTGAGAGACACTAGATTTCTGCGGTTTAAGCCCCCCGGCCTGCAGTACTTTGTCACAGCAGCCACAGGACACTCACATGCCTGATGGCTGTGACACACCTAGATGGACGTGTCTCCCCTGAGCTGACTGGTCGTTATGGCCAGGCCCGGGGTCAGGAGAGCCTGAGACAGGCCTGGGTCTTCAGAGGTCATGTCACGGGAGGGGCCACAGGCATGTGCTCTGGAGAAAACAGGGGACCGGCCGAGGGGCAGGACCCTGGGCTCTCCTGGGGCCGCTTGAGGGGCCACCTCCCCTGCCCCTAGACATGGCCTTGTCACTGGTGTCCCAGCGTGGTTCAGGATCGTTCTGGAAGGCCAGAAGCTCTGGGATGGAGACGAGAGCTCTGCTTCCCAGGGTGTGAGGAGCGAGAAAGGCAGCAGCCAGGGTCCCGGCTTCTCCAGGGGCCTCAGGAAGGGCCCTGCAGTGGGAGCTGCCCCCAGCCCGCAGATGGTGCCCGCGTCAGCTATCAGCACTTGGCTGTCCTGTGTGATACCAGGTCCCGTCCTGGCCACTCGGCAGTCGTCACCAGACATGGAGGCACCCTCCAGGAACTGGGCCTGGCGAGACGTTTCTTTGGGGAAGCCATGGAGGTGCTCACAGGAGCGGCCACATGAGGAGAGCGCCCTGTGGAGGGGCGTCTGACGGTACCGGCTGGTGGCTCCCACTGCACTGGCTGCAGAAGGCCTGCAGGCGTGACCGGGAGACCCCACCAATGTGCCCGGCTCAGGGGCTGCTGGACCCACCCGCACACCCTCGGCTGCTCCCGCCGCGACGCCCCGGAACCAGGGTGCTGCCCCAGCCAGTGGGACCTGGAGCCCGGGAAGGAGCCCCACTGCGGGGCAGGCACGGTTGATTAAGTTATGGGCCACTGCTGATTAATAAATAACGTCCAGGCCCCTCCCCTCCCCGGGGTGAGGCTGGGGCTGAAAGGAGGGTCTGAGCTCTAATCCGGTGGTTGCTCCCTCTGGTGACCAGCCCTGTCCTCCCTCCCAGTGTCACCTCACTAGCACAAGCCCAGGTGTGGATGAAAGGGCTTGTTAGGAAGGACAAAAGATGCTGCTCTCACCCCACCATGCAGGGAATTCCACGGGTTTCAGAAGCCCCGTGCCAGCACCAAATGTCCCAGGTGTCACCCCCAGCCCAGCTCTCCATACTGCGGTGGTCTCCTTCCTACCCCACCCCGGGGCCCCAGACCCCAGGCGGCATTTGAAGTTCTTGGGGTAATTCCTGCTTGGGGTCTTTACATCTGCTCCTCTATAGGAGCAAAGCTAAAGTTGCCTTTTACCTGTTATTTTACTTTTTGAATCTTATATAAAATTTACTAATTTTGACCACGACCGCTGCCGCCACCACCAGTGACACAGGGGGTGCATGATTAAATGCCAGCTAGCTGCCGTGTGCCGCGTGCTCCCAGCGGGGTGCAGACTGAGGCAGCAGACACCTGAACCGTCTCTAACAAAGTGTTGTACCAGCTGTAGTGACATGAAATTGACATGCAGTAAGCTGCAGATAAAGTGTACAGTTTGATGCAGGTGACATGTGTGTACACCTGGAAATCCATCACCACCATCCGCATGGTGAACAAATAAATCACCATGTGATGCGCAGAAGTGGCCTGGGCCCCTTTGTCATCCATCCTTCCTGGCACCCCACCCCCACCCCAGCCCAGGCAACGACTGGTCCACTCTGTAGCACCTCCTAGGATCTTCCATTAAGGGAGTCCTAGTATGTAACCTCTGTCTGGCTTCTTTCACTCAGCACAATACTTTGACTGACTTAGTGGCGAGCTCTCCCCTCTCCGTTCTTCTGGCCCTGGGTGTGAGTCCCTTAGCCCTGAATTTGTTGGATGTTCTAGCTGGTTCCCTTGAAAAGAGAGCATGAGATGGGGGCTGAGTCCAAGTACTTTATGGGAACTGTGATCCAGGGTCAGGAGGGGTGCAGGGAAAGATGGCAGGTGATGACAGGATGTGAGCTGAGCAGCTCGTGTAGCTACTGGGCGCTCTATCCTCTTCCTAAGTCGGCGTCTGCTCCTGACCATCAGGCATTACTATTCCAAGGGCAGGGAGGGCCCTCACGTTCACTGAAACCCCTTTCAAACCCTCAATAGATCTTAATCATTCTATCCAGTTGTACGCATGTCTTAGTAAATTCACTCACACTAGGCATCTTATGGTTTTGTCACTGTTGTGAAGGCATTTCTTCCATCATATTAAAATTGATTATTGTTGACTTATAAGAAAACTATTTGTGTGTTTTTAAGTTGACCTCTTCTCAAACCCCCATTCCCAATTAAAAAATTTTTTTAATTAACTTATTTTTAAGTTTTTGTGGGGGAGGTAACTAGGTTTACTTATTTATTTATTTTTTATAGGAAGTCCTGGGAATTGAACCCAAGACCTTGTGAATGCTAAGCATACACTCTACCACTTGAGCTACACCCTCTCCCATCCCATTCTCAATTTTTATTTATTCTAACGTCTCTGCAGTGTTGCGACTGTTTTCTCTTGGAATTACTGAATGAACAATGCTGTCATCTGCAAATACTCAATTCCAATACTTATTCTTAATTTCTTTTCTTGCCTTATCACATTGTCTAGTATCTCAAGGATAGTCAGATGTTTATTCTTATCAAGTGATTACCATTTTAAAACTATTTTTAAAGGAATGTGCAATGTTTTACAATGAATTTCAGATGTCTGACAGGTAGCATTTAACAAGGAGGTCTGTTTTGCACCACATCACAAGAGGTTTTAGCAAGAGTTATGGAATGTCATTAAATAGCTTGAGATTGATTCACATGGTCACATGGCTTTTGCCTTTTGACCTGCTAAAGTGGAGATTTGCAGTAATAGGTGTGCTGACGTTGACCCATCTTAAATTCCTGAAATAGGTTAATGTTCAGTGAGCGCACAGATGACTCCACTTGGCAGGATTCTATTTTGATGAGGGAGACGAGCCTTCAGTGTGTGTGTGCATGCACACGTGCACTGTCTTGGACTGATTTGAGCTCCTCTCAATGCCTGATGCATAACTGCATGTACTTCTTAACAGAAGTTGTGCCAATTCTCTTGAATTATATTTGGGACATGGGGCTTCTAAGCCAGGTGGCTTCACATGGGTCTTGCTCTCCCACATCTAAGCTGTGACTTGGTGGGAGAGGGGGACATAGAAGATTAGGCACCTTTGCTGGAAATCAACTAACCATACACACATGAATCTGCTTCTTGATTCTCTACTTTTTTCTATTGATCTGAATGTCTATCCTTTTACCAGCACTGCACTGTTTCAATTACTGAACCTAATGACAAATTATTGAAATCAGGCAGAGTATGTTTTCCAACTTCTTCCCCCTTTTGACATTGTTTTGACTATTCTTGATCCTTTGCATTTTAATATAAACTTTACAAGCAATTTGCTAATATTACCAACAAAATCTGCTGGAATTTAGCCCAGTATTGAGAGAATTGACATCCTAACAATATTGAGTCTTCTGATCCAAACACATGACATAACTATCTTTTTATTTGGATCTCCTTTAATATCCCTCTGTGGTGTTTTATAGTTTTAGCATACAGATCTTGCATGTATTTTATTAACTTTATCCCTAGGTAGTTCATGATTTTATGCTACTGTATCTGCGCTGTTGTAAAATTTAATTTGCAAGACTTTATTGCTAGAATACAGAAATACAATCAAATTTCATATTGCCCTTATGTCCTGCAGCCTTGCTAAACTCACTTGTTACTTCTAAAAGCTTATGTGCAGATTCCCAAGATTTTCTATATATGATCTATCTCATGTCCGAATAGGCACTTTTATTTCTTCCTTTCCAGTCTGTACACCCTTTACATCTTTCTCTTGACTAAGGCTTTCCTGTCTAAGATCTCCAGAGCAACACTGAATGGCAATGATGAGAGTAGCACCTCTGTTCCTCGTCTTGGGGAAAAAGCATTCAGCTTTTCGACATGAAGTATCATGTTATCCATAAACTTTTGGTGGATGTCCCTTATCAGAATGAGGAAGTCCCTTTCTACTCCTTTGCTGAAATTTTTAGAGCGAACAGGTGTTTAATTTTGTCATACTCATTTTCTGAATTTAGGGAAATGATCCTATGATTTTTCTCCATTATTCTATTACGCAGTGAATCACATTGGTTTTTAAATGTGAAGCCAAGCTTACATTGCTGGAATAAACCATGTATGGCCATGGTGTACTATCCTTTTTCTACCTTACCAGGCTTTATTTGCGAACTTGTTGCTAAGGACCTTTGCACGTGCATTCATGAAGGGTATTGGTCTGCAGTTTTCTCCTCTTGTAGTGTCTTTGTCTGATGCCAGGGGCATGCAGGCCTCATGAAATGAACTGAGAAGAGTTCCCTCCTCTATTTGACAAAAAAGCTTGTGTAGATTTGCACTTATTTCTTCAATAAATATCTTAGAATACTCACTAGCGAAGCTATTGGGCTGGGGTGTTCTTTCTAGGAAGATTTTGAGTTATGAATTCAATGTTTTCAACAGATACAGATCTATGTAGAGTTCTAAAATTTCTTCTTGTATCAGTGTGAATAATCTATGTCTTTCAAGGAACCGGCACGCTCTGTCTCAGCTACAGAATACATTTGCCAAGTTGGAATTCCTTGTGATGCTCCTTTATTGTCTTTGAAATCCTGCAAGATCTGTAGTAATGTTCATCCTTTCATTCTCAATACTGGCAATTATGTTAGCACTCTTTTCTCTTGATCAATTTGGCTAGAGTTTCTAAAAAACAAAAGAAACAAAAAAGCCAGTTTTTGTTTCAATAATTTCCTGTATTATTTGTCTGTTTTCTATTCATTGGTTTCTGTCCTGATCTGTAGTATTTCCTTTCTTCTGCTTCCTTCATGCTTACTTGTCTGTTTTTCCCCTTCTAGTTTTGTGAGATGAAATCTGAGGTCATCTTTCTGAGATCTTTCTTCTTTTCTAATGTCAACTTTTAGAAATAGAAGTATGTTTCCCGCTAAGCACTGCTAAGCTTCTTCCACCAATTTTGGTATGTTGTGTTTTCATTTTCAGTTAATTAAAATAATATTTTTATTTCTGTGAGATTCCTCTCTGACTTGTGGTTTATTCAGAAATATGTTGCCTAAAATTTTCAAATATTTAGAAAGTTCACAGATAGCCACTGTGTAAGATTTATATCTTTTGAATTTGTTAAGGTACATTTTATGGCCAGAATATGGTCTATCTTTGTGAATATCCACATGCACTTGAGAAGAATATGTTCTTCTTCTCAAAAATTATTGCTGGATGGAGTTTTCTGTAAATATCAGTGAAGTCTAGGTAGTTTATAGCTTTGCTCATGTCTTCGATGTCCTGATGTATTTTCCTGTCTGCTTGTTCTAACAATTATCAACAGCAGAGTGTTGACAGCTTTAATTGGGAACCTGTCTATTTGTCCTTCCAGTTTTGCTTCCTATATTTTGAAGCCTGTTGTTTAGGTACATGCTCATCTGTGACTGTGCTGCCCTCTTAGAGAACTGATTCCTTCACCATGACTTAGTGTCCTGCTCTATCTGTGAAAATATTCCTTCTTCTAAAGTCTGCTGATATCAAGATAGCTACTCTGACTTTCTTTTGGCTAGTGATTGAATGTTGCATTTTTTTCCCCTTATGATGTAAATCTACCTATATTTAACCTGGATTTCTTGTAAACATAATATAGATTAACAAAAAAATCCAATCTAACCATCTCTACCTTTTAACTGGTGTGTTTAGGCCATTCACGTTTAATGTGATCATTCATGATTGGATTTTAATGATAACTTTGCTAGGTGTCTTCTATTTGTTTCACCTGTTTTTGTTTGTTTGTTTGTTTCCCTTTTACTCATTTTCTGCCTCCTTTTCGTGAACTGAGTACTTTTTATCATTCTGTTTTATGTCTTCTTGATTTATTACTTTTGCCTCTTTAAAAACATTTTAGTGGTTGCGCTAGGATTTACAATATAAATCTTACAGCAACTGGAATTTACCTTCAAAGAGCATTAGACCCCTTCACATGCAGTTTAAGGGCCTCACAATTATATATCCCCAGTTTCTCCCTCTCACCCTTCCTGCTGTCATTACCATGCATTTTACTCTTATACTATCAACACAAAACAATGCTATTGTTTTTCCTCTAAATAGCAGCTATAATTTATAGCAATTAAAAACAAGGGAAAAAAAGAAGTGTATCTTATCTTCATTTCTTGCATTTGGGGTACTCTTCATTTTTTGGTGAAGATCCAGTTGGCAGACTGATATCATACTCTTCCTGACTGATGAACATCATTTATCATTTCTCTTAGAGCAGGTGTGCCAGCATTAAACTTCTGGAGTTCTTGATTGTCTGAGATAGTCTTTTTTTCAGCCTTAATTTTTAAAAGATATTTTCACTGGTATAGAATTCTGAACTGATACTTCTTTTCTTTGAGGCTTATAAAGACATCACTTCACTGCCATCTGCCTTGCATGGTTTCTGAAGAGAATTCTGCTATAACTCATCTTTATTTCTCTTCACGTGGCGTATCTATTTTTTTCTCTAGTTGCCTTTGAGATTTTTTTTCTGTCTTTTTCTCTCGGCAGCTTCACTATGTCATGTGCAGAGGTTTTTTGTTTTGTTTTGTTTGTTTGTTTTACTTTGGGGGGACGTTTATCCTGATGCATGTGCTCTGTGCTTCTTTGATCTGTGGTTTGATGACTGTCATTAATCTGGGGAAATGTTCAGCCATTTTTCTTCAGATGTTTCCTTTAATCTTCTCTCTGTTTCTTTTCTTTCCTCTGCTTTCTTTCTGTGATTCCAACTATATGGATATCAGACTGTTTGACATTGTCCCACAACTCTTGGATGCACAGCCCCATTCCTTTTTCACTCTTTTTATTCTTTGTATTACACTTTATTTAATTTATTTTTTATATGTATTTTTATTGAAGTATAGTCAGTTTACAATGCTGTGTCAATTTCTGGTGTACAGCATAATGCTTCAGTCATACATGAACATACATGTATTTGTTTTCATATTCTTTTTCACCGTGAGCTGCTACAAGATACTGAATATAGTTCCCTGTGCTCTACAGTATAAACCTCTTGCTTATCTATTTAATATATGTTAGTTAGTATCTGCAAATCTTGAACTCCAAACTAACCCCTCCTACCCCCTTTCCCCACTGGTAACCGTAGAAAAGTCATTTCTAAATTCTATTTTAAATTTCCCAGTGAGAGGTCAGGTTTATATCCATTCTGTCCCCAGAGGCCACAACTCTCGGTTGTAATTCAAGAGTTTTGAATTAAGTGATGCAGCTTCTACCCATTTCCTTTATTTGGAGATTAATTACCTTGCCATCCCATTAGAGTTCAAGCAGCAATCAGTGGTCTCTGAGTACTTTTGGCCTTTAGCCTCACGCATGCTCTGGGATGTGCTTCGCAGGTGACATTCTTAACGCCTTGGCTAACGTGTGTGGTCGTTAACACCCATCCACGGTTCAAGCGAAGCAGCTGAAGATGTGTCTCCCACTGATGCCCACAGTGCTTCACCTCGTAATTTCTCAGGTATCATCCCGTGTGGGGAAAAAATATAAATGTGTCCCCCTTCTTTGCTAACTGGAAGTGAGAAGCATCAAATCAGAACCCCTCATTTTTTGCTCGAATGTGGCTTTCGGGATTTAATCTCTGGAAACTCTCATCTCTGTGTTACGATTTAGGTAATTTCTGTCGAGTTACTATCAGATTCACTGACTCTTTCCTCGGCTGAAGTGAGTTTACAGACAAGCCCGTCAGGACCATCCTCCACCTGTTTACCGTGCTTTCCCTTCTCCGCATCACCTGTTTTATTCTGTCTCGCCGTTTCCATCTCTTTCAAGGCAGTACCTTGCTTTAAGAAAACATTAAAAACAACCTAAATATCATTAATGATGGGCTCACTAAGGATGCTATTTCCATGGAATATGTATGTAATCATTTGCGTAAAGGCACATATTCTGACATGGAAGGAGCTACAACACATACTGTATTAATAAAACAAGTTTTAGAACCACGAGCATTGTCTCATATATGTTTTGAATTTTTGCAAAACAACTTTCTACATTGCTAGGGTAACAGACAACTATAAAATGCATTTTTAAAACAGCAGAAGTATAGTGACAAGGAATAACTTGGCAGGAGATGGAGGCTCAGAGGCAGGTCAGGGGACGTTAGCTTTATTAGTAACATTTGGGTTTTTTACTGTGAGCTGTAATCGCGTTAGCTGTATGTCTTCAGCCCGCTCTGGCTCTGATTGGGGGTGAGGGTGGGTGGAAGAAGGATGCTCAGACAAGAGGTGGTGGGGAAGGAGGTTGGAGGATCTGTTTGGTACAAGCTGGTTCCACCCTGCAGGTTCCATCCTGGGGCCCTAGTGTCACGCGTGAGAAAGAGCACTTTGAAATGCCAGTCTCAGCTGAAATATGCCTGCCTTTCTTCTTTCTTTCCTTCCTCCCTTCATTCTCTCCAGTGATGCACAAAGCAAAGACGCTACCCTTGGGGATCTGAATTCTACTGGAGGGAAGTGGGAAGGCCACAAGCAAATGAATGAACAAGTGAGCAAATACAGGAGCAAGAACATTAGCCATAGGTGCCCTGCAGGAAAGTAAACGAGCCTGAGGTGGTGGCGAGTGCTGGTGGGCAGGGGGTGGCTCTGAGGACCGGGCTGTCATGCTGAGGTCTGCCAGCCCAGAGGGTAGGGACAGGGCAGGGAGGGCAAGGGTCGCAGCCTCGCTGAGTGGGGTCAGGACTTGAGTCAGGCTGGAAGTGTTCTGATGCCGATCTCGAATGTGTGTGCCTGTGTGGTGCTGGTGGCGTGTACACAGCTGGGGGCTGGTCTGCACGGAGCCGTCACTCCAGCTCATCCCGGGGGGCGGGAGACACGCAGGAGTGGAGTGGGGGTGACACGGGGCAGCTTTGCCGTGGCCACACCCAGGGGAGGGAAGGGGCTGGGGGGTGCTGTTTGTGCTGGAAGGCTGCCAGGTGGGCAGGAAACAGGGTGGGTAGAACCGCCAGACCCCTTCCTCCCATCAGTGTATGTTGGCAACATGTGTTTCCTTTATCGATGAGCCTCCGTGGGGACAAGGTGGTCCTCAAGACATGGAAAGTTCGGGGTAGCTAGATGATGTTCCTGAGAATTCGGGGCCTCCCCTTCCCCCTGTGACCCAGCAAGAGTGGAGGCACTTCTGTGCAGCAGTGAGATGAGAAATGGCAGCCCCCAGACCATTATAAACGTCCACTTGTGACACTCAGACAATCCCTTCTACCAGTGTGCTCGTCACTGCCTCACGTTCGAGTTTCCCATCACAGCACTGCGTGGCCTGCGTGGCTTTTCCACATAAACATTTCTCATCTAAGTTGATTTTTCACGGGGACATAAGATCATTGCACATAGGTCTCATCGTTCACTTGCTGTTTCCGAATTCTGCCGACAGGACCCCCTCCAACAACAACCCCCCCCCCCCCCCGCTTCATCGGCTGCCCTGCCCCAGGGCCCAGGGCCCGGCTGGTAGAAGGGCGAGGTCCAGGTGAGGCTGGTGGGCAGGGCTGAGATCCACAGGCCGCAAGAGGGAGTGGCAACTCTCGCCTTTCATCTGGCAGGTCATCCCTGATCATCCCCCAGAGGCAGGCATCACTCTAAAGCTGCAGCACAAAAAAGATAAAACACTCCCCAGTGTCCCACCTGAGCATCAGGTGGGGGCGGCTGTGAGGGCAGTGAGCGAGGAGGCCAGCCAGTCATGTCGGGACAAGTGTGCAGAGAGAATAAACTGGGGCGGTGGAGGAAGTTGGGGAGGGGCAGAGGCCAGCAGAGGCCAGTGCGAGGGGCCAGGGATGCGCTGGTCCCTTGGTGGTCGTGCAATTGTGTCTCAGACATGGCAGGCCCTGTGATTAAGGAACCCGGTATGGAACTGGATACGCTTTTGGGACACACTTTGAGCTTTTCACAGCCGGCTCTGCCTACCGCAGAACTCTTCTTCCTTTCCCGATGAAAAGTTACTTTTGTAGCACAGTGAGCTGGGTGGTGTCTCTTTGGACACAGGGAGAAGGGACAGCCTGGACAGAGGTCAGATGTCCTGCCCTTTCCTTGCCCCCGGCCTTGCCTTGTGTGCCTGGCCCTGTGTGCACCCACCTCCCTGCACAAATCAAAGACCTCCCCAGGATGCACCCATGGAGCAGGCGGGCCGCAGACTTCAGTAGATCCACTGTAGTTTTGGAAAACCTTGTGTTGATTTAAAATGAAATCAAAAACTTTTGGGCAGAGCCTCTGTTTCCTGCTGTGGGCAGATGTCTGTCGAGCATCCTGGGCCAGTGGGTCCCTGCTGGACGGGTGTCCAGAGACCCCAACCCTGTGTTTCACCAGGACGAGCTGGGACAAGCGCAGCACTTCTCTGTCACTTGTCATTTCTCCCTGTGGAAGGGGCTGTGAGATCCTCAGCAGTGGAGAGAGATGACAAATAGCATAGGGAACAGAGAAGAAGGAGGCCGGGTGGAGCTCAGGCCGGCTCCGCCCGGTTTCTCTAAGCTCCGCGCACCCCACAAATGCACCAAGTGTCCCAGACCACCTTGAGCCCAAGTGGGCCCTCTCCCCAGGCCCGCTTACCCCAGGCCCTTAACGCCTGGAGGCCCCCTGCCTTTTGTCTCCATGCCGCCCACTCTGAGCCCCACTGAGGAGCCCGCAGGGCCTCAGCAGCCCCAGCCCCACACAGCCCCCCCCCCCGGGGCCTTTGTGGAGGAGGGCGGGGCAGGAGGACGCACTGCTCGTGTTGCTCGCTGACGTCTGGGGTTTTATTTTCCTTTGTGCACGTCTACGGTGTGTATTTTTCTAGCGTGATCACATATTACTTGTACATGTATGTGAATACATAAACTAAGAAAAAGATGTGAAAGCCATAGGACGTGTGGAGACACAGATCGGTGGGAAAAAAAGAGCACAAAATACATATTTTCACAGCTATGAGTTCGGCCACTGAAAAAGAAAAGGACAAATCTGGCTCCACGTTGCCTCCGTCCCTTTGGCTCTAACCCTGCGCCCTGTTTCCCAGGCTCGGTCCTGCCGGCTCTGCACCTTTTGTAAAAGAATGTTGCCAACAGCCTGAAATACACAGGAGAGCCGGTTCTCAAGGCTCTGCCCTTAAGGATAGTAACACGTTTGCACTCACATGAAGACAACAAGCTGCAGAATGGAAAATATCGTTCGTTTTGTTGGAGGTTTATGGGGACACCATGATCTGACCCACCTGGACGGCTGCAAGAACAAAGGATCCTCACACCAAGAAGCTTGCACCAACCAACCACACCCCTCCCCCTTTTAGTATAAGAGGAGCCTGAATTCTGACCTGGGGAGGATGGTTCTCTGAGACATTAGTCTGCCATCTTTTCAGCCTGCCGGCTTTCCTAATAAAGTCATCATTCCTTGCCCCAGCACCTCATCTCCCGATTTACTGGCCTGTCGTGTGGCGAGCAGAACAAGTTTGGACTCAGTAACACCATCACAGATGTTTCACAGTGAGAAGTCCTGTTTTTGTATTTGGTGTTGTAGCACTTTTAATCACACAGGATGCCCCCAGAAGCTGGGCCTCCCCGCAAAGCCCACAAAGGTGGGTTCACCCCTGCCTGGGGAGCTTCCAACCTGAGGGGGAGGGAGGTGGTAAACGCCAGGCCGCAGGGTGGGCAGGGCCCCAGCACTGCCTGCCCTGTTCCAGCCTCTCCTTCCCCGACCTGTGGTCAGACGGGCCTGGAGGGCAGGTGACACGGAAGAGATCAGAGAACGTGCCCTTCAGCTTCCTACCCTAGAAGCAGGGCTGCAGCCCCTGGACAGGTGGACAGGTGGACAGGTGGGCCGTGAGCCACAAGAAGGGATGCCATCAGGACCCAGGACGTACCTACCACGCATGTGAACACACCACACACACAGGTGCACGTGGACACCGAAACCAGGCCGGACCCTGTAGGGCCCTCCCAGGTACAGAAGCCCCTCTGTGTCCCTTTTCTTGTCGGTAGAAGAAGCTTTAGTCCCTTAGGCCTTCCTTGAGTTCCAAAGGGCAGACACCAGAAGTTAACAATTAGGGAAGAGAGGGAACGCAGAGCAGAAGAAAAGCAGCAGATCAAGAAACGCAATGATAGCTTGAACAACAGTCGGCGATTAAACAGTCCAGCTCCTCCTCTCGGACACGACAACAATCCAGTGCACGGCTGCGAACGCCTCTGCAGGAACGAAGACCCCGCCCAGTGCGGGATGGTGACTACGTGCTGATAACTGGCACGCACACCCAGACTGGTTGGAACCCGGAGGCTGATGATGAAGGTTCCAAAACGTCCCTCTGCTACGTCACCAACAGCCAGTCAGAAGATAGTCCACGCGCTGCAACCCTCACCCCAAACGTTGCCTTCCCTGGGAGCCGTCGGGGTCGGGGCTTTTGGGCACGAGCTGCCCGCCCTGCGGAGGTCAGCACTGTGCTGTCCTTCACCACAACCCAGTGTCAGTGGGCTGGCTTTGCTGCGAGCAGACCCCAGTTGGCTCGGTGACACCACCAACAGACACGCTGCACGCACCGCACATCATCCCAAAACAGCACATGCACAGACGCACGCACCTCCACCCCTCTGTACCCACACGTGGACAAACACACACACCACGTGGACCTCACCCCACCCTGCCACGAAGCAGAAGTTTTGCATTTCTATTTGATGCTGTTCCTTTGTTTTTAAAAGAGGTGATCACAGTCCTCTGTTGCTTTCTCTCCTCCCCGTGGACCACGAGCTCCCTTTTCACCCAACCTTAAGAACTCCAGGTTCCAAGGCAGGTAATGATGGTGGTGTGGGCAGGTGGACAGGCGCAGCAAGACGGGGCAGGCGTGGCCTGGGGGTGCAGAGCAGTATCCATCCGGCCTTTGAAGACTAAAGCAGACAGGGTGGGGGAGGGCGACACGATCGGATTGGAATCCCAGCATCCCCTCTGCTGAGGCTGAGGCGAGGCCAGGAGAGCCAGCCGGGGCAGGGGGAGGCGCTGAGGGCCACTGTCAGGACGGTCCAGGAGCAGCACGCTGGCTGAGGCCCAGGGAAGCGGTGGTGGAGAATGGGTGGATATGTGAGGTGTGTGGAGGGTGTCTTCTGGCTTGGGCGTGAGGTCAGGGGAGCCTCAGGGAGGGCCCAGCAGGACGTCTCAGGAGTGGGCAGGAGAGGCGTGGAGAGGCCTAGAGTCTGGGTAGGCAGGAGTCTACACTGCAGATGCTGCATGGCAGGGGGTCCAGGCGGGAGATGGACTCAGATCAGGAAGGGGCGATGGGGAAGGAGGGGGGCAAATCCTGAGGGTTTAGTTGAGTTACTAGCCAAGGGCCGTTTCCCGTCAGCCCTAGGGGACCAGGCCCAGGGAAATGTGAGTTTACTTTGAGGGGTTGGATGTGAGGGGCTCTGGTTGCCTGCAGAGGCCTGTTGGGTGGTCTGAGGACTGACCGTTGGGCAGCTGCCTGGAGAGAGGAGCTGGAGGCCTAAGGTCAGGCAGGGGTGGGGGGTCTCCCAGCACTGGCCTGAGGAAATGGAAAAGGCCAGACGTAGCTCTGAGCTGCAGGGAGCGGGCAAGGCCCTGGTGGGCAGCGGGGCCTCCAGCAGGGAGCGGGGCCTCCTGGGCCAGGTTTTGGGGACAGGAGAGCGCCAGGGCGGCCACCGGGACCTTCGTGGGGAGCAGGCCCATCTGCCAGAAGCATTTCAGGCGGCGGTGCTCCGTGGGGAGCCGGGCATGGGGAGCTCGACTGTCCAGGCCCCAGCCCCGGGAGGAGGCAAGGCCGGGTGAGCTGCCGCGGCGCCCACGAGGAGGGGCAGGAGGACCCCAGCTTCCTCCTCCTCCATCCGCTGTCCCTTGTCCAGCAACGTCTTTGTTCAAATCGCCCGCCTTCCCGCTGACCCCACGGAACTCGGCCTGAGGGCAAATCCCTTTGTTGGGGTCACCTTCCCGAATAAAGGCCAGGCTGGACACACTGCGTGTGCCCGGACCTTGCCACGGGTTTGCAGCCCTGAACCCCATGTGCCGCCTCAGGCAGGCAGCGGGCAGCTCCTACCGGGGCGGGGGCAGGTCACGCTGCCTGGGGGCTGGGGGTGGGGGGAGAGAGAGCGGCTGCAGCACAGGGGTGCCAGGACCCGGGGAACAGCCGGTGACCAGATCCCGGGTCCGCACCCCGCTCCGCTCCGCGTGTATTCGGCGCCGCAGGCCCCAGCACCGCGCACCCCGCCCGACCCGGGCCGCGGGCCTCGCGCCCCACCCTGCCCTCTGCCCGCCCCCTTCCCGCCCACTGCCCTGGCCCGTCCCTGCTCCCCGCGGCCTACCCGCCCCGCCCCCTGACCAGCCCCGCCCCCGGCCTGGTCCCGGCGGCGGCCAGAGCGCGGCTGGCCGAGCGGGTGCGCCGTGGCGGAGGGCGCAGCATCCCGCGGTACAGACGCTCCGGCCCGCCGAGCATGGCGCCGAGGTGCGGGCCGTGCGGGCTGCGGGCGGGCAGGGGCAACCGGGTCGCACCGGCGGGGACGGGGGCGCGCGCGGCTCCCTAACCTGTGGCTTGTGCCCGCAGGTGGCCCTGGCTGCAGCCGCGGCGGCAGCGCCTCCTGGACTTGCTCGGCCTCCTGGTCCTGCTTCTCGGAGTCAGCGCAGCGTCCGCCGAGCCAGGTAAAGCCGACGGGGACGCGAGAGTGTGTGCACCAGGCCCGTCCGCCTCCCGCCGCACTTTGCGCAGGTCTTTGGCCGGTCTCGGGAGGCGGCGGCCTCAGCCCAGCCTGTCTCAGCTTCGCTCCCGGGAGGCGGCCCCGGCTCTGCCCACGCGCGCAGGTGGCCCGCGGGCGGCGGTCGGAAGGGCGACGGGGTCGGGCAGAGGCCGTGTGTCCCGAGTGTCCCGCGCCGGCCATTCATTCCTCCGCCGCGGCGATTCGCGCCACCTGGGCGCGCCGCGGGACCCGGGGAGCGGGCTGGGCTGGAGATGGTGCGACCCGTCCGCGTCCAGAGTCCCTCGTGTCGTGACCAAACGTCGGCGACTTCGCGGGGAAGCCGGTGCTCTCTGCAGACAGCGCTGCCGGCCGAGGACCAGCGAGGTCTCCAGGCTAAGGTCGTGGTGGCGGCTACTACCCGCGCAGTGGCTCGGAGACGCCCGGACATCCAACGCCGGCCCGCCGGGCCTGTGAGTCCGTCACCGGCCTCGTCCCTCCCAGGGCCTGAGCGGCCGCAGTGGGTCACACCTCTGGGCCCGGCGTGCCCGCGCGCGGAGTCCGGCAGGTCTCCGGGAAGGACAGGGCAGTGCGGAGCGCAGCCGTGTAGTTTCCAACCTGTTGAGGCAAAACTGCCCAGGTTTCCCCGGGACAGCCTTTGTGCGCCGCCCCGGCCGCCAGGCCTCTGTCCCCGCGCCCGCCGCGGTGTCGGATTGCGCACGGTCCCCTTTGATGCGGCCGAGCGCAGCGGCGGAGAGAAAGAACAATGCGCAGAAGTCCGTTGTTTGCCCGGCGCCGGCTCGCTGCCTTTTCCGCGTGGACCGCAGCCTGCGGCAGGAAGGCCGTCCTGGCCGCGCTGAAACTTCCTTTGCCACCAGCTTCTGGGACGCCGTCCCTAACCACGCGGCCGCCCAGGTCCTCCTCCCAACAGGCCCAACAAAGGTCCGGGAGGAGCTGGCGGGGGTGCCAGACCCGAGAGGAGCTCCGGTCCCCAAGGAGTCCTCCGTTCTAGCGCAGGTGGAGGTCGCGTGCCGGGCTGTGACGTTGGTCCCAGGCAGCCCACTCCTTGTGGCCAGGTTGAATGTTGATGTGGTCACACAGCAGCCACACACCTGTTGGCCACAGCTGGCAAGGAAGGAGGGCAGGGCTGGAGGGAAGTCGTTCTGGGGAGACAGCAGTAATAGTTTGTTTCATTTTTTCCAGTCGGCTTAGTCGCTAGATTAAGCAGCAGCACGTTTTTTGAAGTTTCTCTTAAGTACATCCGCCGAAGCGCCTGTGTGGGGGGCAGGCGACCCTCGTTTATTTGTGTTAGCTCCAGGGAGCATTTGCCGAGCGTTTGTGCTTACAGGGTGGTCCCTGGGGTTCTTGGGGGGTCTTATGGCCGCCGAGGGCCACTTCGGGCTGTTAATTGTGCCTTCAGGGACATCCCCTCAAAGTCCTAGGGGAACAAGATACCCACGTGCCCAGATGGGGGCTCCAGGGCAGGAATTTGTATCCCAAGGCCTCTTTTGTAATTACGTGTCACGGGGAAGAGGAAAGACGGGGAGCGCCCACAGCCCGGCTTCTGAAGCTTTGAGGCCGCGGAGCGGGAGTCCGGGGTGATGATTTACTCAGCCTCAGAGAAGCAGCAGCAGGCTGCCGTCAGCGAGCTCTGGGAGGGGAAATCTAGCGGGGTGCGCAGGCCAGCGCAGACCCCCCCGGAGTGCTGGGCAGGGCGCAGCGGTTGTAGAAGTCGGGCTTCTCTCCACGTGGCTGAAGCGAGGGATTTGCTGCAGTGTCAGGTCCTCTGGGAAGGAAGGCAGGCCCCTCGCAAGGTGCCTAATGGAATGTGACTATCTGTTCCCTGGAGGTTAAAGCAGGAAGCGGGCTCAGCGGGGCTGCCCACCCCTCCCCCCGCGCCCGGAGAACCCAGCTGGGACCCCCTGCTGGGAGCCAGTCCCCTTCAGATGGGATAACCGCTGCCCCCTCTGGGTGTTACTGGAGAAGAGCTCATGTACGTGAAATCCGGACTTAGCAGGGGCCCAGTGTGCTCCAGAGACCCTTGAAGATCACCCCTGGGAATCAAAGGCGTGACACCCAGTTTGCTGATTGGCGCTTTTTTTCTGACTCCAAACGATGGGTTTTTCCACGTCTGTCTCTGTGCTGCACTTGACCCACCCCCCAGAGAAAAAAGTCTTTCCTGTTTTAAGGCTTGGCCACTGTCATTCTGATACCCTTGAATGTCATTGTGTGCATTGGGGGCTGGGGGCTCCCCTAGGGGTCTGGCCTCCGCTGGCATAACCAGAAACCTGGTGGGACCAAACCTGGGGGGCCCGGGGCCGAGTGGTCTGTGAACCTGGAGGCTCAGAGCTGCCTGCAGTCCCCTTTCCCAGTGGAAGGGCAGGACTCACAGGTGCTCAAGGGGCCATCTGCCCGTGGACAGTACTTGAGGGCTGAGGTAGAAGAGCGCTGCCCTGCAGGCACTCGCAGGAAGCGTGTGGTCATGCCAGGCGCCTTGTGTCCCGTCGCCTTGTCTCTGGCCCCTCCTACACGTGACCTCAGTCTTAGGCTCCATCTGCACCCCCTCTGGCACTTGTCCTGCCCTTCCTCACACCGAGGCCTTCCCACCGTCCATCGGGTGGGGACAGGTCTTGGCCGACTGCTGGTGTCCTCACTGCCCCACTCCCTCGGTGGGCCTGCAGGGTTTGGGCTAGAGGACTCCGTGGGCCCCCGTGTCGGAGGGGGTCTGTCGTCCCGGGCTCAGACACTGGGTAACGGACCTAAGCCGACGGTAGGAGCTCTCGTTCAAGGCAGGCCTGTTTCTAGGGGAAGCTGTTGCTGAGAGTCTTCAGGGTTCAGGCGCAGGACCTCGAAGATAGTTTTAAATTTCAGCAAAACTTGTTTTTCAAGGCACTCCTGTTTTCCTTTAAAAGAAGGAGGAGGGGGAAGCCCTTGCAAGGAAACCTAGAAGGAGAGAAACTGTTTCCATCCAGAGTGAGGGGAGCTGGGAGCCTGCCCCACCTACCCCGCTTCACCTGAATAATACATGTGCACACACGTGCACAGTACACGCGCACTCTCTCATGTGCACGCACATGCACACACATACACACGCTCACACTCTCTCCACCAGAGGCTCTTTCTTCATCTGAGTTACTGAAGTGCTCCCGGGCTCCGGAGAACCTACCTGCCAGCTCATGGTGGGATGGGGCAAAACCCAGTCTTCTGATACGATGTCCGAGAACCTCCCCTGCCTTGGTGGCCTGAGCACTGCTGGGAAGGGTCCGTCAGCTCAGGGGGTGGCCTCCTCCAGGCCCGGAGGCTGACTTCCCGCCAGCACTCAGGAGTCAGATGAGGCGGGCCAGGGGCAGCTGGTCTGGCTGCGGCTGTGTGATGAGCAGCCCCAGGCCCGGCTCCGTCGGCCAAGGCCGGCCATCAGCGCAGAGCGGGCGCCCCTCTGCAGCCCTGGTCAAGGCGTGGCCACCCTGGTGCCCGCGGGGACGGACTGCAGGCGCCGTGCTCCTTGGAGGCTCTGGGTCAGCTGTCATCTGAGAGGGAACGCCTCTCCCCAGAACACAGCTGGCCAAGCACCAAATGTTTGAAGTCTGGGTGTAAGGTGGACTCTGCAGGATGTGACACGTGGAAACTTGACGCTGCTGGGGAGGTGGAGGGGTAAGGTGTTGGGAAAATGGAAGTGTAGGTTGGCACGCTCATAAGGTGATTGAACGTGGTGCATGTGGACAGCAGTGACCCAGGAAGACGGTGAGAACCGCTGGGGGGCGGCGCTCCACCCGCCTGCCCGGTCACACACTCCGCTTTACCCCACGCCCCGACCCTGATGGTTTAGGGTCTAGGATTGGCCCTGTGCCGGATCCCAGCTCCTTCCAAGAATGACTGGGCCTCCGAGCCCCTCTGTGATCTCCTGCCAGTCTCGGGGGAACCCGCATTCAGAGTGGTGGGCACAGGCCGGGCCCCTCCCCTCGCTGCCGCGGTTCCCCCTCTAACCTGGGACAGGAACAGCTCCCCTCCTCCTTCTGGGTGCCCTGAGCAGCAGCGGGTCACGTTGTAAAGCTCCTCACGCCCCCAGGTGTGACGTGCCTTGTGTGTGGTACCAAACGTCTCCGCACACGCCCGTGACCCCGCACCACCCACTGCCTGGCTCGCGGAGAGCGGGCGCCCTGCCCGCAGCGAGCTTCGTCTGCCCCGCTCCCCAGCACTGCCCGTGTGGGCGGGTGTGGAGACGTGATGCTGGCTGGCCCTTGGGGTGATGCTTTAGATCAGCGGGTCTGGGCCGTGCAGAGGGGCTGTGAGAAGCAACTTTAGATCACGGGTGCGCTGAGTCAGATGAAATTTGGAGGCCCGGGGCAGTGTCTGTGCTCCGCCCGCCTGCCTGCAGGAGCCATCCTGCCACCCCGGCACCTCCGCAGAGGAGACAAGCCCCAGCACGGCCTTCCTGGCTGTCTGTAGCGAGAGCCCCAGAGAGGAGAACTTGTTCCAAGCCAGTACATCTTTCTGGAATTCTGTCCTGGCAGACGGGATCACTCCCGGGCTGATCCACTGTGACGAGGCCGGGCAGGACAGGGCAGAGGCACCTGGCTCTGAGCTGGGGTGACGGGCAGGGCTTTCGGCCACCCCTGGTTTCTGGAAGACCATGAGGCTGTGCGCTGGGTCCAGCTGGCCCGAGCACTGGTTGGGTGTCAGGGCTGGCCTTCACTGAATGTTTCCTCGAAAAGGACATGAGACCGGAGCTGAAGGCTGGGGGTCGAGGCTGTGAGACGGCGGGTCGGGAGCTGTGTGTGAGAGCTCCGTGACGGCCACAGGGGCAGGGCCGGGTTCAGACCGCGGAGACCACGGCTATTGACCGACTGGTTTTGGTGGTTTCCCTGGAGTTCAGGCTGAACGTCTACAGATACCACGAGTTATTAACTTAATTTTTTTTCGGTTCAGTCATTCATTTGATTTCGGTCGGAAGTACTTACTTTTACTTTTTGCATGTTCCTTTGAGTAGATTCAAAATCAGGCAGGCTAGGCCTCCTTGATCTGAATCCAAGCTCAGAAATCTTGGAGATAGTACCAGGCTCTGACACGTGTTGTCAGTGAACGTGAGAGGCACCGTTCTGCGTGGGGGCGACTTGAGCCCCCCGTGTGAGAGCAGCGCCTGGAGGGTGCGTCTCGGCGGTCTGACCGTCTTGTTGCACGCTGCAGAGCGAGCGACTCTTGTCCCCGGGAGAGCGCTGAGCCGGCCGCCTGGAGCTGGGCGCGTCTCTGCAGGGGCTGGGACGGAGGCCCGTGGCCTCCAGCACCGAGGGAGACCCTTCCTCCACGTCGCCATCCAGGCAAGCGGGAATTCACCCTGGAAGGAACCCCGTGATTCCGGGGGTGCTGCTGCTCTGACAGCACAAGGCGGGAGGGTTTGGCCGCCGGCCTGTGCTGCTGGGGGACGGGCCCTGGCGGGAGGGGCGATGTTCCAGGGCCCTCGCACTGTCACCTTCCAGAGCCGGCTCGCTGGTTCAGCAGAGGACTTCCTCTCTGGAGTTCGTTCCCTTCTGAGTGAGGGCCCTCGAGCGCTGCTGGGCCTCTGTGTCTCTCCTTGCTCTGCCTGCCTGCTCTGTCCTGCATGGCGTCCCCGTCGGCGCGTCTGCTCACGGTGTCACAGCCCGGGGGGCACGTTTGGCTTGGTTTCCTGGTTTGTGGTCAGGCTTTAACTGCGGGCGTGGAACGTCTTAGAGCGCGGAGTTGTTTTCGCCTTGATTTTATGGCCTTTTCCTTTCGAGGTGGGACATGCGTGACCATCACGGCTCGGACCGCGGGGGAGGAGGGTGTGAGGGCTGCGCGAGGAGAGCTGTGCGGGGCTGGGGGCCACGTGCTGCCCGCAGCTGTCACCGTCCTCAGCCTGTCTCAGTGGGCGTGGAGTTGGAGCTGGCCCCTTGTAGAAGACGACTGTGCGGTCGCTAAGTCGTGCAGTATTACGGCTGGCAGGCAGTCTGGCCGCCGCTCGGTGGTTGTGGAGGGGACACCATCTGCAGGGAGGGTTTGCAGCCCAGGCTCCTGGCCTCAGCTCCAGCTCTGCTTCTGAGCGCTGTGTGACCTTGGGCAGGTTGCTCACCCTCTGTGCCTCTGTCTCTGGTCTGTGGGGCTGAATGGGACATTCCTTCAGGGAGCTTCCTGGGGTGTGTCCTGCCAGCCCCTCACTGGGCTCTGGGGAGCACCCTGTCGGGGACGGCCCAGCGCAGCCGTCAGGCCCGGGCCTGGGAGGAGGACCTGGTGTATGCCGGGAGTGGGAAATGGGTCCGCGTGACCGGAACAGGGTTTTGGGAGTCTTACTTGGCCACGGGCTGTGCCTGCTGAAACGATCATTTGCATTAGACAAAGCAGCCCACTCACTCCCGCGGCACTCAGGTCCTCCAAGTGTTCCCGGCCCCAGTGCCGGCGTGGTCACGCCCACCCACGCGTCCCACGGGGGGATCGGGGCGTGGGGGTGGTGGCGCAGACCTGCCTCTGCCTGTTGGATCTTGTTACCAGGCTGCTGTGTTTTGAAAGCGTCTCCCACCGAGACTCCACGGGGCTGTGAGGAGGCCGAGGACGTCTGGCCTCTTGTTTTCTGCAGGCCCGGCCGGCTCCTGGATCGACGCCCCGTCTGTGCTATGAGTCTGGGCCCAGCATGTGGTGCCGTCCCGGGGCGCCTGCTCAGAGGACAACAGACTGAACGCTTTCGTCTCTGCCCTGAGTCACCCGGCCTTCCAACCAGAACGAAGGGGAACTGCTGTTAAACCCGTCCACACTCACTTCGGGGTCTCCCCACCTGACCCTGGGTCCCGAGGCCCCTCCAGCCGTTCTAATCACTGCCTCCATCCTAGGGCCACCAGGTGCCGCTCTCCAGGGCCGGACTCAGACCCTCTTTCCCCCCCCATGCGGCTGGAGGGTTTTGAAAGGCAGGTCCCATAAGAGAGGGCTGGACGACCCGGGTCCAGGTGGGCAGGGGCCCTGTGGAGCAGCCCTTTGTGGGGCCTGGAGAGGCTTCTTCTCCTGTGAAAAATTGTCTTAACGGAACAGCCTCCCGCCCCCCAGGGCAGGTCTGCACCTGGCACTGAGTGGCAGTGCTCCTCAGCCTCTTGGCCCCCGGGGAGGAGGCGGCCCTTTCTGAGCCCAGGTGCCCCTCCAGGGCCTGCCCCCTGGCCCTGCTTTGACCTCTGGCCGTCACTTTGCTCCCTTCTCCGAGGCCCGGGGCTGGCCCACGTTGCGCCGTGGGGTCGTGGTGCACCGCCTTTGGCGGTGACCTCTGATTGTCTTGGGTCCTCGCATCTCAGCCTTGTCCCCTCGTGGCCCTCGGGGGAGCCCATCTTGGTCCAGGTCACCAGTGTCCTTGGGACAGCTAGGACCTTCCTGTTCTCTGGCTAAAATGAGCGTCCAGCCCCAGGGGCCCGGGTCTGGCCGGAGCAGACTCAGAACTGGTGATGCACTGGTTACCCCTCAGAACCTTGTTTTGTGGAAATAATTAAATGTCACGGAGGTTTGCAAACAAGGAAATAAAAGCACCCGTGCCGCCACAACCTTTACTGTCACTGTGGGAAACCTGACATTTTAAACAGATCGGGGTTGCCCTCCCTGCAGACTCCGACCTCTGCCTGGTCCCATGTGGACGGCCCCTCTGCTGCAGAAGCCCGAGGGCCCCCTGGAGTCGGCTTCCCGGACGGGAAGCAGCCCTGCCTGCCAGTGAGAGAGAAGGCAGATGGTGAGCTGGCCTTCCTAGCACCTAACTGCCCACATTTAAGAACCCAGACAAAAATCCCCATCTAAACTTTCCTTCCCGTGGCATATGGTCGGCTGAACGTTGGTCACCAGAGCCATCCGCGTCCTAATCCGCAGAGCCCACGAACGCTGCCTTACGTGGTGGAAAGGACTTTGCAGATAGGATTAAGTCTCCTGAGCTGGGGAGAGGATGCTGGATTATCCAGGTGGGCCTCGCCTCTAGCCCAGGGTCCTAGTAAAGGACAGGGGTGGCTGGAAGTTCAGGGCAGAACAAGAAGGGAGGTTGCAGGGAGAGATCAGAAGATTTCGGAGGGGCTACAAGCCGAGGAACACAGGCGACTTCCAGGCCTGGAACCGAGGATGTGGATCCTCCCCTGGGGGCTCCGGAAAGGAACATGGCCATGCTGACACCTGGGGTTAGATTTTGACCCCTACCCTCCACTGTGTTGTTTCAGGCCCCTGACCTTGTGGCCATTCGCTCCGGCAGCCCCAGGGCACTGCGCAGTGTGTGGTCAGGTCGCTGAAAGGGGTGGGGTTATGGTAACGGCAAACGCTCTCATTTGCGAAGTGCTGCTTCACCTCAGTGTGAAACCTCTGATGTGTTCTAAGGCGTTGGGACTGCCACCCCCGTGCAGGACCCCTTGAGTATCCTTCCTGACCCCTAAGGCCCAAGGGTCGACTCTCTGTCCTATGCACCCAGCATCCCTGGGCTGTGGGCTCTCCATGCAGAAGTTAGACGACCCCGTCCTAGGACCTTTCAGCGGTCATAGGACCCCTGTTTTCAGGCACCCAGCATGACCTCTGCATGCCCCCGGGTGGCAGCCAGGGGCTTGGACATGCTGGGGCCTGGCTCCGGCCGGCTGCCGAGGGGCTGTCTCGGGCCCCAGTGAAGGGATGGGAAGCTTGGACAGGGGAGGAAGGCAGAGAGCAAGTGAGCGGGGGTCGAGCCATGCCAGTGGGTGGCCGGAGAGTGCCTGGACGGGCCTGCGGGTGAGGCGGCCGTGTGTTGGGGGCTCTCCTGGGACTCGTGGCCAGCCAGGCCCTCGCGGGGCAGGGACAGGTGTCATTGTCTACAAGGTCAGACAGAGACACGCTTTGTTCTATTTTTGGAGAATGAGGCGAGTGGCACAAAAGCACATTCTTAGAAAGTACCAGCACGGCCCGGTGCAGCACAGCTTGGCCTGGCGAGGCCCCGTGCAGCCTGATGCAGCCCAGTGTGGCCCAGTGTGGCCTGGCGTGGCCCAGCTTGGCCCGGTGCAGCCCAGCTTGGCCTGGCGAGGCCCCGTGCAGCCTGATGCAGCCCAGTGTGGCCCAGTGCGGCCCGGTGCAGCCCAGCTTGGCCTGGCCAGGCCCCGTGCAGCCTGATGCAGCCCAGTGTGGCCCAGTGCGGCCCGGTGCAGCCCAGCTTGGCCTGATGCAGCCCAGCTTGGCCTGGCGAGGCCCCGTGCAGCCTGATGCAGCCCAGTGTGGCCCAGTGCGGCCCAGCTTGGCCCGGTGCAGCCCAGCTTGGCCTGGCGAGGCCCCGTGCAGCCTGATGCAGCCCGGCGTGGCCCAGTGTGGCCCGGCGTGGCCCAGTGTGGCCCAGTGCAGCCCAGTGCAGCCCAGCTTGGCCCGGTGCAGCCCAGCTTGGCCTGGCGAGGCCCCGTGCAGCCTGATGCAGCCCAGTGTGGCCCGGTGCAGCCCAGCTTGGCCCGGTGCAGCCCGGCCTGGCCTGGCCAGGCCCCGTGCAGCCTGATGCAGCCCAGTGTGGCCCAGTGCGGCCCGGTGCAGCCCAGCTTGGCCTGGCCAGGCCCCGTGCAGCCTGGTGCAGCCCGGCGTGGCCCAGTGTGGCCCAGTGCAGCCCAGCTTGGCCCGGTGCAGCCCAGCTTGGCCTGGCGAGGCCCCGTGCAGCCTGGTGCAGCCCGGCGTGGCCTGGCGAGGCCCCGTGCAGCCTGATGCAGCCCAGTGTGGCCCAGCTTGGCCCGGTGCAGCCCAGCTTGGCCTGGCCAGGCCCCGTGCAGCCTGATGCAGCCCAGTGTGGCCCAGTGTGGCCCGGCGTGGCCCAGTGTGGTCCAGTGCAGCCCACCTTGGCCCGGTGCAGCCCAGCTTGGCCTGGCGAGGCCCCGTGCAGCCTGATGCAGCCCAGTGTGGCCCAGTGTGGCCCGGCGTGGCCCAGTGTGGCCCAGTGCAGCCCAGCTTGGCCCGGTGCAGCCCAGCTTGGCCTGGCCAGGCCCCGTGCAGCCTGGTGCAGCCCGGCGTGGCCCAGTGAGCTCCAGAAAGAGTTCTGTAAAGCAAAGCTGACCAGGTGCTGAGCAGGTGGACAGGACTCAGTGCTTGTCAGGGGGACCAGTGCTCAGCAGCCTTCAGCCGTCTGGGGTGCTGTGGTGGGCCTTTAGTTATCTGGTGCCGAGACCTCTGATGCCCAGTGGGAGCTGGTGGCCAGACTGGGCTAACTTGCGGAAACGGCCAAACTGGACAGTCTGTGATGTGGGGTCCTGATGTGTAACCTGCATCTTCGTTTGCCTCCACGTGTCGGGTGCTGTCAGCTGCCTCTGGCACAGGGCCCTCTCTGAGATGTCCTGCGTTCGACATGAGCAGAGGGACATCCAGGCAGAGCATGTGGCTGAGGGCTCAGCCTGGCTTCCGCAGGCCTGGCGTCTGGGGGTGGGGGCTGCTGGGGGGAGCGAGGGGGGTCTTCTGCCCAGGACCCGTCCCCTGACCACGGAAGTGGACAGGCCCTCCCCGGGCCCTATATAGGCCTGTGGGCCATCTCAGGAGCAGCAGGGCTGGCCCAGCCCAAAGGTCACTTCGTGGCGGGTGCCTCAGGGGACTCTGGGGGAGTCTGAGCGGCTCCTCCTCAGGGGTGGGGGGCCGGGGTGGGCAAGGCACACTGCTCTGCTGGGATCCAGGGCCTTGGGCAGGGCCTGATGATTCTGGAGAACCCCGTCGTCCTTCATGGCCCAGTCCCCATGGTCTGTTCAGCCCCAGCTCCCGCTCAGCAAGTCCATGCTGGTTGACTTGGGTTTTGAATCCTAACTGGTTAGCAGACAGTGAGTGGCTGAATTCTACAGCTGCAGCCCCCTACCCGCCCACTTGATTGGAAATTGGCCCCCGGCCAGGCCCCCCAGCATTCTCTTGCCCCTTTCCTCACCCTCTCCACCCCCTCCGCCCATTTCCTCGGTGGACACGTGCCGTTCCTCGGGACTGAGTTGGCTGGCAGAACGTTCTAGAATCCACATGTGCTTCCATGTGTGTCACCCGCTGCATGTGATTTGACCTTTGCCCTTGTCTCCCAACAGAAACAGTCCCTGTCCCTCGATGCACCCCCGTGGAAGGTCCGTTTGGGCCGGAGCTGCTCCTGTCTCCCGGCTGCACTCACCCAGGACATGAGTTTGCGAGGCCACCTCGTGAGGGGCAGCCCTTATGTTGGGAGAGCGGATTTCCTTGCCCTGGGCCTGGGCCTCTGGGAGACCAGGGCTGAGATGAGGGCAGGGGTCTGCAGGAGACCCTCCTTGTGCGGCGGCGTCCTGATCGGACATTGTTGTGCCAGCTGTGACGGTCACTCTCTGTGACTGCCCAAGCCTTCGGGCCTCCGGGTCTCCTTCCCTGTGGCTGTTAACTAGCCCCCTTGGTGGTCCTGGCCCCACCCGTTCACGTGCTGGGGCCTGGGGTCCCCACGACCTCCTTACCGGGTGTCCTCGTGCTGACCCCGCCCAGAGCACTGGGTCCTGGCCCGGCCACCCTCCCTGTGCCAGGGAGTCTGAGCCGTGTGCCGTCCCCCGGCCTGCTGCCTCCTGCTGTCCACCCATGTCCTCAGTCTTCACATGTGCCAGCTCTGCCCCCGGTGAACTTTCTAGCTCTCTCAGGACCTGGGAGCTCGTGTCAGGGAAGACAGCACCCAGGCTGAGGTTTCGTCTGCTCTTGGTTAGTCAGGTCCTTCTAAGTTGTGGTCATGGCAGCCTAGGTGAAGCCACACCACCTCCGCTGCTGGCCTGCGTCACACCCACCGACTCACTGAGGTGCCGCTGTGTGGGCCGGGCCATTCCTGGGACTGGCGGCTGGCTGGGGATGCGGGGACACCCACGGTGGGCTCTGACTTTGTCTGGGACGGCCACCTGGCCCCGTCTGTGCCCTGGGTATGGGCATGGCTGCAGGTGGCACCGACTGTATTTTGCACCAAGGACGAGAGTTTCTCTCAAGATTTATGTCTCCAGATAAACGCCAGAAAGGCTGGTACCGAAGGACAGGCCGGTGGGGCCCCTCAAGCCATCGCTGGGCACCATCTTTGGGGAAAGGATCTGGGCTCCTCCGGCTGTATAGTGCAAATTTCGTGTTTTTAAAAACAACTTTATTTTGTAAGATTAAGCAAGGCAAGCAGGAAGGCACAGTTAGTATTTGAAACGCTGAACAGTCCGGGACACGGGAAGAGAAAGGCCCCCCCCGCCGTCTCTGTTCACCGTCTCTTGTTTTCACACACATTTAACCCATCCTGCGGCCTGGGGGCTGGGCCCAGGTGGGGCTGACTCAAAACAGGAATTGTTCAGGTGCTTGTATGGGTGCAAAGAAGAACTAAAACCCATCTTCTGGAGGAGAATGAAATTGGACATAAAGAGCATACGCCCCAGGTCATGCCGTGTGCTGGTGACAGGGCCTCACTTGCTCAGGTGCCCCCAGACCCCGGGGGGAGGTGAGGGAGGGGGCCGGGGTGGGACGTGTGCTGAGCGGGGTTGGGGGGCAGCTGTCTGTCCCAGGCCCGCCAGGGACTGTGGGCAGCACACAGTTAACGGAAGGCCCCTGTGGGGTGCCAGGGGCTGGGAGCCTCGACGTCCGAGTTCTCTCATCACTAATTGAGACCGCGGGGTCCCCTCACATGAAAGCCCCTTTGTGTGTGCCTGCGGCCGGCTCTGCCCCGGGCTGGCGCTCACAGGCCTCGGAACAGGTATGGATGGTCCTCTTGCTCGAGAATGTCCCCACGGGCACCTTGAGCACCTTCCTCCTTTCTTGGCGCTATCAGCGCATGATGCTGTGATCCGTGTCCAGATGTATCTGGAGAAGGAGGGGAAAGGTCACACCGTCTAGACACTAATCCAGCACCGTTGCGTTTCTTCCTCGCCCGTATCCCGGCAACAGGATTACGGCTGGCGCGGGTGGCATTCCCGAGGCCCTGGAGCTCCGGTCCCCAGTCCTCCTGCTCTCTGGAACCTTCTGGGGCCAGCGGTGGGGGTGGGCAGGGCAGGTGCGTGGAGGCCCGCAGCCTTCAGGCCTCGGTGTGCTGGCCTCCAGCAGAGGGGGACCCAGCACCCCCGGGCCCGGGGCCTCAGTGGGCAGGTGTGCGTGGTGAGGGTTCCGTGGTCCGGCCTGCACGTTCATTCGTGCCCTTTACCAGGAACCACCGAGCGGCCTTTGCCCCCAGTGTGGCCCCACCCTGGAAGGCTGGCCCCTCCTGCGGCTCCAGACGGGCCCCCGGTGGTGTCTACACTGGGTCCTACCCGGCATCAGCCTAGCTGGTGCCTGTGTGGGTCCCCGCAGTGCCCTCTAGGCTCCCTAGGGACAGATGGACAGACAGGCTCTGGGCAAAACTGCACTTTGTCCCTGGAAGCAGCCCTTAGCTTCGTCCTAACCTGAATGTCCAATCCTGTGCCGTGTACTTAGCGGCCCTTGACAAGAGGCCCGCCCGAGGTCGGGCCTGGTAGGTTTGGGGTCTGTGCCTCCGAACCAGGAGTGATGGCCTCGGGCCTGGGGTTGCAGGGCCAACAGTGGCTGGACGGGGTCAGGGGAGAAGGAAGTGAGGGTGGGAGGCTGAGGTGGAGTGTGCGTGAGAGCAGCAAGGCTGTGCCGTGTGACAAAGAGTCCTGACTTCATTCACAGGGGGCAGAGGTCTGCCTGGGTCGGCCCAGCCCTCCTCCTCTGTCTGATCGTCCTCTGGGGCCTCAGTCAGGTGACGCTCCCCTCCCCTGGCCCCGTCCGGTGGCCCCTGCTGTAACCCGAGAGGTGGGGGTGGCGATAGGGGTGCCTCGCTCGTGCCCCCTCCTGAACGCAAGGCTGGCGGGGACTTAGGTACGACTCTGGTTGGTGTCCGGTGGACGCCCCCTCCTGAAGGTGAGACCATCTGTAGTTAGCAGACTTGAAAGCTGCTCACAATGAGGAAGTAGGTTCTCCTCTTCAGCTGAGCATGCTTTCATTTGGTTAGAAACCGTCCCTTCTCCGGCTCTTCCCGATGAGTTGGGGGCGAGGAGCCGACGTGGTGGACGGCGTCTTTGCTCGGAGCTGACCAGAGCTCACATTGTTTAAGGTTGGCCCCTTGGGTCTGGGGCCTCTTTACACGGAGCCCCCACTGCTGCCGCCTCCGGGAAATAGGCAGTGACCATCACAGGGGCTGGGAGGGCCTGTGAGATCTTCTGGGCCTCAGAGGTTGGGGACCTGCTTGTACTGGAGGCACGAGAGGCCGTCCTCTGCCCACGGCTCCCCTGGGGTGGCTGGGCCCTGAAGGATCCTCTGGGGCCTGCTGCTCTCGGACACACCAGTCTCCCACTGGTCTGACAAGGCCCGAGGCTGTCCATCCTGCCTCCCACCTACTGACCATCTGTTTTGGCTGCTCCAGGCAGCCCCCTTGAAAGCCCCTGAAAACCCCAGCATCCCAGTGGGGGCCTGGAGGAGGTGGCTGGCACTGGCCCTGGATGGGGCACCGTTCAGTTCGCGGGCGTCCCCGAGGCCCATGGGCGGGGCCTGCAGCCCCTGGTGGTGGCCTGGCCGGGCCGTCGGGCGGGCCCAGGCTGAACCGTTAGGCCCAAGAGCAGCCCAGGGGAAGCTATGGGCGGAGCATAGATGCCTGTCCTTCCAAATTGCAAGGTGGAAACCACAAAGACCCGGCCACGATCCCCCACACCCTGAATCCAGGGGCTCAGGCCGCACCTCAGGCCGGGTGTCAGAGGCAGCGTGAGGGGCCGGCCCACCGCTGTCACCGTCTTCCTGGGTCTGTAAGTTTGTTTCCACGCACGAGCTCACCAAAGGGCCGCAGGCCCCGTGCGGATTAAAGTGATGACAGCCACAAACCCGAGGCTTCCCAGATGCCAGCGGCTGTGGCTGGACGCTGTCAGTCTCACCGTCATTTTGGGGAGGATTTAGTCGTGTGGCTCTTGGCCCCCAGATCCCCACCCCGGGCCTCCGGCGTGGGTGTGTGGTCCCCGCCCTGCCTGTGCTCTCCCATCTTCCAGACTCATTTCTCTGTTGGAAGGGTCCCTCCTGTGCTCTTCGCCTCACGGCGCTGAGGGGCCCTGGGAAGGGAGGGGGCCTCGGCGGGATGTCCCGTGGCTGACGCCGGAAGTTCCCCCAGCGTGTCCTGCCTCCCTGCCTCTCCCGGCCGTGGCCCCGTTGGCTGGGGGAGGGTGCAGAGCCTGGGGCGACGGGGGCCCTGCTCCGCACGTGGTCCGGGAGGGCTCCTCCCCGCCCCGGAAGGGATTGGCGCACGCTGCTCTGAACTTGGCTCTGTCTGACTTTCAGCCCTAATGACTTGAGGGGCTGGTGAGCATCCAGGACGCCCAGACCCCAGGACTCCTGTTCGCCAGTGTGGGAGCTCACACAGCGGGACTGCCTGCGGGCTCTCGGTGGCAGTGCACCTGATGCCCAGCTCGGCGCTGACCTTCCAGAATGCCGGGGAGCATCGTCCGCGGGCCCATTCGCTTCTTTAACGTCAGGCGAGAGCGTCCTGTCTCTGCAGGTGCCTTGCCCGTGTGTGGATGGAGAGCAATTCATCTTAAGCTGCTGGTCTTTGACCACGTCTTTCCAAAGCGCTTGGTTACCTTCCGGAGGTTGGTCCCTCTACGCTCGGCCTGGGGGGGAGGCTGGGCTTCCTCCTGTGTCCTTTCCTCCCTCTCTGTGCACCTACTGTGCACGGCACCCAGCAATTGGGGGAGCACGTGCCCCCGTGAATAGTCGAGTGGAGACGTGTGTCTGAAATTGGGGTAGATTTTGGAGCAGCAAGGGCTCCCGGTTCCCTCCCGGTTCCTCCTGCTCTCTGCCGGGCGCGGGTACCACGTCCTTTCAGTGACAGCTCGTCCCTGGATTGGCCGTGGATTCACGGCTCGTCTCCTTCCCCTGCAGACGCGTGCCGCTCAGCGCCGCCTCTCTGCCCTCCTCCTCCAAGTGTCTGGCGGCCCAGGCGGCCACAGGCCGAGGGGCGGGAGGACCCAGGCCCTGGGAGCTGCTGGGACTTGGCGGCCCTGGTGGTGGAGGAGGTGCCCGGGGCTGCACAAAGGTAGGAGGGTGTGATGGGCGCTGGACGCACGAGCAGGCGTCTCCGCCCTGTGCTGGTGGGCGTGGAAGAGGAGAACACCGCCCCGCCGCGTGACCTCTTTCCAAAGCCGGGCGCCTAAGGGTGCGCGCACGTGTGCACGGTGCCCGAGTGCGCGTCGGGTTAAGCAGGGCCTCGCCGGAGCGCGTACGGGGCTGGCCCGCTGACGCCCTCGGACGCTGTGTGACTGTGGGATGAGCCGGGAATGACAGAACTTCCCGGGGTTTCCTCTCTTGTCTGCTTCCTTCTCACCAGAGCTTTTACATCAGTGTCGCCTCCCTTCCCCACCGTCCCTCTCCTTCCTACGTGTGCATAATGTTTCCAGGGACGGCAGGCTCCGCGCCCCTCCTGCCCACAGCCCTGCTCGCTCTGGGGCGGGGACCCCAGGAGGCGGGTGCTGGGGTCCCCTCACTCAGGACAGCCCCGAGGGGCTCCTTGCTCCCCTGACTGCCTCGCCACTCAGACCCCAGACCCGGCCTGCCGCTGGGGTGCTGCGTGGTGAGAGCACCGCCTCCTCCAGGCAGGCCTCCTCTTGCCCCATGCCCGCCTGGCGTGGCCTTGCCTGCCAGCCTGCATGCTGGGGCCCCGCCAGCTCGGCAGGGCATGTCTGAGTGGAGTTGCTCACGTGCCGCGTGACCTGAGGACCACTAGGATCTGGGCTCTGATTTCCATCTCCATACACTGGCTCTAGCTTGTCTGTGGCTGGCTTGGGGCTCCGGGCCGTGGCTAGAGCTGTGGAGCTGACAGGAAAGTGAGAGGGCGCGGCCTCGGGAGCGCAGCCTGGCACCTGAGTGATGAGCTCACGACTGAGCAATGAGGTGCAGTGACACATGGCCTCAGGGCCTCCCAGACTCTGGCCTCTGTGGCTGCTTCCTGGCATTGTCCCAGGAGCCAGAGGACCCCAGGGCTCCCGGGGCAGAGCCAGCGCAGGTGGACATGCCCATGCCACCTCCCCCATGCAGCCCTCCTACTGCCCTTGCTGTCCCCACAGGAGCACTTCTGAGGGTGCACCTTGCCCTGCTGTGCCCCTCAGGGCTCCAGGAGCATGTGGGTGAGAGGCCAGGGCTGGGAATGTGCTGTGGGATGGGGTGGCCTCTCTGGATGGGCTGAGCAGACTGGGGAAGGTGGTGACTGGCAGGGCGTGGCCAGCGGCCAGGACTGGAGGTCAGGAGACTCGCGGACACGGGGTGGGCAGTTTCCACGAGTGTCATGTGCTCTCTTTTATGTGCGCTGGGGGACAACCAGATTCCTTAACTTTTTTTATTGGGGTGAAATTCAAATAGCATGAAACTAACCAGTTTAAAGTGAGCAGTTCAGTGACATTCTGTACGTTGACCGCGTCATGCAGCCCTCACCTCGTCGGGAAAGCCCACCCCCACTGGCCGTCCCCCCCGGCCGCCCTCCCCAGCCTGCCTTCCACTTACCCACTTCCTGTGTCTGGACTCGCCTGCTCTGGACGCTTCATGTGGATGGAATCCCCTGGTGTTTATCCCTCTGTGTCTGGCTTCTCTCACTGCCACCATCCTGTCCAGGCTCATCCACGTCGTGTGTCCGTGCTGAGTTTTTTTTTAAACAGCTGAATGATACTCCAGCATGGGTCCTTTGGCTTTGAAAGCACTTTGTGTAGCTGAACCATCTGCAGACTCAGGACAGTGGCTTTCCCTTAAAAAGGCCCCAGGCTGGATCTAGAGGGCTTCCTTCTGCGAATCCTGCGGGCAGGTGTGTGAACAGCCTCCCCAGTGGGCGGCGGCCTCTCTGAGGACCCAGGGGGACTACAGGGGGTGGCAGGGGGCTGTCCTCTGCCGTTGGCCCTGAGCTCACAGAGGCGCACGCGGATGGAAGGATGCTCGCTGTGTGGGAGAGGGGAGTGCAGGTTAGCTGGAGGCTCCCTGGCGCAGGGCTGGCTCGGGGTGTCCGTTCACTCATGATCCACCTGTCCGTTCACTCGTCCGCCCACTGTGTGCAGTGTGGCAGGCCCCGTGGGCCAGACCTGCGTCCGGGGGGCTCAGTCCCAGATCCCCTCTTTCCCTCCCTGGGGTCCCATGATGCGGCCGGAGCATCTATTTCCAGCTTCAAGCTCTGAGCCCACGAACCAGCTATGAGCCGGCAACTGGGACCCACAGGCCTGATGGAGCACCTGGGAGTGGGAAGGGCCAGGTGGAGCCTGGAGCCACGGCCTCTCCAGCTGTGTGTGTCGGTGGCTCTTCTGCTGGGCCAGACGCACTGCTGGTGTGTCTCCTGCTTGCCATGTCTGTTACCCCATCAGCAGCGCTCGGCCGCGGCCTCCGCACCCGCTCTGAGCCGCGTGGCTGCTGCTGCCCTGGGGCCCTGGCTGCTGGCCTGCTCGTTGAGCTCACACTGGTGCCGGGCTGGGAGGCAGCGTGACCATGTAGTGGGGGTGTGGTCACATCCCTGCGGATGCCAGGACCCTCCGTGCTGGGTCCCAGATAAAGTTCCAAGCAGGTGGAAGTTCCCTCCACAGCTCCGATCACTCCACGCCCCACCTTAGGGAGGCAGCTTGAAGTGATTGACAGGGTAGGAAGGGGGTCCTCAGCCACCTGCCTGGGTGCCGGGGAGGGGTTGCCAGGTGAAGTGCCCTGGGCTCAGCCACACCTGGGCCCTTGCAGGCTGCAGAACTGGGGCTGGGCTTCAGGCAGGCCACAGGCCCTCCGGTTAGCCACAGGCCCTCCGGTTACCCTGGTCTGGTCACAGAGGTGGATGGAGGGCCTGGGGGGCTTCCTGGGCCCCTGGGGGCCCAGGGACGTGGAGATGGCTCATCCCGGCCGCAGGTCTGGTTGTTCGGTGTAGGGGGAAGGCCGAGACCACGTGGAGGGACCTTTTATGGCCTTCATGGCTGCAGACTCTTCCACAGAAGCCCCTGGCCCAGCCCTCCGTCAAGCAGGCGTCGGGTCAGTGGGTCTGGCTGGGCTGCAGAGCCAGGGACACGAGGCTCTGTGCGCAGTCACCCCACGTGGTCGCCCCATGAGGCGGGTCCGCCGGGCAGCCTGCGGACTGAGACGGGAGGTCCGAATGAGCAAACTGAAGCCGGCGGGGACGGCCACACCCGCCAGGTCCGCTAACCAGCAGGGGCTGTGTCCGTCCTGCAGACGCCCAGGCATTTGTCTTCCAGGTGATTTATCTGCTAGGCTGGGGCCTGACACCCCAGGAGGAGGAGGTCACATTCCATTCACAGCAGCTTATCTGGGCTGTCGGGCGGGCCTGGGCGGGGCCTGAGACAGAGCAGAGCTCGGGCAGGGGCGTTTACAGGCGCCCCCACCTCACACTGCTCACAGCACCCACCCCGTGCAGCGGCCACCCAGGCTGGAGGCCAGGCCCTGAAGGGGAGGGGGGCCCGGGCTGACGGAGGCCTCCCGGTGCCCCAGAGGCGGGTCGTGTTCCCAGGGCTCCGGTGGCTGTGCTGAGCCCCACAGAATCTCCTTCAGACCCGGGGGAGCCCCAGCGGCTCTCTGGGCTGTCAGTGTTTGTTACTTGAGGCAGTTTCAGACACAGGCCCAGCACAAACGCGGGGCCGGCAGGGGCCAGAGGTGGGCCTTGGGGGAAGGTGAGAAAACAGGGCTGCCCACGATGCCCCGTTGGCCCTGCGGGTCCCCGGCGGGAGGCGTGACGGAGGGCCTCGGGGACCCCACCCTTGTCTTGGGGAGCTTGGTCCAGTCTGATTGCTGTCAGGTTTACTTGGACCAGACGCAGACCAAGAGCCCGGTGCCCACTCTGCTTCAAGACCCCCGCGCCAAGGGACACGGCCTCGGAGTGGGAGGGCGGCCTGCGGGGCCTGGAGCCCTGGGGACGGAGGGGGCGCCCAAGAGGGGCCTCTGTGAGCTTGGCTGACCGGGTGGATCTCCGGGTGGGGTCCCATGAGGCACCCCCCACCCCGGAGGCCCTGCTGCGCCCGCGACAGGGCGTCACCCTTCTTGAGCAGCCCTGGGGCAGGTCACCTGGGAAGGACCCCTCTCTGCCGGCTGGTGGCTCGGCGCTGCCCTGTGGGCCCCGCCCGAGGTGCCTCCGGGGAAGGACGCAGCCTTGCCCCCTCCTGCCCGCAGCTCGCTCACGTCTCCGTGGACGGAAACTGCGCCGATCAGACTGACCTTGTTGGCCGCCCGCCCGACTTCCAGAGAGATGCCAACCGTGCATTAAGGACACTCCAGAAATGCCCCCTGGTGGGTCCTGGGCCCCCTTCCCATAAGGACTGTGTGAGAAAACGCCAAAAGGTTCTCGAGAAAAACAGCAGCCTCACAGATGTTAATCCTCTTTGAAACTTGACTTGATGGTTTAGCCAAAGGAAATAGCTCCAGCGGTTTCGTCCTGCAAGGGGTCGTGGACTCTCTTTAACGTTTGATTTCTTTTGAACTCTGAGTCTTGCAGAAGAACCAGGAGGCAGAAACATGCTGGATTTGTTCAGATGTCGGTAGGAAGTTTGGCTGATGGAATGGAACATTTTGTTCAATCTCTTAAAATTTAAAGTATCCTTTACTTTTATAGGTTTGTTCTGAGCAGACTTGAAACTCCTAAGTCATCACTGCTACTTACCTGCCAGGTGTGAATGGGACCATCCGGGTCCTGAGGGAGGTGGAGGCCGTCTGAGCTGAGTGGGCCTCCCCTGGGCCGTCCAGGGGCCCAGGCGTCTCCCGGGAGGTGGGCGGGTCTCTGACGCCTTGGCCTTGCCGGCATCCAGGCTGGATTCAGTTTGATCCCACAGGCCTGGTTCCATCACCTGCGAGGAGGCCCTGTGGCTGAGGCCTCCGTGGCTTCCCGTCCTGGGCTGACTTGAGAGAGGCCGGTCAGGGAGAGCGGGTGTGGGCCGACCCCGTGAGGGGCCACAGCAGGGCCTGTTCCTGAGGCCTGGCTCCCATGGGCTTTGCCAGTGGCTGAGCGTCACAAGCACTGGCCGCAGAGTGGCTGTGAGGCTCCGAGAGGTGCTGAGAGGTGGCCCCTGGGGGACAGATGCTGGCCTCTCTGGGGACCCCAGTCCTACAGGGAGCAGTCGGGAACCCAGAGGACGTGGCTCCTTGGGCAGGGGTGCAGCAGCCTTTCTGCCCCCGACACCGGCCTCGGGAGCAGGACGCAGGTGCGGCGGCTCCTGAAACTGCTGTCTCACTTGGAGACCAGGAGCTTTTGACCCCAGGCCGGCGGTGACATGTCCAAGTGGGAGGTTTGTCTCTCCCGCTCAGCCTGCCCTGCGACAGGCCCCCTGGGGGAGCAGCTCGGACTGTCTGCCTCAGCCTCTTTCTGACCAAGTGTTGCAGCAGGCGGTGGCCTGGGCTGGGCGGTGCCCAGCGTGGGTCATGATGGGGCCTCCGGCTCTTCTGGGGGTGCCCTCTGAGCCGGGACGATGTGCGGGCATTGCAGACCACGACGTCCTCTGAGACAGGACGTTTCAGAGGGAACTGGTCTGCAGCCCACCTGCAGTGCCCCCTGCAGCCTGTCCCCTCTTTGGTGACGCTGGTGTTAACAGTCAGTTGATTTCCTTGGGCTGCGTGCGTGGGGACTGGTCTGAGCAGCGACCCCCGGAAGGAGGTGGTGTGGAGGGACACACACCCTGGTCCTCCTCCTCCAGTGGGATGCGGCGTGGGAGCAGCCGCCCTCCACCCTCCGCCCAGGACCCCGTCCAGCCATGCGGGGGTGGGGGGAGCGGCCCAAGTGACGCGGGGTCAGGACGTGGGGGCAGTGCCCGGCGCCCCAGTGGAACAAGCTGCCTTAAGCGGCCTGATGCTCACTTGTATAACTTCCTGCAGATCACAGCTCTTGTAATTTTGAAGCTTAGAGGAATACCCATTTTCAACTTTTATGGGGAAGAAGAAGGGCTGTTAATTAGGCAAAAGGCTCGTCTTTGTTGGACGGTCTGGGCCGAGGCGGTGGTGGACGCAAGCCGCTGTCCAGGCTGCACCAGGCAGGGCGGTTAGAGTGGACAGCCTGTCTCCGGCGTCCATCCCAGCGGCTCTGGGCCGAGAAGGACTGTCCCCTTCCAGGTTTGGGCCGGTCCAGCTACCTGAGTTCTGGGCGGGCGGAGATGTGCACACTCACACTTACACACACACCTGGGGGGGAGTCTCCTGAGCCCACCCACCCTGCCCCGCCCGCCGGCGTCTCCCCTCTCCTCCTGGTTCTCTGCGGCCCCTCCAGCCGCAGCCCTGGGCTCTGCTCTCCCCTAGGGCTGGTGGGTCCGGTTTGCAGACAGCGCTTCCCCGGGAGGAGGGAGGGCCGCAGTGGTGGTTCTGGAGAGAGGGAGCAGTTTGCCTGCCCAGTGGCGGGGGGCGCATCCGTCCATGCAGCTGGAAGAAGATGACTTAGGCACCCCTGCGTGTGGCAGGAGTGGGAACAAATCCCTGATGGCAGCCTGGAGCTCCTGGGCGGTCTGGGGGCAGGATGCTGAGCGGTTCCCGTGTGCTAACACTCGTGTATTCCGCATCACACAACATTTTCACTGTATTTTGCAAAGTATTGGCCGTGACAGGTTGGGGAAGCACGTCCTGGTCCACAGTTTGTGGAGCGAGGGCCCCCAGGCCCCCAGGTGAGGAAGGGAACTGAAGGCAGATTGTCATTCAGGCATCAGTCTGTGGCCTCCCGGGGAGGGGGGGCTAAAAAGGACCCTCAGAGGACAAGGGGGACGGACGGAGGGTTGACTGCGTGGAAGTGGAAGGGAAGTGCAGGAGGAAAATGAGAACAAGGCAGAGGAAAGTGCGTGCAACGCCGAGACAGAAGGAAGCCTGTGCCCTGAGGAAAGGGGGAGCCTGCAGCCTGAGCCGCCCTGATGGAGGGGGGACCCCCGCGTGTGGAGGAATGGGGTCCAGGTGGAGGAGGGACCCCCGAGTGTGGAGGAATGGGGTCCAGGTGGAGGAGGGACCCCCAAGTGGAAGAATGGGGTCCAGGTGGAGGAGGGATCCCCGAGTGTGGAGGAATGGGGTCCAGGTGGAGGAGGGGCCCCCGAGTGTGGAGGAATGGGGTCCAGGTGGAGGAGGGACCCCCGACTGTGGAGGAATGGGGTCCAGGTGGAGGAGGGACCCCCGAGTGTGGAAGAATGGGGTCCAGGTGGAGGAGGGACCCCCAAGTGGAAGAATGGGGTCCAGGTGGAAGAGGGACCCCCGAGTGTGGAGGAATGGGGTCCAGGTGGAGGAGAGACCCCCGAGTGTGGAGGAATGGGGGTCCAGGTGGAGGAGGGACCCCCGAGTGTGGAGGAATGGGGGTCCAGGTGGAGGAGAGACCCCCGAGTGTTGAGGAATGGGGGTCCAGGTGGAGGAGGGACCCCCGAGTGTGGAGGAATGGGGGTCCAGGTGGAGGAGAGACCCCCGAGTGTGGAGGAATGGGGGTCCAGGTGGAGGAGGGGCCCCCGAGTGTGGGTGAATGGAGTCCAGGTGGGGGAGGGGCCCCCGAGTGTGGCAGAATGGGAGTCCAGGTGGAGGAGGGACCCCCGAGTGTGGAGGAATGGGGTCCAGGTGGAGGAGGGACCCCCGAGTGGAGGAATGGGGTCCAGGTGGAGGAGGGACCCCCGAGTGTGGGTGAATGGAGTCCAGGTGGAGGAGGGACCCCCGAGTGTGGAGGAATGGGGGTCCAGGTGGAGGAGGGACCCCCGAGTGTGGAGGAATGGGGGTCCAGGTGGAGGAGGGACCCCCGAGTGTGGAGGAATGGGGTCCAGGTGGAGGAGGGACCCCCGAGTGTGGAGGAATGGGGTCCAGGTGGAGGAGGGACCCCCGAGTGGAGGAATGGGGTCCAGGTGGAGGAGGGACCCCCGAGTGTGGGTGAATGGAGTCCAGGTGGGGGAGGGGCCCCCGAGTGTTGAGGAATGGGGGTCCAGGTGGAGGAGGGACCCCCGAGTGTGGGTGAATGGAGTCCAGGTGGGGGAGGGGCCCCCGAGTGTGGAGGAATGGGGTCCAGGTGGAGGAGGGACCCCCGAGTGTGGAGGAATGGAGTCCAGGTGGGGGAGGGGCCCCCGAGTGTGGAGGAATGGGGTCCAGGTGGGGGAGGGGCCCTGAACTCGGAGATGCAGGTGCAGATGGAGGTGAAGAGCTGGCAGGAAGTGCAGAGCAGATGAGGGTCTAGCAGCAGCTTTAACAAATGGCCACAGATTTACAGCTTAAAGCACACAAAGTACTCTCCTAGCGTTCTGGAGACCAGACGTCTGACATAGGTCTCACTGGGCTAAAATCAAGGTGTGGGCAGGGCTGACTCCTTCCCGAGGCTCCGGGGGAGAACCTGTTCCTGCCTTTCCCAGCTTCTCAGGGCGCCTGCATCCTTGGCTCCTGGCCCCTCCACCTTCAGAGCCGGTGACGACCAGACCAGCTCAGTCTTTCTCGTGGGGCCGTCCCTTTGGTCGTGACTTCTGCCTCCCTCTTCCCATTCAGGGACCCTTACGAGTATTGGGGCCCATCCAGATAATCCAGGATAATCTCTTTATTTTAAGATCAGCTGATGAGCAGCCTTAATCTGCCTGCATCTTAATTCCCTCCTGCCACATACTCTGCATGGTCACAGGCCCCAGGTGGGCAGGACGTGCTTGTCTTGGGGGCGGGAGCACCATTCTGCCTGCTCCCGTCCTGCCTCTGGCCCTGCAGACTCACGTTCGCCCCACATGCATCCCGCACAAAGGAAACACGAAACACGCCCCGTTGGGGGGGCTGGCAGTGCCCAGGGCCACGTGGATGCCACATCCTTGTTGGAAGGACTGCACCCTCTCTGTTACCTAAATTCGGGGAGCCTGTCTCTTTGACCCGGTGACTCCCTGTTTGGAGAGCACCTGCCGTCGGTCAGTTCAGCAGCAGGAGTGCACAGACCAGAGATGCTGGGGGGCCCGGTACCGGCACCGCCAGGTGGGCTGGGGAGCGGGCCAGAGCAGGGTCCCCTCAGGGCGGCCTCAAGGGCTCAGAGTCACCGAGGGCGGGGGCAGAGCGGGAGTGAGTGGTCACTGGGCCGTGGGAGGGAGGGCCGGCGGCTTCTGCGTCCTCGCCCTTGTGTGTCACAATACATGTGCAATGCTTTTACACTTTAAAGAATCTGACAAAGTAAGCCTTTTGTTTCCATCGCCCATCGGGTCTCCCATCCCGGGTCTGCGGTTCCCCCCGGTGGCTGGTCCCTGGCATGACAGCCCTGCGCTCGGGGACCCAAGGTGCCCTCACACACAAAACCCGTCTCCACGCGGAGTGTAGTTTTCCTCAGTTACCGCCACTTGGGACCGTTCTGGGCACATGAACCCAGAGAGGCTCTGGGTTTGGCGGGCAGTCTGTCTGCACAGAGCCTGGCATCTGAAGGGCTTTTGTGCACACGGGCCTGCGAGGGGTTTATGGGCTCCGGTCTGTGTTCAGGGAGAAGCAAAGTTGGACCGAAGCGTCTGCACAACCCCGTGAAGGCTGGCGGCCCCAACCCCCAGCCCGGGCCTGTCCTTCCACCCGTCCGTGTCGCCAGCAGCCCTGGAAGGGCAAGAAGCAGGCGCCCGCGGGGTGGGCTGGCTGACAGCCCGTCGCTGGTTTTCAGGATATCTCGGGGGCGGAGAAGGAGGTCGTGGCCCAGACCAGCTGTCTCCTGACTGTTCTGGCACCAGCGTACCGACCAGCCAGGCCCCTGGATTCTGGGTGGAACTGATGCATCTCCAAGCATGTGCCCTTCAGTTGGCAGGGTGGGGGCGGGGGGTGGGATTGCAAAGCATCCAGAAGCCCCCAGGGGTTAGGGGCGCTGATGTCTCCCCTTTGGCTTCTCAGCCTGTGAGGTGGGCCCCTGAGTGGGCGGCCCATTCAGAGAGCAGACTGGGGTACCCAGGCTCTAGACTAGGGCCAGTCTCTTCCAACAGGGCCTGGGGTCCTTTTCGCATGTCCTCTGGAGGCAGCCAGGGTCTGCTGTGATTTTGTTACCTGCCCGTAGGACTCACCTGAGAGCATTTCCAACTCCTGAGGCCGACTTCACTCCAGGCCCAGGAGACCAGGACCCCTGGCCCGAGTGCAGCCTCAGAGCCCCGGGTGCTGGGAAGGCAGGAGCAGGGCTGGGGCCTGGAGGGGCATCACATCTGCGTTGAAGGAGATGGGTCAGTCCTGCTGGCTTCGCTGGGCGACCTCACCGTGCCCCAGGATGGGCACCCTGGGGACTGTCCTGTGGCCGGGCCCTGGGGGCTAAACAGCCCATCCTCGGGGGAGCCCCCTTCCGGGTCTCCACTCGGGGGCAGGGTCTGTCTGGACCCCCGTTCTCTCAGGGGAAGCCGAGCCTCGTCAGTTCCTGCCCTTGGGAGGCCCCCGCGCCCCCCTGTGTCTCTCCTGACACCCACCTGCGGTGTCACAGGGAACAAAGAAGGCTTTATTTTCCTCAGAGGAGGAGGCGTCAGCAGAAGGCAGTCTCTGCCTCCGAGACCCTGGGCAGAGCCCCCTCAGTGTGCCCTGACTGCTCGGAGAAGCTCTGCTCGGGGGCTTGCCGCTCCCACAGGCCTGCCCCGCGCTGGCCCCCTGTCCCTGGTAACCCTGGGGGCTCCTGGAGGCGCCGTCACAAACCGCCACACGATGGGGACCTAAAATAAGAAAAACCGATCCTCTACCAGCTCTGAGGCCAAGGAGTCTCAGGGCTGCGCCCCCTCCGGCGCTTCAGGGGAGCGTCCTTCCAGCCTCTCCAGCTCCTGGGGGTCCAGGCGTCCCTGGCTCGCGGCCACATCTCTCCACCCCCTGCCTCCGTCTCCACGCGGCCCCTCCCGTGTCTGTGTTTTCTGTCCAGGCCCCTCATCGCTGGCTCCGCGGCCCAGCTGGGATGACCGCATCTTGAGATCCTTGACCGTGCCTGCAAGACCTTCCCAGCAAGGCCGTGTGCGTGGGGGGTTAGGGCATGGGCGTGTCTTCTGGGGACACCGAAGATGCTGTGGTGTCTCTTACACTTTGTCCTGCCATCCTGTGAGCCCCTCTGGCCCCCGGGGCGTGACATGGATGTGTCAGCCTGCGGGTCCCACCACCCAGTGACCAAGCAGTGCAGAAAGGACAAGGAACGCCCTCTCGGACCAGGGTGTCCACAGTGCCCGGCCTGGCTGCCAGCCTCACCCACCTGCCCCCCCCAGCCGCCCCGCAGAGCCCCACACGCACTCAGGCCCTGGCCGGAAGCCGCTGTGGGGGGGGGGGGGCCCGGGCCCGGGCCTGGGGGTGGGGGATGGAGGGTCGGGGTAGGGGGTGGCTGGGCCAGGACTGACCCGGAGGATGGTCCGGACAGGGGAGGGCCCAGGTCACGGCTGTCCTGGGGAGGCGCGCTCACCACGTCGTCGAAACCCTCGTGGGGCCTTGCGTGGGCCGGGCCGGCCTGGACACCCACCACGGCCCCCTGGGCCCACTGCCCTGGGCCCGGGCCCCGCTGGACACTGCCCCCCGACTGTGAGAAACAAACCACGGGCCTTGCCCACCCCCTGTGTTCCTCTCGTTCTGCTTGATTTTACCTGCTTGTGAGTCTGCGTTTATAACTTTCACGGGCATGTGACAGGAACAGGGACAAGATGGCACCCAGCCGTCCTCTGTCGTCACAGTCAGCACAGTGACGCCGCCCCCTGCGAGCGTGTCGCCACCCCGCATCCTCCTTCCCCCGGCCCCCACTTCCTCGGCGGCTTGGGGTTGGCAGGCATCAGGCAGCGGCGTGTGGGCCGACCCGCCTGTGGACGAGCTCGCCCAGGCCAGGTCGCCCACCCTGCCGAGTCTGCAGCCCCTTCCCGGAGGGCATGCCAAGAAACGAGGAGGGGGCTGCAGCCCCTGGAGCCTTGGGCTCCTGCCTGGACCTACCGGGACCCCCAGAGCCTGGCCCCTGTGGGGTGCGCTGCCCCTGAACCCCGCAGAGGCTGGCTGGGGCCGGGTCTGCCCAGCGTCTGGGATGGCTCTGCCGAGGCAGCCAGCTGTGGGGCCTCCTCCCTGCTGGGCGGCTGGCCCTGGGTGGTTCCTGCGCGGATGGGGGCACAGAGCCAGCCGGGTGCCGCCTGTGCGGTGATCCGGGGTCAGGAGTGGGTCCGGGGCCCCCACGGCGCCCGGGTCCAGCCTGCCTTCATCCGCCCTGGGGCCACAGTCCTGCAGGGAGGCTGGGGCGTTGGTGGATTCAGGGTGTCGGCACGTGAGAGGTGCCTGACCTGCAACCCCAACCAGACCAAAGCACGGTGCTCACGGATGGGGGCTGGGCAGGCTGGCCACTTCCCACCCCTCCCCGTGGGAACCCCGTACGTGAGTCCGCCCTCCAGCCTCCCAGTAACAATCCAGTTAATGAGCAACCCGCCGGGCCCTTCAAAAGTAATAGGGCTGCTCACTGCTTTGAAGGTCTCTGCGGGTTCTCTGTCCTCTCTGCTGCCCGTGCAGCCTCGGCCCGAGGAGCCCAGCTCCCGGGTGGTGGAGGGCCCTTGTGGTGCCTGAACCCCATCCACCCACCCTACCTGGCAGCGAGCCCCGGCTCCTAACACGTTCCTGTGGATTCTAGGAGGTCCCGGGGGCTGGGGCTGTCCTGTGCCGGCATGTAGGGGTTGAGGGGACGGACCCACATTTAGAGTGTCCTTTCTCCCCTTGTCACTAAGGAATGTGACGCTCTGTGGTGCCGGGTCCCCGGGTGCTCAGTGGAACAGAGGTCAGATATTAATGTCTTGGATCAAGAGCTTTAACCTGAAATGCTGGCTCCCCGGTGCCCCAGTGTGTGCAGACACTAGAGGACCCGCACCTGCCGAAGAATCCAGGTCTCAGTGACGCCAGCCTGGCTGACCTCAGCACTCCTAGAAAGGGCACCGTCCTCCCCACTGGCCCGCAGGACTGCCTGTCCCCTCCTAGGTGGCTGAGCGGGTGCCTGGCCCTCCCAATGGGGAGGCACGTCACTGCATACGACTTTGGTGTCCGTGTGTGGGGAACCCACTTCCCGTGCTGGTTGTCTTCCGAGAGGCACCATCTCTGTCGCATGTCCAGGGCCGTCGCTCCCCGTGTCCTTTGCTCCCCCGCCTGCTTCAGCTCCTGGGCCCACTTCATGGTGGACTTCCTGCACGGCAGCTGATGCGTCTCAAGTGCCAAGAGTAGGGCAGGGCGCATCGCTGGGGCTCAGTATGTATTTGTTGAATGGAGGAAGGGACCGTGTCGCCACAAACCAGGTGAAGAATTAACGCACAGGGATGTGGCTCCGGGTTGGGCCCTGAGCGGGAGGGTCCCTGCTCCCTGCGCCGGCCAGTGGGTGCCCACCTCCTGCCCCGGCTCCTGACGTGGTGCAGGATGGCAGAGAGGCTGGCGGTCCCCAGGGCAGGAGTGTGACACCCACCCGCCGCGTGCAGAGTGAGCACCGGTGAGTGTCAGTGAGGAGCTGCAGAGCGGGGTGCAGGCCGTCAAGGACCACAGAGGCCCCGGTGCGCACACCGTGAGCTGGAGAACTCGAAGCCCCTTAAACGTGAGACCCTGTGTTCTGTGAGAGGCTTGTGACAAGCTTGAAAAACACCGTTAGCCGCAAAGACAGCAGTGTCCATATCCTCGGCTTTTTGAAAATGGCAAATCTTCCCTTTTATCAGTCCTAAAAATGAGTAAAAGTGCATAGGAATTTATAAAGGAAAGAAATACATTCATTGAATGTGTTGAAAACATCAGTCTCACTAACAAATAAATGCAAATGAAGCAGCCATCAGGACTGTGCGGTTTGAACAACATGGCAGTCCCCTCAGCTCTTGTTCCCAACAGTTCTACTGAGCTATAATTCACGAGCCATAAACTCACTAACCTCCAGTGTTCGATTCAGTGGTTTTTAGTATGTTCAGAGATGTGTGCAGCCATCAGCACAGTGCGTTGTAGAACATTCCTGTCACTTCGAAAAGCAGCCTTTATTTCGCCGTTTGCAACTACACGGGCAGACTCGGAGGGTTTTGTATTCAGCGAAATAAGCCAGACAGAGAAAGACAGACACTGTGTGGCATCACTTGTGTGTGGAATGTAAAAAAATACAGCAAACTAGTGAATACAACAAAAAAGAAGCAGACTCACAGGGGCAGAGAACAAATCAGTGGTTCCCGGCGGGGGTGGGGGGGTGGCAGCAGGAGTGGGGGAGTGAGAGCTGCAAGCTGCTAGGCACGAAGTCAGCTACAAGGGTATAACGTGCCCCTGGGGCACAGCCAGTTTTTAATAATAACTATAAAGTGTACAACCTTCAAAAATTGCGACTCCTGAAACATACAGCATGGTACAGCAACCACCCTTCAGTGACAAAGGAAACCTTTTTGGCTGTCACGCCAGCTCCAACCAACCAGGAATCTATGCTCTGTGGATTTCCTTGTCTGTATATTTCATGTAAACGGGATTGTAAGTATGTGACCTCTGTGTCTGCCTTCTCTCCCCGAGCACAGTGATTTCAGGGTCTTTTTCATGGCTGAGTCATATTCCGCTGTGTGGATGGACCGCCTTCCCGCATCTGTTCAGCAGTTGAGGGACACTCGGGTTGTGCCACGTTTGGGCTAATGTGCTGTTACTAACTTCTGTGCACAAGTTTCTGTGTGGATGTGCTTTCGGTTTTTTTGGTATACACCTTGAGGGAGGTTTCTGGGACGTGGGGTAACTGGTTAATCATTTGAGGATCTGCCATACTGTCTCCCCCGTGGCTGCCCCGTCTGACGCTTCTGCCGCAGAGGATGAGGGCGTGACTGCTCCACGTCAGTCCACCACTTGGTGCAGCTTTTTGGTTCCAGCCGTCCTAGTGGGTGTGAAGTGTGTCTCGCTGTGGTTCTCAGTGGTGTCTCCCTGATGGCCGATGGCATCGAGCATTATTTCGTGCCTTACTGGCCATGGTAGGGCTTCACTGAGGAGTGTCTATTCCAGTTCTCCACCTGTTTTTAAAAAACTGGACGATTTGTCTGTTTATTGTTGGGTTGTAGGATTTCTTCATGTATTCTAGACGCACAACCCTTACTGGGTATGTGATTTGCAAATAATTTCTCCCATTCTGTGTGTTGTTGTTTCACTTTCTTGTGGTGTCCTTTGAAGTGAAAAGGTGTTCAGCTTTGATGAAGTCCAATTTACCTATTTTTTCTCTGTCGCTGAGGCTTTCGGTGTCATATCTAAGAATCCTTTGTCAAACCCAGGGTCATGAAGATTTATTCCCATGTTTTCTCCTAAGACTTTTACAGCTTTAGCTCTTATATTTAGCCCTTTGATCCATTTTAAGTTAAATTTTTGTATATGGTGTGAGATAAGGCTCTAACTTCATTCTTTTGTCTGTGACAGTCCGATTGTCCCAGAACCTTTTGTTGAAAATCCTGTTTTTCCCCCACTGGATAGTTTTGGCGTGTTTGTCAAAAATCAGTTGACTATATGTGGGAATTTATTTCAAAACTCTCAATCCTATTTCATTGATCTATCTGCCTTGGTGCCAGTAATGTGCTGTCTTGGTGACTTAGCATCGTAGTAAGTTTTAAAATTGGGAAGCGTGGTTCCTCCAGCTTTATTCCAACTTTACACAGTGTTCTGACCCAATGCTATGAACAACAGTATGTTAGCAAACTAAATAACTTAGATGAAATGAACCAATTCCTAGAAAGGCACAAATTACTAAAACTCTGTAAGAAACAGATGATTTGAATAGATCCGTAACAAACGAAAAGATTGAGTTAATAATCCAAAAACTCCCCATGAAGAAGGCCCTGTTTCCTTGCTGAATCTCACCATTTAAAGAATCAAAGCCAGTTCCTCACAAACTCTTTTGGAAAAGAGACGGCAGAGCACTTGCCCACTTACTTTGTGCGGCCAGTATTACCTGGTTACCAAGACTAGACAGACATCACACACACACGCACGCACACCACAGACGAATATCGCACATGACGCGAGCACCAGAATCCTTAAAGTACTGGCAAGCCAAATCCAGCAACGCAGAAGGAAACGCACACGGCAACCGGCGGGCTTTGTTCCGAGATGCAAGTTAGTGTCCGAAAGTTAATGTACTACACCGTGTCAGTCAGAAGAATAAAAAGTGAAACTCTCACGGTCGTGTCAACATACACAGAAAAGGCGCTGGAAAAATCCAACACCTCTTCATGGTAGGAACATTCAACAAACTAGGAATAGAAAGGGAACTTTCTCAAGCCAATAGAAGGCATCTCCAAAAGCCCCGGCCTAACACCGCCCTCCCCAGTGACAGGCTGCCCCGGCCCGCCCCGGATCGGGGACCAGACAGGGACGTCTGTCCCCTCTCAGCGCTTCTGTACTCTTCACAAGTGACACAATCTTACACACGTAAAGTCCTAAGGAATCCACTAAAAAACTATTCAGACTAATGAATAAACACAGAAAGGTTGCAGGATACAAGAGCAACATAAAAAACCAGTTGTGTTTCTTGGTAACTTGCCATGAACAACTGAAAAGTGAAATTAACGGAAAAATTTCATTTACAAAACCATCAAAAAGTAAAATATCTAAGAATAAATGTAACAAAGAAGTGCAAAATATTTATTTTGAAAACTAAGAAACGATGTATAGAGAAAATAAGGGAGATCAGAGTAAATGGAAAACATTCCATGTTTATGAATTGGGAGACAGCGTTACGGTGGCATCACTCCTTATGACTGACAAAGGCTTAGTTTCCTAAATATAGAATCAGCTCATGCAACTCAGTAACAGCAACAACAAAAAGCCAGACAACCCAATCAAAAAAAGGACAGAAGACTTAAATAGAGATTTCTCCAAAGAAGACATACAGATGGCTAACAGGCACATGAAAAAATGCTCAGTATCGCTAATTGTTAGAGAAATGCAAATCAAAACTGCAATGAGGTACCACCTCACACTGGCTATCGTCAAAAAATCTACAAATAATAAATGCTGGAGAAGATGTGGAGAAAGGGGAACCCCCATACACCCACTCCCAATGTGGTGGGAATGGAGTTTGGTGCAGCCATTACGGAAAATAGTATGGAGGTTCCTCAGAGAACTAAAAACAGACTTAGCATATGATCCAGCAATCTCACTCCTGGGCATATATCCTGAAGAGATGAAAACTCTAGTTGAAAAGACACCTGCACCCCAATGCTCACAGCAGCACTAATTACAACAGGCAAGACATGGAAACAGCCTAAATGTCCACCGACAGATGACTGGATAAAGAAGATATTGTGTATGTACACAATGGAATACTACTCAGCCATAAAAAAGAATAAAATGATGCCATTTGCAGCAACATGGATGACCTAGAGATTGTTATACTAAATAAAGGCAGACAGAGAAAAGCAAATATCATGGTATCACTTACATGTGGAATCTGAAAGAAATGATACAAATGAACTTATAAAACAGAAACAGACTCACAAACATAGAAAGCAAACTTATGGTTACTGAGGGAAAGGGTGTGGGAAGGGATAAATTGAGAGTTTGGGATTAACAGATACAGTATATATAAAATAGGTAACAACTCCTACTGTCCAGCACGGAGAACTACATTCAATATCCTGTAATAAACCATAATGGAAAAGAATATGAAAACAAACATACACGTGTATGATTGAATCACTGTGCCATACACCAGAAATTGACACAATATTGTAAATCAACTAAACTTCAATTTTAAAAAATTGGCATCATTCCCCAAAACAGCCGACAGAGCCAGTGCAGCCCCGTCAGGTCCCACCTGGTGTCTTGTAGGAATTGGCAAACCGATCCCCAGTGTCCACGGGGAATGATTCTCGGGGAGTAGGGCACCCAGAACAGCCGATCTTGAAAAAGAATGAAGTAGAGGAACCCTCGGTTCTTCGAGAAGTTTTTAGAGCCTGTAAACATACCCCCTTTGCTTTGGGAGGAGCTCAGATGGTTCACATAGAGTCTAAAGTCTGACTGCACATTTAGAGCTTTTGTTTCGTGAAAATGAACCTAAATTTCGTCGAGTAAGAGAAGTTGGTGATGTCGGAAGAGGGGAGGTGGCGTGCGGCTCCCGGCCCTCCGGGCAACCTGCCAGGGGGGTTTGAAGGCTCAGCAGGGCTGACGCCCACGCGCAGCCCCCCGGATGAGGACTGGTGCCTGGGAAGCCGTCCTTCCTGGCCTCTGCTGAGTCACCTGCATTTCTGCAGACCAAGCTGATGGACAAGCTATTCCAAGAGGACGTCGGGAGGAGCCCCCACCTCCCCCGCGAACTTCCTTAGGAGAGTGTCTCAAACCTGCAGGAAGGTTGGTGCAGTGTTGGCTCAGGTGCGTCCTTCACCTTGACTCACCTGTAACACCACCATCTTGTTATCCAGGTGCTCTCGTCACCTTCCGTGTCTGTGCCCACAGACACGCATCTCCGTACATGAGTGACCGTGTGCATGCTTGTCCACACGGCCCCATCTGCGCACACACGCGTGCGCACAGCCCATGCAGGTGCACACACGCTTTCCTTGGTGAAGTGAGTGGCGGCGTCCTGATCGCTGCGCCGACACCCGCAATGATTCCTCCCTGCTCCCTGACAAACGGGTCATGTCCCGACTGCCTCCAGTACCCCAGTAACGTCCTTTGCGAAGTCAGCTCTTGCCTCTGCTCGGTGGCCGGGGAGCATCGGGGCACCATGTGGCACCACGTGGCACCTGGTGCCATAGCTTCTCGGCCTCTTACTCTAGAGCACACCCCCTGGCTCCGTCTCACCTGACTTGGAGATTTTCGGAGAGCCCGGCAGGCTGCCCTGTGAAATGGCCCACAGTCCCAGCTGCTTCCTCATGTTTGGATTCAGGCTTTTGGTACGTGCCCTGGACAGGACCGTGTGGCCTTCCATTGGTGGCCATCAGGTGGCCCAGGGAAGGTGCCTTTTCCCTAGGATGCATCTGCCTTCAGGATCTCTGCCATCCAACCACCTTTCCCCTCCACTGGTGGCCCTTCCAGCAAGAAGCCTCCACCTTCCAAGGGCCAGCTCTGCGGGGGCCAAAGGGTCTCCTGTGTGTCACCATCAGCCAGCGGTGGGGTCATGGGAGCACCCGCCCATCTGAGTGCTGGGCAATGCTTGGTGTTTATTGGGAGCCTCTGTTACCCCCGTAGAGGAATTTGGATTTGGGGCCAGGACAGTCTTCTTGCCACCAGGAAGCACCGCCCACCCTGTGCTGTGTGCAGGCAGCGGAGTCACCACCCTCAGGAGGGCTGGGGGACTCTGTGGAGGGCGGTGCCCCTGGGGGAGAGGTGAACATGGAGTCTCTGCTCACCCCCACCAGGGGGAGATGGGCTACACCACACCTGAGGATGAGCGGGAGGGGCCTGGACCGCCTGGTGGTTAAACATTAGACAGTGTCGCAACGTCCCCGCCGCTCTCACTGGTGGTGGGGCCAGGCGGGTCCTTGGATGCCCGACACCCCCAGGAAGGGGAGGTGCCCGTGGCCTTGACCTGCAACCCCGGCTGCCCGGCCTCCCCCCGACGGCCGCCTCGTGCCACTCAGTCTTCAGGGCAACCCGGGGCCGGGTCGTGGCCAGGAGCAGAGGCCGGGAGAGAGGCCTGGCGGGGTGCCTGGCCGGTGAGGTGACCCAGCCAGAATGCCGTCAGACCCTACAGCAGCAGAGCCTTCCCCGGGCATCTCAGGAGCTGCGGCCAGTACCACTGTGGCTCGAGAAAGTCACCACGGCATGCGGAACTGGGGTGAACATTCAGATGCTCTGGACGACTCTAAGCTAGTTGCACCACAGGAAGATGAAAAGTCACTTTCCATTTGGAAAGGACTGGAAATGTGCCCACGGTGGACTCACCTTGCCTGGATGTGCCACCACCCTGGGGAGCCTGTCCCCGAGCCGGGAGTGCTGGGACCGTGGTTTCCCAGGCCGGCTCCCTGGGGGCTCGGGGACACCTGCCAGGGCTGGCTGGCTGCTCTCAGGCCTTGTAGTCTCTGGTCCCCGAGGGAGAGCGGCCCTCAGGGCCACCTGGGGTGGGTCTGTGAGGGACACTGCTGGCTAGGGGGGCATCGAGGGGCGGGGCTGGTGAGGGTGGGCGGGGTGGGGCGGAGGACGCGGGCTGGTGGCTGCGGTGGTTCCTCCAATCCCTTGTCCTACCGCCTTTGGGCCGCGTGTGGGCAGCCCGGGCAGGCCCGCCGGAGGGGCCTCAGGAGAGATGTCCGCCGTGGGCCCTGGACGCTGAGGCCCCGCGGAAGAGGTCCTGTAAGCTGTGCGAAGCAGGCTGCTCGTGGAGCGCAGCCAGGCCGTCGGCCCCGGGCAGCTCGCCTCTGCGTCCCTTGGAGTTTCTCTGCGCACATGTGGGTGTTTTGTGCTTCTAACAAATGAAAATAAAAGACCACATTATTCAGGAATCTGAACCAGACCGACCAACAAGACAGGACAAACCCTGGTGTAGGGCAGGGCTGGCGGGAGGCGGGGCGGAGGTGGGCGCGTCTCACAGCTGCCCGGGGCAGAACCTTCTGGAAGTTCTGGGTGCTGGGACCTCTTCAGGGGGGTGGCCGGCTCCTCAGCCCCGCGGTGCTTGGAGTGGGCAGCACTCTGAGCCAGAGAGACTGGTCCTGTGAGGATGGCGCCCGGGTCCCTCGGTGAGGCCCGAGGTGGGCGTGTGAAAGACAGGTGGCCGTCGGCTCCATCCCACCAGAGGGAGCCCACTTAGAAGGCTATGGGTTTGGGGTGTCGTTCAGAGGGAGAGCCCTGCGAGGCCTCTCCAAGGTGGGACAGCGCCCTCAGGGTCCTCCAGGCCCAGGTAGGTGTGTGGACTTGCTGGACCTTCGTGGCCACACTCAGCTGGAGGGCCCAGGACAGAGCATGGCTCCCGTGGGGGCCAGACAGTCCTCGGGCCGCACAAGAGCAGGCTTCCTGGCCAGGGCCCACCAGGGCCTGCCCTGACACCATGTGCAGGGACCCCCTCCCCCTTGGCTTCTGAGGGGCGTGTCCAGGCCCAGCCAAGTGTGCTATGGGCCGCTGCCCCACTGACACCATTGCTCAGGTTACCACGCAGTGACTGGAGTCACCCAGGAGCCGGGAAGGCATGGACGGGCTGAGCGGGGCAGCCGGCCGTCTGTAGGGGGCCTGCGCAGGGGCCCTGGAGGCCAGAGAAGGGCTGCGCGGGGCCGCCAGGGTCCCGGGGTCTGACGGCGGCGTTTGCACCCGCCTCCTCGGCTCCGGGGGGCGGTCCTTCTGCAGTGCTTGTGGGGGTCATGATTAGGCGCTGCTTTGTCACCTGAGCACACGTGAGGCGCCTGAGGATGTGGCCCCACGTCAGTTGCGTCTGGGGCCCTCCCCGGGGGATGGGAACCACGGGCAGGGTGCACAGAAGCCAGGCTGGGCGGGCGGTCCCAGCCGGAGGCGATGGGGCGAGGGGCCTTCGGACCTGGCTCTCTCCCTTCTAATCCTGGCCTGAGGAGCCTCAGGGACACTGGACGCCAGAAATAGGGGCCTGGGCTGCTCTGGGAGGGGCGGAGGGGGAGGCGGGGGGGTGCAGAGAAGGAGGGGAGGGGAGGCAGGATCTCGAGCTCTCATTCTGAGTGGGCAGCACAAGTCACCTGGAAACACTCCAAACTGCACTTGAATCTGCCTCTCTGACCCCCTTCAGACGTGGTGGGGAGAGGGCTGGAGGAGGCGGCAGGCCACGGGGTGGGGGCAGGCACCTCCCTCATAAGGGACTCTTTCAGGAATGTGGCCTGTGTGTCCCTCAGCGTCTCAACTGAGTCCTCCCTTTGGCCTTTTGTCTCTTCAGGGCGTGTGGATGAGTGAGTGAATGAAGGAATGACTGAGGGGGGACAGGGACAGGGGTGCAGGGCCCCCCCAACCCGGGGCCTGCGGTGCTTCCTCAGCTCGTCCGAGGGCTCTCTGGGCCCAGACCTGGGAGAACAAAGCTCTTTCAGAAATGCAGCATCTTCCCCAGTTACTTGCGTTTCAACGGTCTCAGACGGTGTCCCTCGAAACCCAATTTCCCGCCTCTGTCCCAACAGGCAACTCGGGAAGGTTATTCAACCTCCGTGATGAGCACAGACCCCAGAGGAGCCAGCGCCCACCGGCCCCTCCTCCTGGACGGGAGCTCTGTCCAGGGCCCTGAGGCTCCGGCCTGTGTCCCCAGGGGCTGGGCCGGGGCGTGGCCTGCTGCAGCCACAGCCCGCCCAGGGAACCTGGTCTACACCACAGGCTTTCTGGGTGCCACTGTGTGTGTGAGCGAGCGTGTGAGCGTGTACATGTGTGGGAGTGTCTTTGCATGTGTGAGTGTGCTGTGTGTGCACTCGGGCCTGCATGTCATCGTGTGAGCGTGTGCAGAAGTGCATGCGTACTGTGCGTGCGTGCGGGCACACGTGTGTGCACATGAGCAGGCACACGTGTGTGTACGTGAGTGTGCATGCGTGTGCAGGGAGCCCCAGTGAGCAGCACTCAACAGGCCGCTTCCTGGGGGGCCTGGGGCCGAGCTGCGCAGGCGTTTTCCAGGGAAGGTCGACGCTGAAGCTCTAGAAGGGCTTGGAGGTGGCCTTGGCCTCTGGAAGGTGGGCAGGAAGGGCAGGGTCTGGAGGGTCGTGGGGTGGGCGCTCAGAGCCCCTGCGGGAACGTGGCCCCTCCTCCCGAGAATGGGGAGTTGCACGAATGAACGCAGGGCTGGCCCTCTGAGTGGTCCCGGGGCCCTCGGGACCACAGGGTGGATGAGCGGGACCCCTCCCGGGTGTGTCAGCAGCTCTGCCTCCAGTGGCCCAGAGTTCCCTGTTCTGTACATACTGGGAGAGGGGAAGGGCCTTTGGAACTTCTGTCCTGAGATTTTCCGGAGACTTTGAGGCACAACATCACATTAGCGGCAATGAATAGCAGAGACTGTTTTCTGGGCGTTTCCAAGAATTCTGGGATCTGAGGATTGATGACAGGGAAAGTCCTCGCAGAGACGCAGATGTTGGCACATGGGGTGCCCCCTGCCTTTCTCTTGAGAAGGGGACACAGTGTTCAGCTGTCCTGAGACATGAGTTCTGATCCCAGACAGCCAAGCCTTGCCCCTTGGATGACTCATCAGTGGCACCCTCGGTGTCCTGAGCTGGGGGGCATGTCCTCAGGGCTGTCTCACTTGACCTGCCCTCACTGCCCGGACCAGCCCTGGGGAGGGGCAGCTGAGACCCCCGGCCGCAGCCTGGAGAAGGCAGGTTGTGGGGACTGGACAGCTGGCATGTGGGGCACACGTGGGGTCTGGCGGGGAACGTGGAGGTAGAGGCTCTGTGAGCGTGTGATCGCGTGGGCACGGGTGTTTGTACAAGCAAGTGCTGGACAAGCGTGGACGCCTCTCCTGGGCTCTGACCTGGAGCTTGGACCCCCGGCCGTGGCTTCCTTACCAGAAGTGCTGCCAGCCCCGTGGTGCGCGGGCCTACGAGGAAGGCGTGGCACCCGGCCCGGCGGGTGTGGGAGCCCTGCATCACAGACGGGCTGCTGGGTGGTCAGGGTGGGACGGAGCTTAAGCCGGCCCTGCCCCCGGGGTCCTTGGGTTGTGGGGAAAGCCCACCCCACCCCCATCCCCGGCTGCCTGGGGCCCCTCCTGGTTGGGGAGCTCCTGGGGCAGCACTGAGGGTGGGCGCTGGGTGGGGAGGGTAGCAGCAGCCATCAAAGTCAGATGCGGACACAGACGGGGAATCCCAGGCAAGGCTGTGCCGGACAACCAGGGCCTCCTCCCCAAACCCCGAAGCAGGTGCCTGCAGGGCTCAAGGCCACAGGGCAGCATCCTTTCAGCGTCTTGGATGGAAGAGTTGTGTTGGCCAAGGTTGCACAGAGGGGCGGAGTCGGGACCCAGCGGGAGGGGTCCAGCTGTAGGCCCGCCTGGCTGACCTGGAGCAGGGAGCCCTGGAGGGGCGCCGGGCGACGCCTGGAGGGAGCTGGCGCCCAGGGGCTGCGGGCTGGGCCTGCTCACCCAGCCCCACCTTGTGGCCTCCGCACAGCCCCCGACCCTGCCCGCGAGCCGAGCTCTGAGGTGTGTGTTCAGCGGGGAGGACGTCTGTCTGGGACCGTCGGTCTCGCTGAGACCCGTGATCTCACTCTGGCTTCATGCTGGCTCCCAGCTGCTCCTGTGCGCTGGGCCTTTGGAGCAGTTCTCAGGAGTCAGTCGGAAACCCCTGTGGGCCTGGAGGCCCGGGTGAGGACTCTGACACTGGTGTGGCCGCCCGAGAGCAGGGTTCTAGCCGATGGAGACAGAGGACCCGTGCCTCCGAGCGGGTTTTAGGAGTGAAACAGGAAAAGAGGCCAACACTCCCAGCCAGCGGGTGGTCTCCGGTGAGATGAAGGGAGGGCAGGCCGGGCGTCTGCAGAGGAGCCGGCTGGGGCTGGGCAGCTCTGAGTAGGCCCCCGGGGGCCGGGGACCGAGCGCCCGCACAGCTTCTCAGACTTGGTGGGACAGCTGGGACAGAAGGACGGACTTGCCGCAAGTCGAGCTGTTTCAGTTCCAGTTTGGCCACAGAGTGGTGGCCCATGGCCAGGCTTCCGGGCTGTTCTCAGTCAGAGCGGCTCCAAGTGCAGAGGGCCATGGGCGGGGTGTGCTGGGGGCTCACCCAGTGTCTGAGGGTCCCAGGCCTGCCCAGGGCAGATGTCCTGCGGGGCTGTGCCAGGCGCTTTCTCTTGGTGCCAGGCCCTGCAGGCTGCAGGGAGAGGAGGGAGCTCTTTCTCAAAGCTTCAGAGCACCCAGGAGCCCCTGCCTCACCCCAGGGGACTGACCAGCGTGCTGGCCGGGAGCCCCTGTGCCCGGGCGCCTGCGCAGGGACTCGGCGGCAGTCTGCGAGGCCCAGGGCCTTCTCCAGCCCCAGCGGAGGGAGGTGGGACCCCCACTGCATGCTGTCCGTGCCCCTTGGCCCCAGGGGTCTGCAGCTGTTTAAGGATATGTGAGAGGTTCTCAAGGGTGCCCGGCACCTTGGGTGGAGGCTCCTGTCTGTCTTTCCTCCGTGGGAGGGAGAGGGAAGAGGAGGAGCCATCTGGATGTGTGAATGGGGAGCTGCCTGCTGGCCTGTGGGCGGGAGGCGGAGCGGGCTGGCCCCACCTCCGGACGGCAGAGGCGGCCCGCTGCTCCTGCTCTGCGGTGCACACAGCCCGATGGCTCCCGACCCCAGCGGCTGGCGCGGCCCCTGGGGTCTGCTGCTGCTCATCTGCTGCCTCGCGGCCGCCCGGGCTGACCTGATAGGATGGTTGTGGCCCGTTAAGTCTGCTGAGCCCACGGCTGCACTGGCCTCTGTGCCCCCTGGCAGCTCGCCTGTGCCGCCCACAGAGGACACCACCACGCACGTGGCCCCCCAGGATGGCCCCGCCGAGCAAGGGACAGCCCCTGCCAGCCCTGAGCTGCCTCTGGAGATGCTGGAGGCGGGCCAGGCCTGGACCCCCCCAGCCCCCACAGCGAGCCCGGACGCAAAGGGGAACAACATTGCTGGCGTTGGAGCCGAGATCCTGAGCGTGGCCCAGGGCATCCGGAGCTTCGTCCAGCTGTGGGGCGACACCGCCCCCACCGAGCGCTCCAGCAGCGTAGGGACACCCGCTCTGGCGATGCCCACAGAACCCCTCACCACCCCTGGACTTCCCAGTGCCCCCCAGGAGAACTGGATCGCTCTCTGGCTGAACAGTGGGGCCCCAAGCTCTCCGGACACCCAGAGGACGGAGGCCAGCACCCTGCCAGTGCCCACCCAGCCGCCGCCCTCCCCAGGCGGGCCCTGGGCACCACTCAGGGAGACCTTGGTGCCCCCGCCATCACCAGGTAGAACTTCCCTCTCCTCCGCGCCAGGCGGGGCCCCTCCCTGGGGAAGCCGGCAGGCCCTGGGGCAGCCCTGGGACCTGGACAGCGAAGGACTCCTGCCCATGGCGGCCCGCCCTGGCCAGCAGCACCGGCACCCCGACGTCCGCGAGCGCACACCGCCTCCGCCTCCGCCTCCGCCTCCCCTGGTGATGGGCTCCCTGGGCGCTCACACTGCCCCCTCGGCTCTCTCCTCGGGGCCCCCCGCCAAGCTGTCTCACATCCTCCTCTCAGCTCTGATCAGGGGCACTGGTGCTTGGGCGCCCCACGTGGCTGCCTCTGTGGGGCCTGGTCTCACTAACAGCTCCACGCTGCTCGGGGCTGACCCACTGACCCCCGCCGGGCAACCTGTCCGCCTTCCCGCCGGCCGCTGCCTGCCCCTGCCGCCCTCCCTGGAGGTCTGCGGCCACCTGGGCATCGGGCGCGCCTGGCTGCCCAACCACCTCCACCACGCGAGCGGCGAGGAGGTGCAGGCCGCGGCCCGGGCCTGGGGGGCGCTGCTCCAGACCCACTGCCACCGCTTCCTGGCCTGGTTCTTCTGCCTGCTGCTGGCCGCCCCCTGCAGCGCCGGCCCGCTGCCCGCCCCGCCGCCCTGCCGCCAGTTCTGCGAGGCCCTGGAGGACGCGTGCTGGAGCCACCTGGACGGGGGCGGGCTGCCGGTCACCTGCGCCTCGCTCCCAGCCCGGGAGGACGGGCACTGCGTGTTCATTGGGCCGGCTGCAGGTAACCGGCCGGCCTGGTCCATCTGCCTTTCTTCTTGGCCCAGCCAGACTAGCTCGGCCGGGGCTGTGTGCACTCGGCACAGAGGACCCCCACCCGGCCCCCAGTGTTGCTGCGACCCCAGGGGTCTGCAGGGGGTGTGATGCCTACTTTGCAGGGGGAGGCTGAGGTCTGGGGAGGGTGGGAGGCATGCTCGAGACCAGAGGTTCCGTGTGTGTCAATGGCAGACGCTCCATGGCTCTGAAATACCTCAGTGCGCTCCCATCACCAGGGGAAACTGAGGCACAGAACGGTGACGCCAACTCCCATAGGAGCCGGGATTCCCACCAAATGCTGGCCACTGCCCCCAGCCATTGTGCCACAGCGTCTCATGTCCCTTCTGTGGCCCCAGCCTGCATGGTCGGTTGAGGGGACTGCAGGGCCGGATGCCAAGGGGAGGGAGCAGCTTGCTGCTCTGAAGGTCGAGGTCTTGGCCATCCAGCAGTTAGTCTGTGGAGCGCAGGCGGGGCCTGCCCCAGCCAGAGCCTGAGCAGCAGAGCCTCCCCACCCCAGGGCAGCGGGAGGGCCGTTCCTCCCTGGGAGCTGTGTCCACCTGGACAGCACCCCCGTCACCATGTGGCTTGGAGGGGAGGGGTGAGGGCAGCAGCCTCCTAGCACCCCCCACCCAGCTCCATCTGCGTCCTCGTCCTCGGGGGGCTGGGTCCCTGAGTGGTGCCCCCTCCCTGCTTGCACTTGCAGGCCTGGCCCGTCCTTTTCGGGCTGTG